>NC_083325.1:79524838-79878330 GCF_963455315.2 Globicephala melas
GCAGTGGTCTTTCTTGCTCTCCTTCCAGGCTAGAGGGCAAAGTGAAGGGAGCTGGCCGCCCTTATTTCACTTTCTAGAAGGTCACCGGTTAGATACATAAAAGGATGCATTTCTCCCTTTAAAAAGAGGCTTTAAAGATATTTAAATCACCCAGGTTGCCTTCCACGTGGCTCAATGAAGTAGAACAGCATTAATGATCGTGCAGGATGAAGAGGACTGTAGCAAGTCAGACACAAGGAGAGCAGAAATGGGAAGGTTTTTTTATGAGGTTTATAAATTTTGCACCTTTATATACTTAATAAAAAGCTTGTGTCTAAATTATGAGAATGTTCTTGAGAAAGAGGCATGGGTTTTTGGAACCTTTAGTATCTGAGGATATTTTAACGGCAAAATAATAACTTGACTGGAACTCCTTTGACTGGGTAAGCAGTAGAAATGACAAGGGGCATTCAGAGATGTTTTCATGGGCTCGGGTCATCACTGGAAACTTTAGTACAGTCGGGATTTACTGAAAGAACAACATACTCCTATATATGAAATGCTGGGGGTGTTATAACTTTGAATGTTCTTGGAAACTATCCACTCAATTACATGTGTTCCTCCAGAAATTCAGCTGAGATTACCGGCACTGCACTTGATAGAAACGATTTCAGACTATTCCTTTTTGCAGATAATGACTTCTGTGTTTCCTTTCACTTTCTTTCTAGCGCAGCTTACAGATTAGTTATAACCCTGAATCATGGTTATGTGGGATTTTCCAAGGTTGATGGAAACTCCAATTTTGTTGCCCGGGAGGAAAAAAAAAAATCAGAAGCTTTTCTTTGGGCGGTACATACATCTGAATAACATTGCCAGGTCAAAATTAGTTAATTAATTAAATAAATCATTGTCTAGTGAAAAGACTCTCAAGTTTAAATTCAAAGTGACGGCAGCAAAGAAAAAGCAAAGCAAACATTTTGAGGATAATTAAGGGAGTGAATATGCAAGTCCTCTATGTATTATAAATCACTATGCCATTGCTAATTATAACTGAAATTTATTAAGTCAAACAGTATTAATTGAGATCTTTCTGGGTATTATGTTAAGTGCTGTATCAGAATAAAAAGGTAAAAAGAAGACATGGTTTCTGCTTTCAAGGAGCTTGCAGTTTATAATAATATTAACAGTTAGCATTTACAGGGCACTGTATGCTCAACACTGGGCAAATAATAATTAAAAAAATAAACAGGAATAAAAAGATACCATATACAACAGAGCCTTTGAAGAGGCTAATTATAAGAGCTGAGTTTGCCTCTGGACCTATCAGGGTCCTGGCTAAGTTTGGAGGAAGCTTCAGGAAGCCCTGAAGACATAGCACATCTAAGGATCCTACTCCTCCTTTCACTAAGGAGACCCTAACAAGGATCTAAGGACTGCACCACTTAAAAACTATACTGCCGGCTGTCCGTGTACGTTTCAGAGCCCTACAGTGGCTACACCTTGGTCTGCCTGGACATAGGCAAACCTTATCACAGAAGAAGCTTCCTAACCTCCAAGGAAGTGTCTATATGGTCTGCTGAGTGTTATGCAGCCTGTAAAACCCAGGGGCAAGGATGGTCATCATGGGGACTGGTAAGTCTTGTACCTATCAAGAGAGAGATTATAATGGCTTCTTAAAAATAATTTCTCATCTAAGAGTCTTTAGAAACTAGGTATCTTAAATTTAGAAGCCACAATATGTTAAGATCTGGGTTAAATGCTGTTGAGTTGGTGACTGATTCAGCCTGGTATCCCAGGAAAAACATGTTCAGGGATGGGTATAATCATTCAATTTTTACAACAAACTCTGTTGGCTACTATTATTAGTCTCATTTTAAAGACCACCACCTAGAGGCTTAGCGAGGTTCAGTAAGGTGCATAAGGTTGTACAGTTTGTGCAGCTTGGGTTCCAGTAACAGACACTGCTCTTGACCATAAGATAAGCACTTAAATTGGAACAGGAAGTCAAGAGTCCCAGACTCTGCTTTGGGAAGTCCCACTGCGGAGGTGACTTGCTTAAACAAACTCCGAAGAACGATGAGGCATCTTGCAGGAATGAGAATGCCCATATTAGGGATAGGGACCCCCTCGGACAAAGGCACAGAAGGGACGGGAAGCAAGTGGGGAAGCACAAACGCGTTCACGTGATGCCCAGAGGGGAGGCTTCCCAGGGTACCAAGGACAGCCTAGGCAGGACTTGGTTTACCATCATATGGAGTCTGCCCTCTCTCCTGTAGGAGATGGGATTCACCAGAGGTTTTTAAGTAGGCTGGTAATGAATTTGGGTTTTAAATTTAGAAAGATGAACCCTAAGAACTATAAAGGAGTAAAGCTTAGAGTCCCATGGAGGAGTTGAAGCACTGGAGGATAAATAGATGACTGATGACTCGGAATCTCCTCCTTCTTCACGTTTACGTTAGGAGGTAGCCAGAAGGAAGTGGGTATAAAATGTTTAAACAGAAGCCTCTGAGCTGCTCCGGCAGGGAGGGGGCTAACAGGGTGACGTGAGACGTGAGAGGGACTTAGTTTTTGACCACTGAGAGGTTCGTTTTCAGTTTGGAAGCAACTATGATATCACTTTTCCAATCAGAAATCATGTGATTTACATTGTATTCTCCCATGCACGCGGGTGTGCACAGACACACACACCCACACACCCCCGGAGGCAGAACACAATGTCAGCTTACTCAGAAAGAGACAGAAGCCTCTCTAATGTCTGTCTGAAATCAGTAAATGTGCCTAGCATTTCAAAGATCATATTTAAATAAATGTACTTGATGATGACTCTGCATTAAAGTGAGAACTCAAGCTAATTACAGATAGAAACAACATTCCTTCTACTGATACAGAGAGAAATTACAATTCCAGAGCAGCTTATGTGAGACAAGAATGGTGTGTAACACACAGAACACCTCAGGATCTGAACCCTGAAAAGGGAGAATTTTTTTTCTAGTTTAGGGTTTTCAACATAACTTAGGAGAACTGTCAAGCTAACATTAAGATAGCACTATAATATTGGAAGCCCAAACACCAGATGTGTCAAACAATGGAATTGTATTTATTAATGAACAATCATTAAAAAACAATGCCATTGTTATAAACGAAAATGTCTATAATGCTTTAAAATAGCCTGTTAATAATGGTAGATGCAAGGGATGGGAAGCCCTACGTGAATTCACTGGCAATCAACCACAGGCCACTTTACTGAATAGTTTACTAGTTTACCTTGGAATGACCAACTGGCCCAACTCCAATTCTAAGAACTTAATAGCAAATGACCAGTAGAGTAATTTGTTAGAGGACCCTTTTATCTAATACTTAACTAACCAAAAAAAGTAACAGCTTTTTTATTAACCACTTAGAAAGTGTATAGCAATTATTTGTGTTTCACCGAGACTGGCCTAATGTTCTGTGCATTACAGTTTGTGAATTTTGAATTTCACTGTAATGTATAGCATGGGTGTCAAGGATTTCAGTGAGTGTACAGACTCTTCCTCCAAGGGCATGTTAAATCTAGTCTTCTAACTTCCCTACTTCCCTCAGTCCACTAATTTACTTTCTTGAGTAGGAGAAAAATGAGGGACTTGTACAGAGAATTTTGTGCTTGGGGAGGATTTTGCACCAACATTTTTACATGCTTACTCTGTTACGCATGCATCACTCAGATACATATATGCCCATGCGGCCACAAAGACTCTTCTCTAGTCTTGGACAGTCTTTGCAAATCATTAACTACACAGAGTAAAACAACACTGTTTCTCATCTCAAATGATGCTCACTTATCAAGATAGGGTACCAAAGAGTTGTGTCTCCATCACTGTCTCCATGGGTACTGTATAATTTCTGTATCATTAAACAATAAAGAGTAATTGATTGCCCTTACCCTGATGTAAGTTTTCAGACAGAATCTATATATTTCACAATACAGGTAAAAATAAACATGTAGTTCCCATTTCAGCTACCTAGTCTCTTCTGAAATGCTTAATGCTTTATAGGCACGTGTATGGGCTAGTCCTTACACAGCCTACGGTGTCATAATATGTATTTGTCAGTCTGACTAAGCAAGGCAGGTCTGTGGGTGTGGGTAGAGCACGGATATTTGTGTAAGATGTGTGCATGTGTATTGATTTGGTGGACGAGTGATATATACAGATAAATGAATGAAATATTCCCAATCTTGGTGCACAGTTCAAGTGGTACCACCCCTTTTCTCTCAGTTATGAAAGCAAGTCAGTAAATCAACTAAATAGAAAAGGGAGTAACCTGGATTGAAAAGACACTGAGTGAAAGAAACCTATCCTATCATTTATAAATATAAAATATTTAACATTTGTGACCTGCCTGACAGGTGAAATTCAAAATATGAAAAATTACAAACCAAGAGTATACTGAATATTAACCATCCTCAAAAGAACCAGAACTGCTATGAATTTTATCATTGGTTAATAAAAAACTCCCCCCACCCCCACCTTTTTTAGTGAATCAATAAGTCAACAAACTGGTCAATTGGCTAATCACTGAGCTAGTGATTCGTGGTGAATGGGTTGGCTTGGAGATTTTGAGGGATGATGACTATAGCAAAGCTACAGTGGTCTTTGAGTAATGATTTAGTTGTATGTTTACTAGTGTTTATATAAATTGGAAGTTAACTACTTGAAAGCATTTGTAGATACCATGGATTGGAAAGTAAAAAATATGCCTCATTCAGGAAGACGAAGTAAGAAACAAAGAGGAGAAAGAGATAGCATCTAAAGAAGGAAAGCATAACTTGCCCCAAAATCTGCAGCCTGCTTCTGCTTATGTCTCATTGGCCAGAATTGTGTCACATGGTCGATCTTAGCTGCAAGAGAGTCTGGGAAATGTACTTTTTATCTTGGCTCATTCCATCCTCAAACATAACTGGAGTTCTGATCAGAAGGAAGAAAGAGCGCTTCGATATTGGAAAAACAACTAGCAGTGTCGATCTGCCAGAATTGAAGTTTCTCTTTTTCATAGTCTTTTCGTCTCACTTTTTAAGTCATTGTTACTATGCTGGCTTTTTTCTTTTTTAAAGTTGTTGCCCCGTTGTCTCCCCATTGAATTATATTTTATTTAGAATTGTAGCAGTTCTAAGGGCTAGAGATCATCGAATTCCACCCCCTTTATTCCACTGATGAGAAAACTGAGGCTCAAAACTGCAGTTACTTGCCCAAGGGCACACAGTGAATTAGAAACCACAAGTAGAGCCCCAGTTCGGTGCTCATCCCTCAGGGCCATGCTGCCTTTGGGTAACGAGAAAAAAAAGTCACATAGACAAATTTCACTTTTATTTTTCCTAAGTGAAAACTCCAGTTACCAACTTCTTTACATTTTAAATTATTTGCACTTGTGGAATTCAATTTCTAGCCAGCTAAGCATAATTGTAACACATTGCCAGTTTTTCTTATTAACTTTCCTACATACTTTGTTATAGGATCTTGCAGCTGCCAAAATGGGATGGGGGGTTCATAGGGGTTTTTCTTCACTCATTAATCAAAAAGATTCAAGACCAATATATGAGAATAACCTCCCAGAACGCTCCCCAAAACTGCTGCTAGAAAAATAACCCAAAGAATATTTGCATCTTCTTGCCATTTTCTGAACAACTTTCAGAGATTGCTATGCAGAAGCCTACGTGATAGACTGGGAAGGCTCGGTGTGAGGAACACGGGACCTGGTCCTCTTTCAGTCTCTTCTATGAAATGAATGATCTTGTGCAGGTCACTTTCTCGTTCTGACTCTCTTCTGCAGTGAGGAGAGGTTGCTCTGGAAGTAGGATCTCAGCTCTAGTTGCACACTGGAATGAATCACTGAAGGGCATTTAAAATTGTCAGTGTTGATATTCTCCCAACTATTTGATTGTATTGGTTTCCAGGGTAGGACATAGGTACCAGCAGTTTCTGTAAAGCTCCCTAGGCAATGCTAACATGTAGCCAGAGTTGAAATCCACTGGGCTATAATGAGCACTGACCTTGCTACTCGAAATGTGACCCACTGACCAGCAGTATCGTATAACCTGGGATATGGTGAGAAACGCAGAATTCAGGGTCCCACTCCAGACCTGCTGAATCAGAATCTGCAAGGACCTCAGGTGATGCAATCTACTGTAAAGTTTGAGAAGCACTGCTGAGATTCCTCTCAGTGCTCTTATTTCATGTTTCTATAATATTGGGTTTCTTTCTTGCTCAAAAACCTTCAGTTGCTCCCCGTGCAATCTCAGTTCTGCAAACTGGTGTTTAAGGCTCATCATTATCTAACCCAGCCTGCTCTCCAACCACTCCTCCCATTATGTGTTCTTATCTTTAGAGACCTCTGTTCTTTCCTTATTCCCCAGGCAGCCCTTGTTTTTTTTCTGCCTGGTTGGCATGGCTCCCCAGTCCTTCCCCAGCTGTATGCTTCAAAGTCCAGCTGACTGTGGCTTGCCTCGGCCCACCATGCATCGCTAGCACTTACCCTTTCTGCTCTGATTTGCAAGTTGCCTGAGGTACCTTGAATGGTTACCATTGGATTTTGTTTTCTTACCTCCCTATTTAGACTGTAAGGTCCTTTAAGACAAGGACTATATCTTAGTCATCCTTGAATCCCAAGTGCACACTCAAAAAAATATGGTGGACATCTGGTAAGTGTTTCTATCAAGGCGTGCTGGAATGAGAACACCAGTGACTTGGGAGTCAAGGGAGGTGGATTTTGTAACCCCCGATGATGTGACCTTCTCTGGGTCTCAGTTTTCTTAGTTTTCTTGTATATAAAGGCCTTCAGTTACCTTCTAGTTCTGGTGTTCTAAGTCTAGGTCTTTGTTGGGACCCTGTTTTATCCAGTCACGGTCCCTGAAGATTGAGCCCTCAGTTCTCTTGTATTGTACCAGCGGCGGTTTGCACATGTAAAGGGTTTTTAATTTATACAATCCTTCATGTGAGATTGAAATGTACTATCTCACCCTGTCCTTGAACATAAGTGCTGCCCCATAGGTCTGAGAGTGGAAGAAACCAGGGTGATTTCAGTGAGAATGAGGCAGCTGAATGAGTGAGAAACCAAATAAATGTGGTTTGGTCCTTCCATTATCTTGTTTGGTTTTCAAGGGAATTGTGATCTTTTGTCTCTCAAGGATTTGGTTTGGGATCAGTTGGCAATGTGTGGTTTTTGCCCTGTAGATGTTTTTGCTCTGAGTTGCACAGCTATCTGGTTAATCACGATAAGCGCCCTTCACAGCCATTTGCAACTTACACCCTACATTCTCATTCAGCCCTGCAACAGCCCTGTGATGGAGACACACAGGGGCCAGGCTTGCCCCCATTTGGAGTTGATGAGGCAGGCTCAGAGAGGTGAAGCGATTTGTCAGTTATTTTCTGTGTTTTTCAAAGGTCTGGTTTCTGTTTCCTCTGTCCCAGACGCCCCCCGGGGCGGGGCACTTATCAGCCCTGTGGAATCGGTGGCCCCAACTTGGATGGAATTTCTAGGGCTCAGCCTCAGGATCCTGTCAACCTGATAATCCCCTTGGGGAAGTTCTTCAGCATATCCAAGGAGGAAAACCACCTTGCAAGTAAATGTCCTCTATCCATATAGAGAACTAATCCACATCTCGGGATGGCTGCATTGACTCCCTTCCCCAGGCAAAAGCTTGGAAATTGGGTGTGTTTATCACAGTCAACTGAGCAGCTTTTAAGAAAGGTCACCTCAGTAAGTACCATACTAGACCAAGGGACACAAATTCTGCATGGAGTGGCCTGGGAATCTTATCTTTAAATAGTTGTATAGATGACCTCGATACTCAGCCAGGCTTGGGAGCTGTTGTCCTATGGCTAAGTTGAAACCAGACTGGGATATGTTTAAAAGGCTGCAGTCCACAGAGAGAATAGTTTGTAGCTGGATACTCTGATGCATTTAAAATGGGGTCTCCTATAGGGCTATCTGCCTACCGTCTTCTTTATCTCCTCCAGAAAGACCTCTTTCCCCTACCCAATAGAGGTCCCTTGAAACACACCTAAATTCCTTGAAGTCTTTGTAGGAGAGAGTAAGGCTGAGGGAGAGTCTTCCAGATTCTGGCTTTCCGTCTGAGGCCATCACTTGTCATGCTTCCACATAAGGGGACACTAGGCTACACGCAGGCTAGGGCCTCAGCCAGTAACTTCTGGACTTGAACCTACTGGTGTCCACTAAGAACAGCATTTCCTCTACTACACAGAGTCAGATAAAAATAGAAAAAACGAGCCCTCATGTTTTATAGCACTTTTCCATTCACAAAGCACATCCACATCTTTTTATCTCATTCATCCTCCCTCTTAGCAAACCTGTGAGCGAGATGTCATTACCCACATGTTACGGATGGTGAGACTGAAGCTGAGAGATGAAGCGCCCTGCTCAGTCGGGGCTGATGAATCAGAGCTGAGCAGACCACCTGGGGCTTCTGATTCCAGGTGCACATCACACCCCACCTTCTCACATCAGCCTTGCTGGAGCAGGTGCTTTACTTTCATCATCAGATGGCAGAGCTGAAGTTAGAAGTGATAAGCCCCAAGTCACACAGCTCCTAAGTGTGAAGACTGGGGTTCAAACCCAGTTCTCTCAAGCCAGCTGCTCTTCTTGTTTCATGGCTCTGCCATTTTCCTGGAAGGCACACATCCTCAGTTGTGTTTATTACACATTGTTGACATTTGCCCCTACTAAGAGATCATCGTACTTCAATGGACCCATACACACATACTTGGATATACACAAAACCAAAACAAAAGATGTTTCTAACTAATAGTCTACTGCCATAACTCTACTTTCCATTTTATTCTAAAATGCTGGTTCTGCTAAGTGAAGTATGTCAGACAAAGACAAATATCATGTGATATCACTTATATGTGGAATCTAAAATATGATACAATTGAACTTATTTACAAAACAGAAATAGACTCACAGGCTTAGAAAACAAATTTATGGTTACCAAAGGGGAAAGGTGGAGGGGGAGATAAATCAGAAATTTGGGATTAACATATACACACTACTATATATAAAATAGATAATCAGCAAGGACCTACTGTGTAGCACAGGGAACTCTACTCAGTATTCTGTAATAACCTATATGGGAAAAGAATCTGAAAAAGGATGGATATATGTGTATGTATAACTGAACCACTTTGCTGTACACCTGAAACTAACACAACAGTGTAAATCAACGATACCCCAATATAAAATAAAAATTAGATTAAAAAAATTTCTCCAAAGAAGATACACAGATTGCCAGCAAACAAATGAAAGGATGCTCAACATCACTTATCATTAGAGAAATGCAAATCAAAACTACAGTGAGGTATCACCTCACACCGGTCAGAATGGCCATCATCAAAAAATCTACAAACAACAAACGCTGGAGAGGGTGTGGAGAAAAGGGAACCCTCTTGCACTGTTGGTGGGAATGTAAATTGGTACAGCCGCTATGGAGAACAATATGGAGGTTCCTTAAAAAACTAAAAATAGAACTATCATACGACCCAGCAATCCCACTACTGGGCATTTACCCTGAGAAAACCATAATTCAAAAAGAGTCATGTACCACAGTGTTCATTGCAGCTGTATTTACAATAGCCAGGACATGGAAGCGACCTAAGTGTCCATCGACAGATGAATGGATAAAGAAGATGTGGCACATATACAAATGGAATATTACTCAGCCATAAAAAGAAACGAAATTGAGTTATTTGTAGTGAGGTGGAGGGACCCAGAGTCTGTCATACAGAGTGAAGTAAGTCAGAAAGAGAAAAATACCACATGCTACCACATATGTATGGAATCTAAAAAAAATGTTTCTGATGAACCTAGGGGCAGGGCAAGAATAAAGATGCAGACGTAGAGAATGGACTTGAGGACAAGGGGAGGGGGAAGGGTAAGCTGTGACAAAGTGAGAGAGTGGTATGGACATATATACACTACCAGGTGTAAAATAGATAGCTAGTGGGAAGCAGCTGCATAGCACAGGGAGATCAGCTCAGTGCTTTGTGACCGCTTAGCGGGGTGGGATAGGGAAGGTGGGAGGGAGACGCAAGAGGGAGGGGATATGGGGATACATGTATACATATAGCTGATTCACTTTGTGATACAGCAGAAACTAACACAACATTATAAAGCAATTATACTCCAATGAAGATGTTAAAAAAATAAAATGAAATGCTGGCCCTGACCCATTAAATCTGTTTCCTAACCCACTGAAGGGCCACGACCTGGAGTTCGAAAAACACTCTGCAGAGCGTTCAAACGTTGCTTGGGGTATTTATTCACACTTTGTCTACTAGGTCAAAACCACAAGTGGAGAAACTGGAGCAAATTCCTTGCTGGTTAGCCTTGGGCCCCTCTGCCCAGTTCCTTCCTGGTTTCCCTGGCCCCTTGGGTGGGCCTCCAGCTCCCGGCTGCCTCCCAGGCTGCAGAGGGGGGGTTCTCGAGGCTGGAGGAAGGTGTCAGCCCCGCGCTGGCTAGTGAGCACATCCTTCACAGCTTACCCCTTCCTGACGCCTGTGAACAGTAATAAAAACGTGAGCAAACAGGGAGAGTTTAGTGTGTTTATTGCTGCTATTGAGAAAATAACGTGATAATAAACAGGGCCGGTAATGGAAATTGCTTCTAAGAATAAAATTATGTTCTATGAGTTACATGCAGCCAACGGCAAGTGTTTTCGCTCTCCAAGTGGGAGCTGGCGCTGTCCCCCCCCCCCAGGCCCCCCTCCCTCCCCGGAGCCCTTCCGCTCGCTCCACTTGCCAACTTGAACTTCTAGCCTTATTGACTTCTTGGCATTCCTGACCTTTGGAAACGGGGCAGCTTGGGTGACGCTGCATTTTAATGCGTGCATTTACTCCCTGGCCTCTGTGCTGATGGCGGTTCCTTTTCTTCACCGAGACTCATTACGCCTGGATGAGGAGACTCTTCTTCAGTGTATGATGTAGGGATTAACCCTGGGCACAGTTTCAGTGGTCTGTGTGGAAGAGGATAGCCTTTTCTATCAGCTAATCGCCCATCGTGTCATTAGCACGGGCATCAGAGTAAAATGAAAGCTTGAGAGCTTCGCTTCTGTACTAATTAGAAAGAAAATGACAGAAAAATGTCAGGCTTGAAGACCTGAGTTGGCTTTGATGACACCCAGACTTTCGCAGGCTACCGACAGAATGCCCCGTAAACCTTTTCATTCTGACTTCGTCCATAATTCTGCCTGACACCCTGTCTTTCCACCATGCTTGCTTATATTCCCCTTTCTGTTGGGAATCTTTCAAGTGCCAACTTGCACCTGTCCAAGTCTTACTCATCCCCCAGTGTCTCTCCTGACTGTGATAGCCTACGAGAAGTCATGCCAAACCCCATGAGCTCTTCCTTCCCTATGTGATTCCCACATACTGTTAGGGAACTTGTCCTGGCCTCCTGAGTGTTCAGCTGATTGCATCTCATCCCTTATTAGATCATAAGCGTGTGGATTCAGATTGTGGTTGTTATTCGTCTCTGATCTGGCCCAGGGTACATCAAAAGCCATCTGGGTGCGTGACGTGGCAGTCGGTCCAAATGAACAGGGATGGACCATCGGATCTCCATCACATGTGATGGGGCTGGGCTAGGCTGAGGCAGGAGAGGCCCCTGGCACACAGAATGTGAAGAGACACTTGCAGGACCCCAAGTGGGCATCTCTCTTGAAAGTGTTTGCCCGAGATACGTCTCATGCCTTTCCCCAGTCCTGGCGTTGGTGGGTGGACTGGGAAAAGGATGGAGGTCTCTCTTGAATATGCATTTGCTGGATTCCTTTTGTGAGGACAATTTCGTCTTCTCTGATCAGGATTTTTAGAATCAGTAGAAGAGAGCCTCCTCGGCTCTGCCGTGGTCCTCTTAAGGGCGCTAATTCTGTGGTTTTCCTCCTCGCCCAATCCAGTAGGGCTCCAGGCCTCTATTGCTGTACCTGTGGTTTCATGGGCATGTCCTCAGGCTAACTCATCCTTGCTGCCCCTGTCTGGCCCTTCATCCGTCCCTCACGTGGGATACTGCAGAGACTCCTTGAGATTTCCTGCCTTTAGAGTCCCCCCACCCTTGGCCCAGTCCACGTTCCATGTCACAGTGGGTCAGAAAGCCGCTCTGGGTCCCTTCTTCCCAGTCATCCTCATTCTCTTCTCACGCCATGGCAGGTGGAGACCAAGTCCCCAGAGACTGCAAAAGATGAGATGGGTGGGACGTTCATGGGTTTTACAAAGATTTCCTACTTAAGCTGTGATGGCAAACCAAACTGTTTAACTAGAATTATAAATTAGATTCTTTAAAGAGTAGAATGCTTACACCATGATAACAGGTTAGGATATTTGATGGGGTTCTGTCTTTAGGGTAAGTGTGAATCCACTCATTCATTTGTTTATTCATTCCGCAGTGCAAGAGTCTGGTCTAGACGCACCAGGAAATGAGGCCGACCTGGGGGTGTCTTCATGCTCCTTACCTTCTACAGAGAAGAGGCAGAGTGAACCAGGACGCAGTCCTTGAACAAGATCATGGTAAGTTGCATAAGTAAGAGGAAGAAAACAAGCCGGGTAGGATTGGGAAGGGCTGAGGATGGGGCTACGGCAATGGGGAGCCCTTCAGAGGCAATGGCATCCACGCCGAGACCTGAGGATTGGACAGGCTGCCAGGGGCGTTGCCAGGCCAGAGCCAGAGCGGCGGCTGGAGACTGGGACTATCCTCGTGGGTCTGAGGGACAGGAGGATGTTATGCAGCTGGAGGAGAGTGAATGAGGGCAGGAGTGGCACCAAAGGGACTTGGTGAAGTACATGGAGGTCATGTTCGGCAAGGGCTTTGGACTTGACTCCTGCTGGAATTGGAAACACTTGATGTGTGTTGGCCAGGAGACTGACGTGGTTTGATTTACGTTTTCAGCGATCCCTCTGGCTTATGTGCAGGCTGGATTGCTAAGGGCCCAAAATTCTGCACAGCAACCCGCCCCAGTAACCACACTTTTAGATAAAACGCAAAGGTCTGTAACATACAGAATGCATGGAAGACTCTTTAATTTGTAGGTAGTCGTTGTGTGTTTCTTCCTGGCTGGAAACTTATCTTTAAGAAAAACAAACAAACAAAACCCAAAGCCTTGCTTTTTGTGTGGAGTAAATATTTACGTTACTCTTAATAATAGTTGTAAGGTTTTTTTTACCCTTTTCCTCCTTCTTTGTTATCAAATCCATGGCCCCCTCATGCTGTTCTACATGTGCACGATATATGCTTGACCTTGGCCTGTGTCCTTCTCCAAGAAAACTGAATATAAGTCAGCGGCTGAAGGAGCAGATGCCATTTCTTTGAATTTGTCACAGAGGAACATGTTCTTTACCCTTGTCCAATTTTACCTGGTGTTTGGAGTAGCGAACATCTTTAGGGACAAGACCAAACTTTCACAGTCCTTGAACATCATCTCATATATGACACTTTTTTGGTAAAAACAATCTCTGGCCCTTACTGTAGTCACCAGGGTGGAGGTGTAGTGAAGGTGGCCCCTATGCACAGCTGAGTATGTTCCCTCTGTGTAATAATGACCTTCAGTAGACCCACCCTGCAAGTCTCTAAACCTTCTTTCTCCTTTAGTCTGATAAAGTGGCTTTAGGGAAGCAAAGATGAGGTATTTAGAAAGTAAGAGGGAAAAAGAGGTGTTTGTGTGTGTGTGTGTGTGTGTGTGTGTGTGTGTGTGTGTGTGTGTGTGTGTTTTATCTTTTCCTGTGAAGGGTATAGGTTTATCGCAGGGTGATGCCTCTACTGTGAGTTAGTGGTTCTCAAACGAGGCTGAGAAGCTCACTTGGGCAATCAGCTTAAAAGGACAGTCCCAGCCTGTTATGGGTTGAATTGTGTCCCCACCCCCCAAATTCCTGTGTTGAAATCATTATCCCTAGGACTTCAGATGTGACCTTATTTGGAAATAGGGTTGTGGCAGATGTAATTTGTTAAACAAGAATGAGGTCATAGGGGATAAGGTGGGCCTCTAATCTAATATGACTGGTGTCCTTATAAAATGGGGAAATTTGGACACAGAGGCACACACAAGCAGGAAGAACGCCACTTGAATGCAGGGATTGGGGTGACGCAGCAGAAGTCTAGGAACTCCAGAGATTGCCAGCAAACTACCAGAAGCTCGAAAGGAGGCCCCAGAAGGAGCCAACCCGGCCGACACCTTGGCCTCAGACTTCCAGCCTCCAGAGCTATGACACAGTGAATCTGTGTATTTTCAGGCCCCCAGTCTGTGGTCCTTTGTCACAGCACCCCTAGGAAACAAATACACTGCCTGGTCTGGCTCCTACTGAGCATGCTCTCTGGGGGAAAGCCCGGGGATCTGAACGTTTCAAAAGCCCCTCACTGGCTTCTGAGGACAGGCTGGGGCTGGGACACACCGTTCTGTCTCCCTGCCTGTCCCTTCCCTGGGTGGCCACAGTTACTACTCTCGCATTTGGTCCCCTGCTGCTCTAGTTGACTTCCTTCGTGGTTTTTAGGGCTCTCGTGGGTTATTTGTACACGTTGCAACCATGAAAGAATTAGTCAAGATGGGACTGTTCACTTATTAAAACAGTTGCTGACATTCCTCTGCTTAAAAAAAAAGAAATTGCTGGTGTACCATCCTAGTACCTAACGTCACGTACAAAAAGCCAAACTTCCAAGTGCATTCTCTGCACCTCGCCTGGCGCTGACTACACGGTAAAGCAAACGTTGTTAAAGATGACGGTCTTGCTAATTTCAAAGAAGTCAAGTAACATCATTTGAAAACTCTGGTTGCTGGGCTGTTAGCTAAATAGAAAGAGACTGTTCTTCATGTAAAATGTCTGTGGGACTCAGTGTTCTTTCAGACAGACAACAGGGAGAAACTTCTTCCCAGACAAGCCCAGTTAGCAGTGTATATATAGAGACCAAAGACAGGAGGGCACTTTTAATTTTATGTCTGGCCAATCTGACCTCCAAGACCAGCTTGCCTGTCCTACAGCCCCGGCTTCACTGTAGTGATCAAGCAGAGCCGTTTTTTATGACAAGTCTGTGTCTCAGGAACCTGTAGCATCCTTCAACTCACCCTTTGGGCTAGAATTTATCAAGGTTGTTCTGAGCCCACAGGTGATTTTTTTTTTCTCCTGAAACTTTGGTAAATTTCTGCTCAGCCATTTTTCTGCTGCTGAAGCATGAAGCATAGTTGTCATGCTCTAAAAATTGTTTAGATGCTTTCCACCCACCTCCAGCCAAATAACAGGAGCTGTTTTGTTTTTTTTTTAAAGTAAAAATTTTCCATGGCCTCTTTTGAGAGCAGGAACTGGTTCTTTGTCACAGTATGGAATTTTCTCCTTAGCCCGAAAGGGTACAGAAAAAGGAGCGTGGGCTCCAGGAAAAAGACCGACTCGAGTTTGAATCACACTTTTCCAATCCCTGTTGGATGATCTCGGGCAAGATATTTAATCTTGTTCCCAACCTTGTTTTCCTCACCTATAAAATGGGACGATGACACCTTTCAAGTTTATGGTGAAGACTGGTGCTGATTTATGTATAACAGCTGGGGATATGGTAGTGGGCTTCCCAAACCTGGATTCCCATGGGAACTTTTAAAATGAAATCGCCCTTACCTGGGACCAAGTGAATTTGATTCTCATGGTAAGAGTACCCATCTGAATAATTCTTAAATTCTCCAGGAGATTCAGAAGCCCAGTGAGGGTTAAGAACCAGTGGGCCTAACAAAGATGAACTTCAGAAGTGTAACGCTAAGTGAAAGAAGCTGACACAAGAGACCACAAATGGTATGATTCTGTTTATCTGATGTTCTAAAAATGGCAGAACTGTAGAGACAAAAATAAGATTAGTGACAGGACCAGGGAGCTTGGGGAAGGGGATTACTGCAGAAGGGCAGAGAGGAACATTTTTGTTGAAACTCCTGAAGCATTACAAAATAGACAGCCATAAATCCATAATTGGAAATGTGCACATTAACATGAATGCATTTGACATGCTTTTAGTTCCAGATGTTCAGGTGAGCATGCCGAATGGGGTTTGCTGACTCTTTCATTACTAATGAAGAATACATAGGGCTTCCCTGGTGGCGCAGTGGTTGAGAGTCTGCCTGCCGATGCAGGGGACACGGGTTCGTGCCCCGGTCCGGGAAGATCCCACATGCCGCAGAGCGGCTGGGCCCGTGAGCCATGGCCGCTGAGCCTGTGCGTCCGCAGCCTGTGCGTCCGGAGCCTGTGCTCCGCAACGGGAGAGGCCACAGCAGTGAGAGGCCCGCGTACCGGGAAAAAAAAAAAAAAAAGAATAAATAACAGATGACTGGAAAGAGTGTCAGTGTGGGGATGAACATTGGAAGCATTTTGAAACCGAGTTATTCAAACTCCCTGAGGCTTTCAAGAAAACAATCAAGAGAAGCAGAGGCTCTTGGGAAATTCTTCCCGAGTCCCTTTTCTGCAGGGGCTGGAAGAATGGTCCTTCCTTTTACTCAGGTCTGCAGAAGAAGCCTTGAGAACATGATATGTCTGAAGAGCAAAAATGTAGGAAGTAGATAGCAGCCAAGACCTGTGGTGGAGGTTTCAGTCTGAGCCGGGTCAGGGCTCTCACTCAGGTGTGCGAACACGGGCCTTCTGTCTTGTTCTGCTGGTCATCAGAGCTAGAGCTCACATCTTGGCTTGGTTCTTTGGAATTGTGTTTCTCCAGCTCAGAACAGGTCAAAATGTTCCTCCCGTCTTTTTCCAGTTGTGTAACCTTTGACAAGTGATCTAAACTTTCAGAGTGTCAGCTTCCACACCTAAAAAGTGGGCGATGCTGCCTGCTCTGCTGGATTTGTCAGACAAAGTAGAGATAGTGTACATGAAGGGCCGTGCCCACTGCCTGGCAAAACAGCCTGTATTTAATAAGTCAAACCATGGTGGGCATTGTTCCCTTAGGTTTATCTGTTTTCATTCATTTACTCGTTCACCACAGCTCTGTATGAGGTGTGTGTACCACAGCTCTCTATGAGGTGTATGTACCACAGCTGTATATGAGGTGTGTGTACCACAGCTCTATATGAGGTGTGTATACCACAGCTCTATATGAGGTGTGTGTACCACAGCTCTATATGAGGTGTGTGTACCACAGCTCTATATGAGGTGTGTGTACCACAGCTCTATATGAGGTGTGTGTACCACAGCTCTATATGAGGTGTGTGTACCACAGCTCTATATGAGGTGTGTGTACCGCAGCTCTATATGAGGTGTGTGTACCGCAGCTCTATATGAGGTGTGTGTACCGCAGCTCTATATGAGGTGTGTGTACCGCAGCTCTATGTGAGGTGTATATACCACAGCTCTATATGAGGTGTATATAATTGTTGTCGTCACATTGTATGAATGAGAAAACTGAGTGCAAAGAGGTTGGTAACTTGGCCGAGGACAGATGGACACGCACTGACTCTGCATCCTTTGCTCTCAGCCGCTTGGCTCTACCATCCTTGATGTGTGCAGCAGGCTTGTGATAAACCATGGGAATCTGTGGAAAGTTCAGTGTCTTTCATGTATCCTTGGGTAGGATTGATTCACCACAGATTTCTAGATACTCTGCTGATCTGTGTGTGCATGTGCACCTCTACTTGGTCGCTCAAATGCAAGGCAGTGAGTTTTGCAGTAAAGCCTGGAGACCTTGGGTAGAATTCCTGTCTGCCCTTTCCGAGGTGTGACATTTGGCAGGTCACTTGGTCTCTTTGGGGGCCTTTATTTCATTTCTACAAAATAGGACTGTTTATGTCTATCTTCCCAAAGGGTTGGGAGGGTTAGATGAAATGATGGATGAACACGTACCTGGAAGATTGGCCGAATGTATAGGATCTTGGTAAATGTATCTATTTTTAAGATTAAAGAATGGAGGTATTTTTGAGAGAAGCTTGCAGCCTAACAAGGCTCACGGAGCTTGTATGTCTGGCTTACTCTTTCAGTTTCCACTTTATTGCTGGTGGTTCCCAGGCAGAGCCCTAGTGTCGTCCTGCTTTCTGTTTTTCTGAGTAAGGAAGGAGCATAGCACTCACTCCTAAGGGCAGAACCTTGGGTTTGCAAACAGAGTGAACTGACTTTTGGTGACCAGGGCCCTGAGTCCACTGTTTTGTGTCCAGGATGGTGACTGGACTGGGGGACATTCCATGGAGGGAGGAGGCTTGATCCCTGTTCTGAAGGAACTTGTCAACCAGCTTGGGTGGCAAGGCTACCACTGCATTTTAGGATGGTTACGGGGGCCTGTAGCTGTTTATCTTTGTATCTCTAGCACCTGGTCAAGTGCCCAACACACACTAACGGTTTCATGAATGTTGAGCCATGAAGGGCTGGTTACCGCCAGAGAGAGCTAGCAAGTGCTCAAAAGTGCTGCCACCTACAGGTGGGCAGGACAACTGCATTTCTGGGCTTGGGGACTTCTCTTTACGGAACTCAATCAAGCCTCTTCTCTCCCTACTGGAGGCTCTGCGATGCTGCTTGTTGCTCTGGGGATTGTTGGCAATTTTCTCTAATTGGTGCTTTATTAGTAATCAGGAGAGAGTTTCCTTTCCATGCTGGAAGAGCAGCTGTCAGTGAACGGGCTGGTGATGTCTGATTTCTTAGCCTGCAAGGCTGTGGTGTCTGGGAAAGGCCAGTGGGCAGAGAACTGACCTGTTCTGAAAACCTGTGTCTGTTATTACTTAGCTTTGTGACCTTAGGCATATGCCACACTTTGCTAAGCTTCAGATGTCTTACCTCATCTGCTACTGTAACCAGCTAGTACATGCTGGGTGCCTACTGAGTTCCAGGTCTCATCACACAGGGAATAAAATTTTCCACTTAGGACAGCAAACCAGGATCAGCTGAGGAAACAACTACGGGTACCGGGAAGAGGCCTGGGCCGTCCTCTGGCTTCACCGTGTCTTTCTGTCACTTTCTCTTTCTCCAGGCTTGTTTCCTCCTTTGTAAACTGGTCATGATGGTCCCTGCTTAGCGCTTAGGGTTGCAAAGCCAGAAAAACTGGAACAGTGCTTCTGAAAGGCCTTGGGTTTTAAGTTGTGATGTAGGAAGACATTAGTGTCCTGAAAACGTGGTCCTCGTGCCTCAAAATTTCTCCTTCCCTTAAGCCCTTCATATTCTGAAATCTCCCTCCAGGAAGACCTCAGCTTCTCTCCAGGGAGAAATCAGCCTTCGAATGCCTGCCTTGCCGCCCACCCCTGGAGGTAAGGTAGGATCCTGGAGGAGATGAGTCTTGACCTGGGACTCAAGGCAGCTGCTGTGACCTGGAGCAGGGGAGTGATGCTCTTTCCCACACCGTCGATTTGAAAATTCTTTGAAAAGCCATTTGTCTGTAACCTAGTGATGTTGCTGTCTCTTTGGATTAGGATTTGAACTCCCAGAGGGTCCGAGTGGATGTCTCATCCATCCCTGTCTCCTCAGCCTAGCCGAGGACCCTGCACAGAGTAGTGGCTTTATGAAAATCCACTGGACTGAATTAAGTGGGATTGAATCACTAAATCACAAAGACACCTGCTGGACTGAAGATTAACACAAGCCCTAGCAAGCCTGGGTATAGATCATTCTTGAAAGCTGGCGTGTCAGCAGTGGGGACGGAGGCAGGCTTATTCTCGCTGACAAACAGAGACTGTTTTCCTATACCCTTGGGGTTTAATCTTTCCTTTTGAGTCTTGAAAGCCCATGGCGTTGAGTGCCGAAGCCCATTACAGAGCAGTTGTCCTTGGAGCTCCAGTCCCCTTACGGTTCTTTTCGTGGGAGGCTCGTATGACGGGCTCTGACATGACTTCATGAATCATAGACACTGCAGCCTCTTAGAAATGCTTTTCACCTGCCCAGCTCTGCCAAGAAATAGAGCTCTATTTCCCTGCTGGCCTCTGGATGCCCTCGTCATCAAGGAAGGAGTTTTCTCCCAAGCCTTTCTTTTGCCTCCACCTTAAAGGAACATGTGATCCAATACTGAGAACGCCCTAGACATAACGTAGAAACACTGCAGGGGCCGATCTAATTGAAGGAGGGCAAGAATATGATTCTAAGAATCACAGATCCAAGGAGGGTGAGGTCAGGGGGCGCCCGGGGACAGGAGGCCTGAGGAGGTGAAAGGCACGCTCTCAGGAGCAGGTCTTACACCAGGTGTGTGTGAGACGTGACCCCTGCAACCTCAGGATCGCGGGATTATAGAGAGTTCAGGGGCCTTGCTTCCCCCCAATCCCACTGCTCACCTTTGTTATCCCCCATCAGCCCCTGCTGCAGTGTTTCTAAGCACATGGAGGTCCCGGAATGTGGGTGCCTTGGGCCCCACATCCCTTCTGCCTGCGGCTCCCTGTTTAGAACACCCTTGCTTGTAGTCTTTTGCCCGGATGTCCTATACCCAATAATTCTAATAATTATTTAGAACAGACACCCATTCGACTGAACATTTTCTGGAATGTTCTATATACTTCTATCAGAAGAGGCTCCCTCTATCAGAACACGCTGAACTTACTAACTAGTTATTTGTGTTCAACTGTGGGTCCTGAGTTGGCCTTAAGTTGGGAAATAGCATGGCCAAGACCAATTTTCAGAAGGGTCACTGTGTTGGTTTCTGTGGCAAGTGTGGCTGCCTGAGTGGAGAGCCTGGGCCGGGAGGGGAGATGGGGAACTAAGGGAGTGGTCCAGGGGGAGAGGATGAAGCTTTGCAGTGAGGATGTAAGAGGAAGAGCGGTGTTGGTTCAAAGATGATGTGGGATGAAGGACGTACCCAAGGCGCCGCTGACACGAGGGATGGCCTGAGGCTTGCCAGAAACCTGTAATGAGTAGAATGGAACGGAACAGGGGATCTTCAGGGGTTTCCTACTCTCAGATAGTCTGTCTGCAAAAGTTCTCAATAAACAGGGCAAAAACACTTGATCTGAATTTTGCCGAAGAGTTTCTTGAACCAGGCGTAAAATGCCAGTATGGTGGGTGCGTGATCTCTCTGAGGGTAGCATGTCCCCTTCCCCAGGCAAATTGCTATCCCCCAGGAACAGGCAGGCACACTTAGCACATTTTACCCAGGAGCCTTTGCTCCCATGCCTCCCACAGCATCCAGGGCTCCACAATCAAGTTCCTGCCTAACTTTAAATTCACAGCCCAAATGCCCCCTGTTCATGACAGTCAGAAGTGCTGTCTCTCCCTCTTTGGTATTCTCAAAGCTAATTGTAAGGCTAGTATCATGTTTATTCATGTGTTTGAGTTGAATAGGCATATAGTTGATCTATTCCTTGCTCCTTGATAGTCACATTCTTTTAAGTTGAAGTATAGTTGATTTACAATTTTGTGTTAAATTTCTGATGTACGGCAAAGTGATTCAGTTATACATACATATGTATGTTATATATATTCTTTTCCATTATGGTTTATTACAAGATACTGAATATAGGTCCCTGTGCTATACAGTAGGACCTGGTTGTTTACCCTTTCTATATATAATAGTTTGTATCTGCTATCACCTGACTGCCCCCCGCCACCCCGTTCCCCTTGGCAACAACAAGTCTGTTCTCTATGTCTGTGAGTCTGCTTCTGTTTTGTGGATAAGTTCATTTGTGTCATACTTTAAATCCCACATATAAGTGGATAATCATTTTTGTACCCTACTCTCTATAGACCCAATCTAACAGCATACTTGTACATAGCAGATGCTGAGAATTGTTCTTGAAATGAACAAGGTACCTAGCCTTCTTGGGTGCCAAAGACCACGGTCACCCTTCTTCAATAAAACAATCAGGGAGGATCGTGCTTTTAACCCCTTTTTGCTAAGAAGAGCTCAGGGGTTTGGGGAGTGCGACACATATACCCAGACAGAGTCGGAGGCACGAGAACAAACATCACAAGTTAAAGTGCGTACGTGTGGGTGTGTGAAGGAGACGGGGGGTTGACACAGGAACACACAATAGATGCACAGCGCTGAGCACAGAACAAGCCCCCGAATACTTGTACAGCCCCCTTCTTCCTCTCCCTTCTGGGTGGAAGCTTTCAGGACTGCAAATACCAAATGCCCTGAAGATGCCTCCACTTCAAGAGCTGATACAGGAGAGATAGACAGTAAACGCTGGCAGGGGAAGCAGACATGCCACTTGGCAGAATTTCTCTTCGGCTCCAAAATTGGCCTTGTGTCTGACCCTAAGACTCCTGACTCCCTCTGAAATGGCCTTCAGCGACCTGTTGTTTGAGCACCATTGTCCATTCTTGGTGCCAACAGCAAGTTTCAAAGGTCTGTTATAGGCCCGACCCATCCCGCATTCTGGCTCTGCCAGTCCTATTTACTTTTCATCTCTGGCCCCTCCCAATGGTTATTCCCTTAGGAGAATCATCTTGGAGGAACTACCTAACTTCACTTCGCTTCAGTTTTTTCAAAAGCCCTTCCTGTTCTGATATCTGGGGCTACAATATCATTGCCATCCCTTGAAGGCTTTTCTGCACACAGAGCTCCTTCTAGGAGCAGAGCAAATGATGGTACTTTTGGACAGTGACCTGAGTCCCACGTCATCCTCTGGGAGGCCTCTTTGCTTCCTGCTGTAGAGTTCCTTCTAGTCTCCCAGCCCATGGGTAAGGCTGGACTGTGCGCCTGGAAGCTTTCCCTATACCTTATTGTTTACAAATCCTTTCAGGAACTTCCACAGTCCTGGCTTCAGTCATCCGTGATCAGAACATGCTGGGCTTCCCTGGTGGCACAGTGGTTAAGAATCTGCCTGCCAGTGCAGGGGACAAGGGTTTGAGCCCTGGTCCGGGAAGATCCCACATGCCGCGGTGCAACTAAGCCCGTGCGCCACAACTACTGAACCTGTGCTCTAGATCCCTTGAGCCACAACTACTGAGCCCGTGAGCCACAACTACTGAAGCCCACGTGCCTAGAGCCCGTGCTCCACAACAAGAGAAGCCACCGCAATGAGGAGCCCGCCACTGCAATGAAGAGTAGCCCCCACTAGCCGCAACTAGAGAAAACCTGTGCGCAGCAACGAAGACCCAATGCAGCCAAAAATAAATAAATTTATAAAAAAAAAAAAAAAAGCATGTTGCTTTCCAAGAAGGAGTCTTTCCTTTAACCTTTACATGAAAATAAGTCAGTGGGGGCTTCCCTGGTGGCGCAGTGGTTCAGAGTCCGCCTGCCGATGCAGGGGACACGGGTTCGTGTCCCGGTCCGGGAAGATCCTACATGCCGCGGAGCGGCTGGGTCCGTGAGCCATGGCCACTGAGCCTGCGCGTCCGGAGCCTGTGCTCCGCAACGGGAGAGGCCACAACAGTGAGAGGCCCGCGTAATGCAAAAGAAATAAAATAAAAAAAAAATAAGTCAATGGACGTGGGGCAATTCTGAGACTTTCCCCTTGCCCTATGAAAAATAGTGTGTGACACAGATGAAAAAATGACCTTTCCAACTAAGCCCACGTGGAAAATATTTGTTTCTCTCATCAGAGGCCAATCTACCAGCAGACAAATATAATGGTTTACGAATAATTCAGTTATGCTTCTCATCTGCCCATTAATATTGCTTGGCACAAATTTCCCCATATTATTGAGAAGAGGAGAGTGCAACGGAAGGGAACACTCTGAAGGGAAATTGAGCATCCCAAGGCCCTCTGGCCATGGGATGGAGCCTGGATCCTGTGGAGACTTCGCATCCAGAAAAGTGACAGGTGTTTCTCACTCATGTCAGGGTCGGAGCCACAGCGAATGTCCCTATTCCTGTGTTGTGGTCATGTAATCAACCAGTGATCAACTGACGTCTACTCTGCACTCTTTCCTTTGTAGGACAGCCATGAAATTTCGAGCATTGCCTCCATCCTCCGCTCCAGAAATGGGCTCTGATTTGCCTAATGAATCAGAGAAACCTTATTGCCTTGCCACGGTCATGGGTGTGGGCTTCCCAGGCCTAAATCAATCGACACACAGCTGTCTTCTGGCGACGGGGATTGGTTTTGTCACAGCCTCATGGTCCATTTCAGGTCAACAAGACGTGAGGGGAAATGTGTTGGATAATTTGGGGTGTAACTTCCCACTCTCTCTGATCCCTTGAAAAAGACCACAGCCATTTTGCCTCTGTGCACCTGAAAATGAACTCAAGCCGTAGAGGAGAACACAGCTGCGTGACTAGGAGAGAAACAGCCCGAGGCACTGGCTTCAGGCAACCAGGTCTGCTCTACCTCTGGGTTTCTGATTATGTGAATACATCATTTATTCACAATTTATTGGTTCCTCTATGATTTGAAGCATAAAGCAAATGAACTGATGGAGGGAGGGTTTTATAGACTCAATGGGTAAAGTGAACAGTGGGGCTGCCTGAGGACTTGGGAAAGGACAAGGAGGGGTAACAGGAAGAGTGTGCTCTGGGAAATTGACAGTTGCTCTAGTCTTTTCAGGAGGGACTGGACACTGGACATTGAGCTCCTTGAGGACTCCGTGCTGTCAGCATCTATCCCTAGTGCCTAGCACAGTGCCTGAGTGTACTTTGTGGATAAATCAATCCATGAGTGAATAAATCAGTGAATGAATGGATCTTCTGTTGCTCCAGGCCATGCAGACTGGTAGGTACAGGAAGGGTTAGGAAAGGTGTCAGTGAGAGGCACTGGAGCAATCATTTGCCAAGTTCAAGACAGAAGTGGCCAGCGTGAGATGACTCAGGTCCTCTCTGGTGACAGAATGAGCTGGACAGACTCTGAAGAAAGTGGGACACCATGACGCCTGCGGTTAGAAGAGCAGCCTTGGAATTAATATTTGGAGAGGGGTACCTGTTAATCAAATTCATTTTAGAAGTGCTCCGTTAAGAGGCTTGCAGGCTTGACAGGATTACAGATCTGCCTGGTAAATATGTTTTCCTGGAAGTGGTGGGATGGCTCAAGCCCTGTGGAGAGTGACAGTCCCATAAAATTACTCAGAAGCTGGTTCCAGGGGCTTGGGCCCAAAGACTCTCAGAGTAATTATAGTATCAACTGCATTATCAGTGCCAGCCAGGCCTCCTGAGAAGTTGAAAATCAATCTCTATCACTTTGCTTTTATTTCTTCACCAGCTGCAAGATAGAAATCAACTGGGGATAGCCTGGAATTTAACATGTGCTTATCTCTTTCGTGGGCATCATTGAAATCAGAGAGTTCAATTAAGTCATCCAGTTGCCAATATAGAATTCCCCAATTCCTGGAGAGAGGATTTGAGACCCTCCCCTTCCCTTCCACAACCCCTGGTGTTTCACTCCGTTAATCATCCATTTTCTCTGCTGTTTCTGAGCCTCGTGCTCTGCTTAACTTGCAGCACAGAATCACACCCACATCTGTGTCTTAGCAAACGCACTTCTGCTTCAACCACATTTCCCTCTAGTTGGTGCCTCCTTTACGTCTCCACCAAAGTCCATGGAGATAATCTGGACCAAGGCTCTAGGTTTACAGTTTCCAGTTCTGCACCTTCACTCTGATGCTGTCTGCACTTAACTCCTGTTCCCTTTCCTCTCCAAAACAACTCTCAGCCGTGGCCTCCTGGTTGCCAGATACACGGGGGATTAAAATGCTGACGATACTTAGATGACCATGCCGTGATCATCAAACTCAGACCCTTTGCAGGACCACTTTCAGAGCAAATGGGGGAGAGTGTTGGGACCACACACATCATATGACTCTCCCAGAAGCATAAGGATGAGGGGTGCTCTAACAATGACAACAATGGACATGTGGCCTGGAGAGGCAAACCAACTTGCTTACGGTCATACAGCATATTAGGACTTGAAACCAGGCCTCTTGACTCTAAACATTCATTGAGGATTCACTGTATACCAGGCACCATTGTAAATATTTTACAACAGTAACTCTCATGAAAACTCTATACAGTAGATACTACTGCTCTTGTTCTCATTTTACAAATAATGAAGGTGAGGTGTGGAGTGGTGAGCTTCTTGCCCAAGGCCACAGAGCTAGAAATGGCAGAGGTTAGCTGGGACCCTAGAACCCAGAGCTTAACTCCTATGCCATGCTCCCTTTCCATTGTCTTGTCTTACTGTTTATGCCAGACTTTCCCAGCCAGGCTTTGTGACATGCTCCATGGTTAGAAGTGGTCCTAGACAATCTCCTTGGCTCCAGGGAGAGCTGGGGGTGGGGGGTGGGGGGCTTGGGGCAGCCATGGCTTCTAGACTGGTCCCCGATTGCTGGGAGCTGCCTTGACTCTTTACTCCAGTGGGTCACACAAAGGTAGTTTTTCATGTTCCACGTGACATGCAATAATTTAATAAGTATTGTTCATGGAATGCAGTATTAACCTAAGCACTCTGCAAATATTTGTTGATTTATTCAGACAGCATGTTAATGTGGTGTTGTGTATGAATCTCAAAAATCTTATAATAGCTGCTATAAAGTTTGCAGATGTACGGGGATGGGGTGGGGGTTGGGATAAGGGGAAGGAAGAGGTTCTGAAAGAGTATTCATTACACAGGAATCAGTGCTCATTTTCTATGTAAATACCTTCTCCTGAATTTCCCATAGGACTAACCCTACTCTTGGGGGAAAGCGGTGGGGGGGGAGGGATGAACTGGGAGATTGGGATTGACATATATACAGCAATATGTATAAAATAGATAACTAATAAGAACCTGCTGTATTAAATAAATAAAAGACTGACCCTACTCTTACTTAATATTGTAAAATGTTCTCTTGAAATCAGTCACAATTAATTATACAGAATTCCCATATAAAATGAGATCGCTTCTGAAACAGAATTACTGCATACAGAAAAAGGTCAGATCATGTAGTTATTTTAGAGTCTCGTGTTAGCTGTTTGCCCCCCGAGACAGAGATTTTAACGATTAAGGGTATCACTAAAAGCATAAATTGTTGCTAATTAATATAATACATAATCCCCTTAATTCCCCCACATTCTATGCTACTATTATAATAAAAAATACCACTTAATAGTACTTAAGCCTTTAACAATACTGACAACACTACCTTTGCGTGGAATCTGTGAAATATTCTCCTATCTAATATCTGAAATGAGGGTTTGGCATTAATAAGTATATACTCAAATGTCCCTTGGAATCTTCAGTAATGTGAACCTCTCTATGAGCCCTTCCACGAAACGGCACTCCCCAGATATAGAGTTCAAGCTCATCCCCAGGGACGTTTCCACCGTGCACACTCCCAGAATTGTTTTGCCATCTACTGCGAGAGAATCACTCAGGCCAATTCGAGCAGCCTCCAGAGGAGGGCTCCTGGGGGGTCGTCAGGGAGTAAAGGGTTCCAGAGAGTCAGGGGCAGAGGAACAAAGCCAAGTGCTTCTGTCCCTCAAGGGTTCACACCATCAAGGGCTTTGCTTCTCTTAGAAGGTCTGCTGTTACATTGTGTGAGAGGATAATTCTCTGATGAGCTATTCTTGGGTTTGTGGAGGGAGTACAGCCATGGGGTGGGTGTTGGTCGGGATATAGTTCAGTCTGATTATTGGTGGGTGTATCCATTTCTTATGGCTAAACAAAGTACCGCAAATTTAGTGGCTTCAAGCCACACAAAATCACCATCTTTTAGTTCTGGAAACCAGAAGTCCAAAATATGTCTCACTGGGCTCAAATCAAGGTGTCAGTAGGTCTGAGTTCCTTTATAGAGATAATAGGAGATAATCTTTTCCAGCTTTTAGAAGCTGCCCACATTCCTTGGCTCATGGCCCCTTGCTTTTCAAAGCCAGCAACTTGATGATCAAGTCTTTCTCACACTGTATCACTTTGACGTTGACGTTTATGCCTCTCTCTCCCATATTTAAGGACCCTTGTGATTACCTGGAGCCCACCTGGATAACCCAGGATACTCTCCGTATTTTGAGATCAGATGATTATCAACCTTAATTCCATCTGCTACCTTAATTTCCCTTTACCACATAGTATGATATATTCACCAGTCCCTGGAATGAGGACGTGGTTATGGGCGTGGCCGTTATTCTGCCGACCGCAATGGATGATGGGTCTGGCAGCTGCAGCTTGAGTTTTCGACCATATGGACCTGATACCATTCAGTCTTTCGCTTGGGACAACTGGCATGGTTGCAAGAGCCATTGGCCGGCTTGTTGATCGTCCACTGATGTTCTTGATATATCCAGAGAATTCAAGAGAAAACTTTAAGACTGAGTCCAATTTGAACCTCTACCGCCTTTTCCACTAGCTGTGTCTCTCTGGTGTCTTGGGGTAACTTAGAGATTAGTACTATTACTACCACCACTAATACTACTTTTTTCTTCTTCCTATCTCCTTTTTCTATTAGCACCTAACTTTTATCAAATGAATACTATGTACCAGGAACCCTCTTAACTTCTTTAACAGAATTATCTAATTCTCATAGCAATCCTACGAGCTGGGTTTTACTTCCCCATTTTATATATGAGGAAACGGAGGCAACAATGCATGTGCCAAGCCCAGGATTGATATTATCATTTAGGTCCACACCTCCATCCAGAGAGACTCGGGATTAGGGAAAATGAACACATGAGCTTAAAAGGAAGGAACACAACCTAACTAACATGATTCCACTCACCCCTCCCAGAGTTCTGCTAAACTTGCGGTATCCATGGGGCTTTCAAGCTCTATAGCATGTATTCAATGTACATCCTCAGCCAGTGAGGAAGGTCTGATCTGGGGTACCTATGTCTCTCCTAAACGGGACTTCGCTTTCCATAGGTATGTAAAAGAAAGAATCCCAAATATTCAGTTGGATGGTAATATAATTCTCAGTTAGTAAGTCTCTAAGATCTACCTGGAATAAACTGTTGCAGGTGATGTAGACAAATATAGGCAAACTATCCCACAAAGTCATTTGAAGGGGCCTCCCTGAATTGAGCTGACTCAGAGTTTAGACCGAATAGTCATGCAAGGCCACCTGCCACAATTTATTTTCTGTAATAGCAATATTATAGGTGCCCTGGACTCCTAACTCTAATGCTTCTAAATTTATATCAAACAGTCCAGGTGGTAATGAAATGCTTTGGGTAAGTATAAGTTCATTTGCAAAAGGAAAATGACAAAGAATTAACAAGGTTTGGAAGGATAATAACATACTTTATATTTAGCTAGTAACAGTCCTCCCGGAAGCTCCAATTTCTTAGACAAACATTACAGAGACACAGATCTTCCTGATGCCCTTGAAAGGTAAGTGGTAGGTAAAGCTGTTTTGGTTCCTTTCTGGTGAAGTGAATCGTGGGGAGGCTGCCTGGTCCAGGGAAAACTGAGAAGGGGGCAGGACTCAGCACAGCGTAGGTGTCCCAACCTCAGAGCACTGGCACCTCATGCATTTGGTGAGATTATACCATTACTACTCTTAACAGTATTAATATTTACCAGATCGTGCAGGTCTCCAAACAGGAACGGGCTTGGAAAAAATAAATCATGTTGAACTCAGATACTTCTAGTCTTTCTACTTCTGAGTCTCTCTGGTTATATGTAGGGGGCTCTCAGGCACTGCTGGGGCTGCTGCAACAAAGTACCACAAACTCGTTGCCTTAACACAACTGAAGTGTATCCTCTCACAGGTTGGGAGTCTAGAATGTGAAATTAAAGTGTCTGTGCAGCCATTCTGACTCCAAAGGTTCTAGGGGAGGGTACTTCTTTGCCTCTTTCTAACTTCTGGCAGTTGTGAGCGATCCTTGGCATTCCTTGACTTGTAGATACATCACTTCCATCTCTGCCTCTGTCTTCACATGGCATGCTCGCTGTGTTTCTCTGTGTCCACATTTCTCTCTTCTTAGAAGGACACTGCTCTTTGCGTTAGAGTCCACCTAATTCCAGTATAAGCTCATCTTGACTTGATGACATCATTACATCAAAGACCACAGTTCTCAATCAGGTCACCTTCATGGGTACTGGGGGTTGGGACTTCAACATGTCTTTTAAGGGGATACAATTTCTCCCTTCAGTGACTATCTGATCTACCGAGACTCCATCACTGCAAACTTCTCTATGTGACCGTTTGAGAGAGACACTGATTGTAATAAATGTGATCATCTTGATTTCTTTTGCTCAGTAACCCAAGTGAACACCCAGAGCCAGGTCAGGCCTTGGAGGATGCCAGCTTTGGAGCAAGACTCCAATATCCATGACAACATCTTCCTTCCCCTGGTGATGCGTTCAGGGGCAATTTCGTGCCTAGACAAAGGTTTTCAAAAATGATGCTGGAAGAGTTGAAAGACTAAAAAGGAGGAAAAGAGAAAGAAGTCACTGCCCAAGAGCAGGCCCAGTTCTTGTGGGACAGATTCCCACCCCAGCTCCCTGTGTTGAATTGCTATGAACCAACTTCCATCACCAGCCTGGCTGAGGAAGTGAGCAACATTTGAGATGGGCATCCGTCATCCCATCCCCTTCAGTATCAGCAAACCAATCGTGGATCAAGTCAGATCACCACAAGCTACAGGCCTCACTCTCGTTACTCTCACACCTGTAAACATGTCTCCAGAGAAGGGCTATTTAAGAGAATGTCCTCTTCTTTTATTGGGGGGCTATATAAGAAATGACTGGCTAAAGCATAGTTCTATATCTTCTATAAGAATGCTCTTGAAGAGAGCATCCCTTCCATAGTTCCACGTGCCTTTTCAAGGCTTTCTGTAACAACTGCGTCTTAAAAGTTGCTGCCAGAAAAAGGTTTGTCTTTCCTGTCACCCTGCTTTTCTCGTTAGCAGGGAATGAAAGCACTAACAATTTGGAGGTTTTATGGTTGTTTGATTTTTGCTTTTGTTGTCAGAGACCCACAGGTGTCTGAGTCTCTACTTTCTACCAGATGTTATGCTAGTTACTTTTGTATTGCCACTCACTTGTCAGAATAAAAGCATCATCTTATAAGAGGGCTGGGTGGAAGCAGGCCTCTACCATTGTCCCTTCCCTGCCCAGGGGACCAGAACTTGACTCTACCAGCCAAGTAGGGACTCCCAAGTCCAGATACCTCAATAGAATGATACCCAGAGTGGCTCTTCAGTATTCTGAATGTTACGTAGACTTGGTTGAAAGTGGGCAAACCCACATTGCGGAATGAGAAGTACATGCTGTTTCGGCACGTATATAATTCCATGAATCATAAAGTATTTTTTAAAAGACGCATAAATGATATATGAACCGGCCAGAAGGGTTTTGGCTAGATGTCCTTGCGACGACCAGTTGCCACGTGACCAGTCTTTTGCTCTTTCTCCTCGTCTGTAAGGATTCCATGCAGCCCAGCAGTGTCCTACAATTTAATGCTTCCAATTGCTCTCAGAGGCAACACTGTCTCCACAAAAGCTGGGGTGTCTACATTTCAAGACAGCCTCTTATGATTATATACTTTGTGTAGGGGAGCCCACAGAGAGTTGCCCAAAGGCTGCTGAAAGACAGCCCAGTGCCTGAGGCAGGACATAAATCTACACTCATCTACACTCATCTTCCCCCTTATAAATCATAGAGGAAGCTTGTGTGTGTGTGTGTGTGTGTGTGTGTGTGTGTGTGTGTGTGTACATGTGCACGGTCAGGAGCCATTCTATTCCCCATGAGGAAGCATCTGCAGCATTTGCTGTATACAAATTCATTACCCCACCTCTGCTCACACATTCTGTAGTATGTAAACCAGATTTTACCTGTCTGGAAAATGAATGAATATGTACCAGGCCCTCTGGGTTTGAAAGCCTGCGTTATGAAAGGAGGGCCTTGGAAATTATCAATGAAAACCTTAAAGAAGGAATCCTGAAGGAAAGAAAAACATCAGAGGTCTGTAGAATTGAGTCAGTGAAGATGAAATAGAGCCTATTCATTCATTCATGCATTCATTCATTCATTCACTCAACCATAATTCTGTTGAGCATGTGCTAGGCACCAAGCTCTATGTTAACCATTAGGGTAAAATGCTGAACGTAAGTAGACATTCAGTGGGGGTAACAGAACTTAATTTAAAAACGATGATTAATTAATCACACAAATATAAAACTGCAACTGTGACTAGTTCCATCAAGAAGAAAATGATGCTAGTAGGAGCCACCAAGCGGAGAAGTGACCTACAAAGTGAGCTAAAGGCTGCTGGGAGAGCAGCTCACTCACAAGACGGTATGTTTTGAGAGCCTTCAAGAGTGAGCCAGTCCATAAGCACACGGAGTGTGTTATAGTCTCAAAGAATGCCAGTGACGGAAGGGACCTGGCACCTGCCCTTCGTTTTACAGATGGGAAGGCTGAGGCCAAAAAGGCCACCAACATAGAAAGTGTCACCCAATGCTTCTTATCCCCCTTCCTGATGTTTTTTTTCCCCTAAATCTTCCAACAAGTAGGTATACGTGTGTGTGTAAGTGTATATATATGTGTTACATATTTAGGTAAATGAACATACAACTTAGTTGATTGTTTATTATTATCTTTGTTTACATCTCCCGTCCTCCTCGAGGACAGAGATTTTTGTTTTGATCGTGTGTTGCCTGTGACCTGCCTGGCTGTAGGGATGTTTGGCATATATGCAACTTTGTATGAAAGCACTGAACCCAGCTTGCAGGAGGCGTTTAATAACTGTCACTAAAGCGGTCATAGCTTTGCTGAGATCTTAAGAGCATGCCTGAGTTCTCTTCTTGGTCATCTGGTTATCCCAGTGCAGTGAGGGTTGAGACTTACCATGCTGAATACCTGAGCTAAGCTGCTCCCTTCACCTTTTGGTTTGAAAACCAGTTTAACCAGTTGTGGTTTTTTTTTAACATCTTTATTGGAGTATAATTGCTTTACAATGGTGTGTTCGTTTCTGCTTTATAACAAAGTGAATCAGTTATACATATACATATGTTCCCATATCTCTTCCCTCTTGCGTCTCCCTCCCTCCCACCCTCCCTATCCCACCCCTCCAGGTGGTCACAAAGCACAGAGCTGATCTCCCTGTGCTATGCGGCTGCTTCCCACTAGCTACCTACCTTACGATTGGTAGTGTATATATGTCCATGCCTCTCTCTCGCTTTGTCACAGCTCACCCTTCCCCCTCCCCATATCCTCAAGTCCATTCTCTAGTAGGTCTGTGTCTAGGGGTAAGACAGGAATAAAGACCAGTTGTGTTCTGAGTCTGGGAAAGAGGCGTCTCACCATCCTTGAGTCAGTAACTAGGAAACACAGCATCTGCGTGCGGAGTCCTTACACAAAGAAGCCTGAGGGGAACAGAGTGGTCAGAACACAGAGCCGGTTCCCCCGTCAGGCCTGGTTCTAGGTATGGAGATGGGGGCTGGCTGTAGCTGGGGGTTCAGGATAATCAGGCAGTACTGGGCTTACATTTAGACATGTATTTGGCTGCAAGGTACAAAAACACAACCCTACAGTGGCATAAAAAATTCTCAGATGGCATGAGGTCTAGACCTGGGACACTGCCCAGTGATGTCCTCAAAGATGCAGGCTCCTTCCGTCTTTCTTCTCTGCCACCCCGATAATGTTGGCTTTTCTCCTCAGCCTGCTGCCTCCTGGTCATGAACTGCCCACTGCACCTCATGGCTCATGTCCATATTCCCAGCAGGAAGAAGAGAGAAGGGCAAATGAGTGAAAGGGCCAACTCAGACAAATCTGTCCCCCTGAGAAGGAAAGCAAAGCGTTTCCAGAAGGTCTACCCAGTAAACCTGTAGATACAGCTTACTGACCAGAATTTGTCCCATGGCCACCCCCAAAGCCATTAGTAACTGAGGGCAATGAGAAACCCACCAGCGGTGTAACTAATCATGATTGATGATTCATGATGGAGTAGGTCCACCCTCCTGGAGGTCATTAGGTCTCCTCAGTTATCTGAACAAATCATGACTCCGCTAAAATAAAAGGGCACAGGGAATGGACTTTTTGCAGACACTGACAGGGTCTGCCACCGTGCTCCAGGACCATCGCCCCCCACAGAGCCTCTGCCCCTCACCTGGGTTCTTGCAAACTCTGGGGAGCCTTTGAGCAAACTTCTATTGCTTGTTGCACAGAGAGCACCCAACTGGGATCCCAGTTTGGATTTTCTCATCCTTCCCCATAACCTCTCATGATATTGGCTCAGACATCTGTTAGAGGTTCTCATTCTGAGTGTCTGCATTGGACCTGATGCCATCTATCATCAAAGTCAAGTTCCAATTTATAGCAATAATTCCACAGAGACAACCTGGGGCTATGGAGTGCCCATTCGACTGGGGTAGAAAGCAAACAGAGAAACCTGGATAAGACTTCGCATTGACCCCTTGCTCGCTTTGTGATATTGTACAACCAACATGCTCTCTGATCCTCAGTTTCTTCTCATCAAATGGGGACACTGTGAAGGACCAGATCGGGTAACAGGTTTGGATGTGCTTTGCCGAGTGAAAACACTGTCATTCAGTTGAGACGGTATTTTACCTAAGCAAAGACTTCTTTCTGTTTTTGTCCTGCATTTCTGTTTTGAAAGTGGGGTGTTGTGGTGAGAAGGAGACTTGCAATTACAGCTTAAAGCGTGTGAGAACAGAATGAAGGGATGAAGCAGAAAGAGTACTGGACTCGAAGTTAAGAAACCAGGGTTCCAGGCCTGCCTCTTGCTGACAGTGTGACCCTGAATGTCTCCCATGTCCTCTCTGGGTCTGTTTCCTCCTCTGCAGTGTACCTGCATCACGGGTTTATGGTGATGAATAAGGAAAGGTGACCAAACGAAGGCACTCACGGGGGGCCTAGCACACAGTAGGTGCCCACTAAACATTGGTGAAGCTGCTGCTTGTCGATAGACACAGTGAGCAAGTGCATGGTTGGCGATGGCTGACGAAGTTGGGTAAAGTCATTGCAGGATCAGGGCAGGAGAGCTCAGGAAAGACCATCTCACAGAGACCAGTCTTAGGCAGTGGGAGTAGAGGCTGCTTTGAAAGCGCACTCAGAAGTCTGTCCTGCCAGGGCTGTCTGTCCTGTGCATCCTGGCCGGGTTCTTTTAGTTCCCCAGCATTCTGTGTGGTTTGCTAAGGCTTCTATCTCTCTGCCCAACTCAAGGTAGCTCGACAAGCATCAACCGTCTCTTTTTTCTGCTAGTGAATATGAAGTAAATATGAGAACAATAATATTAGATCCCTGCCTTAAAAGGATTGCCATCTAGAGGGATGGGGAAAAAGTAATCGGTGAGGCTCCATCCTCTGCCCTAAAAAAGGAGAGCACGTCTTCACTGCTGTCGTCGCTGTTTCTATAATAGTGCTTGGGACAGAGTATTCACTTGATAAATATTTGCTGAACAAGTCATTCTAGGTTTGAATTAGGTATTCGCTTTAGCCATCTCCAGATTTTCTCTTCTGCATTGGGAATGAACAAAAGGGTGTTTTCCATTGGCAGTGATGACCAGGCTTATTCAAGCATTAGATTATTGACACTTTAGACCTGAGCTAAATAACAATAATTATTTTAGAAGATCTGCTATTTTCCAGGTACTGGCTATATGCTTTACAAATATTCCCTCTTCCTCGCCTCACATAACCTAAGAGGTAGGCTGTGACTCTCCTCCTTTCACAGGTGATGAAACTGAGGCAGTTAAAGTTCAAAGGCATTCATACCCCAAATCCTCTTCTCCCCAACGTGGTAATCTACTTAGTTTGGGGCAGTGGTGGTCTCACTCTGCTGTTCGGGTAGAATTGTGTCCCTCCAGGAACTTCTTCCACTGGAATGAGTGTATGAGTGTAATTCTTTCAGTACCTCCTCAGTTCAATTAAACCAACCCAGTCTGCCTGATCCCCCACTTTTTGAAAAGCTTATGGGTGGTACAGTGTACGAGATTATCACAACAGCCACAAACCCACAAAATTTAGAGAATATTAGACAAAAACACAACCCCCTCAGCTCTTACAGAAGCAACCTCAAGCAAGATTATGTTTCCAAAATGAAATAAACAATAAAACCCAGACGTACACAGCTTTTGCCAGTGAAAGACCAGAACAAAGATTTAGCAGTATCTAGAGGAAGAAAATTATTCAGAGACAACACAAACAACACAACAAAACAGCGGCGTGTTTCAATTAACTTGCCGGATGCCATCCTAGCTGGGCCAAGGGTCCAGAAATCAGCTTACATGTAGGGTAAATGCAGGAGGAAGAAGTGTTTCTTCAGGGTTTGAGGAGTAAAATGTTTGGAGCAAAGCCTACGTGTTATAGACAGCCCGGTCTTTCAGAGAGTAGCGTGGGGAATGGAGACATGCCTAACTTCCGGAAAAAAATGTGGACATTTCCTTTGGCGGCACCCCTCCCCCATCATCAGGACTTAAATACTTACGTAAGGTCCTCTTGTACACCCCCCCCCCACTTCAGGTTCATCCAACACCTTTAAATGTCTAAATGCTTAAATCCCCACTTTCTCTTTGAGTCCTGGGCTCCTCTGTCCCCAGTTCTGAATGGATGTGGGTTTGGCTGGGGACTACGCGCTGCCCTATTTTGAGCAGACATGCACGGGGGAAGGGCCAGGTTCCACCTCCCCCCTCCCCCCATTCTCCATGTTTGGCCCTTCTCTCTGTATTGCCCCGATCCCTCTGCAACCCTGCGCCATACTGGCTACCGCTGCTGCTATTTCCCTCTCTAAAAGACTGCAGCTTCCTCTGGTAGGTTCTGCCTGGCCCTCACATTTGTCTCAGCAAAAGAGTTATATATATATATATATATCATTTGTATAGTATACCTAGTTTTTCTAACGCATTCAAACAGTACGCATATATATCCTGGAGATGTTCTTGAGAGGAAGGTATAGTGAGTTCAATCCTACCTAGGAGGAGGGGAGGGGAAGGGGCTAAATCTTGTTATTGAGAAATATACCTAATGATGCTTGACATTTTCTGCACGATCTTTCCCATCTTCTTAGCTAGATTTGTTCCATTGTTTCCACATCTACTTGACATAGCTCTCCTAGTATTAAAGAGTGGGTTTCCCAATTGTCCTTATTATGAACCTTCTTTTACAGCTCTCAGAGGCATCTCTTGACAGTACACTGGACGTGGGCTCCCTCTGCAGTGGAGTCGCTCCAGTGTGCTCCTCGTGTTCTTGTCTCCTATTAGGGGGAGAGTATCCCTCTGTCTTCCTGTTCCATGAGGGAATGTTGACTCCTGGAGGCATGTTAGAACAGCATTTACAGCCCCTTTTGTCATCCCCCTATACCTTGGCAAAGGGGGGAGAGTGATTTAGCTCATGGGTGGAATTTTGGGAGTCTGACATCTTTGGTCCGTCTTTCTCATTTAAGCAAGTTTAAGGTGATAAATAACACCGTCTCGCTATCCAGGCCTCGTCCTTCCTTGAGGCGCTGCCCTAATTGCAATGAATGTTAGTTTTTCCTCTGTTCTTCCATGTAACAAGCCTTTCGAGGGGGAGATTCTGTCCCTGCAAGGGACAGGAGGGAGGAAGGGGCAGAAAGAAGGATGTCTGGATAGATCTCACTGCTCTGCCTTTGTCTGGACAGATAAGTTCAACTACTTAGAGGTGGCGAGGTGTTGTATGGGGATACATGGGATATAGCAAAAGCTACGTGTGGCCAAGATTAAAACTATGTTCTCCCACCCAGAGCCTCTAGCAATAACTCTAATATATATATACATTTAATCCTGAACTGATACATGTTTCAGCTGGAGCTCAGAAGAGAGAGGTGTGATATATTTACCCCTTCAACTCCAAACAGCATTTCCTCCGCTGGGATCTCCCTGGATCTGAGTCTCCTATGCTGATAGAGTAATGGTTGAAAGGCCCCTTTCCTATCTTAAAAGAAGTGCTGTCCAGACATATATCTCTTCTTCCTTTTCATGTCTGTTCAGCCAGGCTTTGAAGCTCACAACCTTTCTCCTAAGGAAATCCCTCTCTTCCTCCAGCTCAGTCAAGACGTCATTCTTCATTTTTCCTGTACTCTCCCATAGCAGTTCTTCTGAAGGAAAGATCTAAAACCTTTTTCTTTTTTTCCCTTTATGAGCCAATACCATTCTTCCATGAGTCCTTGATTAAATCTGATTTCTAGAGACTGAGCATTCCAAATATTTACTTCCACTGAGTTTTTTGTATCTTAGAAAACCCAGCGAGGGGTTTTATTCTCTTAAATGATAAAGTTCCCTGTAATATTTAGAATGCTCTTGGGTGAAAGCACTGCAAAATCCAACTTAATTTGGATTAAGTAACTTCATTGCTTCGCTATCTGGAAGTCCAGAGGAAATACACGCTTCAGAATGAATGCGACCAGGGGTTCCGGCTCTATTCAGCCTCTCGTGGTACCGCCCTTCACTTTGGGTTGGTTTCCTTCTCAGCCTGCTTTCAGCAGTTTGGCCCTCATGTACGACAATGTCTAGAAAATGAATGGATCGTCATTTCTGGATATTTCACTTGAGCTAGACCTTGAGTCAAGTCCACTGACAGATGTGCCGCGAGTCTCCCGGGAATGGTGGGCAGAAGCATCCCTGCTGTGCTCTCTCACTGGAGGCGAGCCGGAGGCAAAAGGATAATCAGTGATATGCACTGCTTTTGACTTTATTTAAAATGTTGATGTTTTTGTCCATCGTGGATTTTTGCATTCATTTTTATTTAAAGATATTGCAGCAAATATTATTTATATTTATTACTGGGTTGTTTGGTGCCTCTTAAATTTTGTACCTGAAGCAAGTGCCTCATTTGCCTCACGCTGGTGCAGGCCCTGATGGCTGCAGCTCAGAGAGCTGATGTGGCCTCAGTGCAACACTGATGGATTTCTAGGTGCAGCGGCTGGAGCCCTGGAGCAGGAGGGCTGCAGGATGCATTGTCGTAGTGACCATGCCCTCCTTGGTAGGAAGAGGTGACAGAACTGGAGAAAACACCCACTTGGGAGGGCGTTGTTGGCAGTAACCAGCACATCGGAAAGATACAGGAAGTGTTGGTGGTATTTCATTTTGGATGAGCTGAGAGGCAGAAATGCACGAAGAGCCAGAGAAGAGAGGCTGGCAGGAGATGCCTTGAGACATCTTTGAAAGGACCCCAAAGAAGAAGAAAGGAATGAGATGTATATCGCATTTAAATAGATTTAACTTTGAGGTTTTTAGGGAGTGTCCTATCATGAAAACAAGGTGCCTAAGTAAATAGAACCCATAGTTGAGGATTGGTCCCTCTTTGCAGGAAGTTATATTTTGTGGGGAGTAGACCAGTGGCCCTTCTCCATAGGCAATAGATGACCCTGAAGATGATTTTTCTACTCCGAAACTCTAAAACTGACCTAATAGTTCTAAGTCAAGGTTGGATTAATAAGCGTTTTGAGAGTACAGCAAAGTTGACGTGTGTGTGACTCCAGATAAGAAAGCCATGACTTCTCTCTGGGAACAAGGGAAGGACAGACGCCACATTGCCTTCAAGAAACGTGATTCACCTCCTTCAGCTCCATAAGTGTAGGGATTGTTTCTTGCTTCTGATTAGTATCTGGTTACCAGCGTCCAGAACAGCAGAGAGTGGCACACATTAGACAATCGATAAACATTTGCTGAATGGGCATATGATTGAACGAACATTTGAAATGCCTTTAAAATAGGTGAGGCAGAGGCAGCGTTATGAGCAAAGGCACTGGAAGTACAAGAACATCTGCCCATGTGGGAAATAGTGGATAGGATAGTGCAGGCCAGAAGGGAAGAGAAGAGAAGGGAAGGCTGGGCCCCATGGCAAAGGGCCTAGGAGGCCCAGGTTGAGGAGTCCTGCAGAGAATGGTAAGGAGCGTGGCCGATCGGTGCCGGGTCCATTGTCAGTGGTAGCATTCCATTGTCACGTGCTGCTCACTTGGGATCCGGTGGGACTCTAGTGAAGTCAAGTCCTCCCTTCCCAGGTCTACAGAAGGAGATGCACACCTGCTGCCGTGCCCCTTCCCTTAGATGCTTGATCTTAGCTCCTCACGCACCCTGGAGTGCTCAGCCTGTATACGCGTCTCTATTGATTGAGCAATTGGCTGGATTCGAGTGTTCGGATTAGAATTATAGAGTGGAACTTGACCCAGGAGCAGATGCATGTTTCTGGGTGATCATCTGTGTTTCTGAGTGATCTGTTCAGAGTTGAGCTTGTATTGGGAGGTGTCTCTACCCCTCAAGAGAAGGAAGAAAAGACTCCAACATTTCTAAAAATGTTCCCTCATTTTTTCAATTTGGAAATATAAAAACAAAGCAATTCTTTTCATTCTGTTTGAGAAACTAATATTGAAAGGAAGCCCAAAGCAAATAAGCCTCTTTGATCCGTGTTGTGTGAGGATCATAAGGTTTTCCCTTCACAATCATGGCGGACGCTGCGGGTACCAAAGTCCCTGACGTTTCTTCTGACTCTTGTTTAACCCGCAGTTCAGACACTTCGCACCAGCCTCATCCCTCTGCTCCCCATAAGGCTGATACCTAACCATGTCCAGTTGGCAGTCGTTGTGCATGGCGTGCCTGGCCCTTTTATTTGGCTTCTCCGTGGAGCACTTTTCAGATCACTTCCTTGGCTTTGTACACCAGTCTGTGGACACCCAGTGTGCGACCTCCCATGTTCTTAGACATCTGGGACATGACGAGCTAGTTTGGTCCCTAGGGTCCCTAGACTTTTCTCATCTGGGAAGAAAACGTAAAAAATAAAATGGTCACAAATCTGAATTTCAAGATTAATAAATCAATTAATAAATTAATTAACTCTTGTGCATGATACCAAAGTGCATCAGGTGGCATAAACAACGTTCCTGACAATCCCATTGGCTCTTAGAGCAGTTGTTTATCTCCTCTGAGTCTAGGTAAGATGATCCACGGCTCCTGTAGGTCAGACAACCGGCAACAGGGCATATACTGATCCCATTCCTTCCAGTGGCCATCAAGTATAGGTGTTATTGCCTCCAGCTTATGCATGTGAAAACTGAGGTTCAGGGAAGTCTTGCAACTTGCCTCAGGTCATTCAGCTGGTGAAGAGTGGTTCTAGAATTCTTATCCAAGTGCGTTTGACTTCTGTGTCTGGCTCTTTGCTATCCTCTAGATTTCTTCCAGCTGATTGACAATGAGGGGGTAATTTCTAGGAATGTCATTGCTATGCGTCAGTTTAGGTACAGCCATCTTTTGATCTGATTACTCACTAGACATTGGAGCAGTGACCGTCCCTGCCGGAGGAGCTCACCCAAATAGTGTTGGCATGGTTTCCACTAGAGCAGAATAGTATTTGCTTCAACTTTATTGATGAGACCATTCAGTCGAGTTTTATAATTAATTCTAATTAGCGCTCCTGTGCCTGCTTATTCTTTTTTAAACCTGCAGCTGAATTGGTATCTGAAAAGATTCAAAGCCTTCCTTAATAACTTGGAAAGAATCAAAGAAATTTCCAATTTGATCGTTGCTATTAAAACCCCACTAAAAAGGCAAAGCAGGGAACTATCCCTGGAGATCACGTGGAAAAATGTTTGTGTAATATGAACTAAGTCTACATGGTTTCTTGTGGCAAGGGATGATAGATTCACCATGAATTAAAACTATATGACTCTGGAGTCTTTCAGAATGGACTTTATTTTTCCATTTAAGAAGGTCACTTTTAGGATCATTCCAGGTACAGGAAATGATGTTTTTCCTTGGCCTTCCTGTAACCAGTGGGTAGTGTCACTTATACAAGCTGATCACTGTGTAATATCTTGTGCTATTAAAAACTATATGCTCTTAAATATTTATAATGAGAAAAGTAATATTCAGCATCTTACATGTATGTCTCTACATACATCTTCTAAATCAATTGCAGCATGTGTTGCACCCCTGCCACTGAAATTTACCTTCCCATTTCAGTTATTACATTTGTGGCCAAGGAATGATGGGTCCGCAAGGAGTATTGTGACCCAGATTCGGTTTCCATATGTTCACTGCTTCCCGGGGTTTTCATATCCATTCACTTGCTGACGATTCACATGTGTATTCATATTCATATAAAATTAAAAGTCTCATTATTGAGATTTCAAGAATATATTAAAAGAAAGAGCACCTGACCGGACTTTGGATGACCTGAGTTCTAGTCCTGGCTTTGCTGCTGACTTGCTGGGGGCCTTGGGTAGGTCTCTTCTAGCTTCATTTTTGTCATCTGTGAAGTGAGGACTTGGGAATAGACAGCATATTTACTGCAGAGCACAGGGAGGTTCAGGTCACACACCTGACAGGCTGGAGGAAAGACATCTGCAGCAACTTGACGCAGTTTGGCCAATGAGATGTGCTGAACAAATCATAGGCAAATGTGATTTTCCTATTTGGGGTGAGGATGGTGGTTAGACTGTGCCTCGTGGCTAGGACTTACTCAGAAGGAAATGGATCATACCACTGTCAGTCATCCTGGAGCAAGAAATGCTGTGGTTCTTAGTTCTTAGAGGGGAAGATTTTCTTATTAGTGTAGTTTGAATGTCTATGTCCTCCAAAATTCATTCATTGAAATCCTAGTGCCCAGTGTGATGATAGTAGGAGGTGGGACTTTGGGAAGTGATTAGGTCATAGGGGTGGAGCCCTCACGAATGGGATTAGTACCCTTATAAAAGGGCCCACAGAAGGCTCCCTCCCCTCTTCCACCATGTACGTACACAGTGAGAAGACGGCTGTCTCTGAAACAAAAGCAGGTCCTCATCAGATACCGAATCGTTCCATGCATTGATCGTGGATCTTGTAGCCTTCAGAACTGTGAGAAATAGATGTCTGTTGTTTATAAGCCACCAGTCCATGGTGTTCCGTTACAGCAGCTCAAACAGACTAAGACATTTATCTATGTGAGCTCTAAACTCACAGATGTGGAGATGCCTAGAAAGAGTCTTGGATAAAGGTGGAGTTGACAAGAAGTGGGGCAGGAATTGGGTGGGGATTCTGAGGTTGGGTTTGTGTCAATGGGTTTTGGTTACAATTTCTAGAAAGTACAGATTATCCTCTCTGTTCACTTAGATCCTGTGGTCTTCAATACGTTTTCTTGACATAACTTGGGTCTGAGCTCTACTGTGGGAAATTAAGGACATCAGTGTCCCTCCCTGTGATACAAGCTGGGGTGTCAGGGAGGCCGAAGCTGCTAGGGCAGAAGGCAGCGGCTGCAGAGGAAGCAGCATGGAGACTAGTCCAGGAGGCTGGGTGGAAGGACTGGAGGAACTTTCTTCAGAGCCCATGAGCTGCAATCCTCTAGGAAGCTCTGAGACCTAACAGGTGTGACAGCAGATGTGTGTCTGGGGAGGCTAGAGCGGTAAGCTCATCTTACACCCCCTGCTGAAGATCTTAGCTTCCATTTAGGAAATGGGAGGTGGCCAGAGTCTTTTGAGCCAGGTGGCAATATGTCATATTTATATATTATAAAGGAAACCGTGGAGGCAGTGTGGAGAGGTACTGGGCAAGAGAGATGGAAAGTGGTACAGTGTCACCCTTTGCATCCTATGCCAGGCTTCATAAATGCCAGGAACTCAGTTTGGGGCTTCAGATGTCTGGAGTAATTGGTCTGGTGATCTCAAGCTCTCATTTTGGACACCCGGTTATCCAAAGCCCCTACTCCCTCTAAACTCCTCAGCAGAGCAGAGAACAGTTAGCTCATGACTCTAGGTTTGCATTTAACATATTGGTAACCATCACTATTTGAAGCCTTCTAAAACAAAAAGAGTGAAAATACAATCTGTGTGCGCGTGTGTATACGCACGCAAGCCTAGGTGCACGTTGTCTGCCCATGTGTGGGCAACCCCAAATGTGTGTGTGCTGATTGGATCTTACAGCCTGAAACCACAAATGCAGGATGAAGAAGGTGCCAGCCCAGCAGTCAGAATACCTGTGCCTTTATTCTTGCCCTGTGCCAATTAGCCATTCAACTCTGGGTAGATCACAGCTTACCTAGGACTCTCCTGCCTTCTCTGTCAAGTGAAAGTAGGGAGTGAACTAGACTTCTAAGAACCTTATCAGATATAACATTTTTATTTTATAAATAATTCCTTCCATCAGATCTTAGAGCCGGCACACAGTTTACAGGTATTGTGAATTGTTTAAATTATGTGACATGCTATTTATTTTATGTAAGAAAAAAAAAATAACAGAAAAAGAGGGACGACTATATGGGATTTGACTGTGGCAGTTCCATTTTTTAAAATGTTTTCAAAATGTCATGAACAGCACAAAATAATCTAAGCAAACAGCTTCGGTAAAAGGTAAAAGGTAGACCTTTTACCATGGAAACCGTGAGACAATACACGTTGCGCTGTGGAACTGACAGTATGAACATGTAACACACTGTGGGAAAATTTCTGCCTCACAGAAGACTTGGAAAAAATAAGGTCTTTTGGTATCGGCACATGAATAAGGAATGAAGGTCTGAATTCAGAAATAGGATATTACATTCACTTATATTAAAATAAAACAAAGCTTGATAAATGCTAGAGCAAAATATTTCAACAGCAGCAGTATTGAGATTCTGGACCAGATAGTTCTTCATTGTGGAGGCTGTCCTGTGCATTGTAGCATGTTTAGCGATGTCCCTGTTGGCCACAAGCTCAATGCCTATGGCATCGCTTCCCCTTGTCCCCAAATTGTAGAAATTACAAATATCTCTAAATATTATTGAATATTCCCGGGAGAACAAAACTACTCCCACTTGAGAATCACTGTTCTAGAGGCAAGATTTTTTTTTTTTTTTTTTTTTTTTTGCGGTACGCGGGCCTCTCACTGTCGTGGCCTCTCCCGTTGCGGAGCACAGGCTCCGGATGCGCAGGCTCAGCGGCCATGGCTCACGGGCCCAGCCGCTCCGCGGCATGTGGGATCTTCCCGGACCGGGGCACGAACCCGTGTCCCCTGCATCGGCAGGCGGACTCTCAACCACTGCGCCACCAGGGAAGCCCTAGAGTCAAGATTTTTAAAGAGTAAGTAAGCAGAGCATTTAGAGCCAGGCAGACCTGGGTTTGATTCTTAGTTCTGCTGTTTACTAGCTGTTTAACCTCAGAAGAGCCACCTGTCCTTCGGAAGCTTTGGTTTTTTTCATCCGCAAAATGGAGATAATATTGACAGCCTCCCAGTGTAGCGTAAGGATCAACTTAGATAGGATAAAACATTTAAAGGGTCTGGAATATAGGTGCCCAGTGTGGGAAAGCCATGCTAGTGATGAATAGGAAAAATGAGAATGCAAGCCCTACTCTAGGTTAGGAAAAGGCACAAATCACAAGTTGTTGTTTGCATTTATATATGGATACAGGAACCAACATCGCAACACCAAAATGATCACTGCACCTTTAATCACAGGAAAGAAAGCAGAGGTGATATTTACTGTGTACCCACTGGGCATCCAACACTATGCTAACCCCTTTATAGTCGTCACCTTCTTTGGTCTGTCAATGCGTCGTCTTTGTGGTATTCATTTAGGAGACCAGTTTTCAGATGAGATCATTGAGGTTCAGAGAGAGAAAGTATCCCATCCAGAGTCTAACGTCAGATTTGTTCAGTGTCAGAGCCCGTGATTTCACTTTCCCGAAAGATGAGATTGGAGGCCAGGGATACCATCAGTGAAATCATTATGTTTGAATAAGAGGAGCATTAACATGAATTTGAAAGGGGATGACTTTGCCAGCCACGTATCTTGCTTGAACATAAATCGTTATAGCTAAATGAGTTTGTTTCAAGACACTGAGTTACAGGGACCATGATGAGTGTTCAGAGAGGTATGAGACACAGTGTTCGGAATACAGAGCCTGTTTTCCAGCACGGACTCACTGCACGAGCAAAGCTAATGCCATACAGTTAATTTAGTCTAATGTACAATTAAAAATCCAGTTAACTAGATTCTCCTTTGTCAGCTTTCTTCTGCAAAAGCTGTGTCTAAGAGAAATCTTTCTTCCGGTCCTCCCTGGCCCCAATCTTTCACGCCGGTAGAGGAGAGAACCCTGATTCATGGGTCAGAGAATTGGGTTGTATTGCTTTTGAAATATTGGTGCATGGTAAGAGTGGTTTCCAATTACAGCGGACTGAGTGCACAATCACAGCACTGTCCTATTTAAATAACTGCTGAATCGCCAGGGCTGCTTTCCTGTTTCTAGCTCCCTGAACAAGTAAATAATGGAAAGAGACAAAAAAAAAAAAATCAGCATTTGTAATAAATAACCATAAAACCGGGTGTTGGAGCCTCATTTCTTGATCATATTTCCGCCACCACCCCAGCCACTGTTTTCCTAATAGAACTCTGAAATACAAGCTGCCTTTGTATATAAAACTTAGAATGAAAACTTTTGTTTGTGCATTTAGGAATGCTTCCAGCAGCATGTTGCAGTGAGAGATAATACCGACTCTGGAGTCGGACAGACTTAGTGTCCAATCCCAGCTGTTAACAGGCAGCATTGTCAGTGGAAGTATTTCCTACTTTTTGGAGTTTGAATTGCATGGGATTTGAAGTCAGACCAACCTGGTCAGGGAACTGAATATCTGTGAGCATCTGTAAAATGGGTAGGTCATCATACGACTTGCAGGATAAGAATCAGGATAAAGTATATGAAATTGCTAGCATAGTTCCTACTATATAGCAGTCATTTAATAAAGGGACAACTGTTGTTTCATAGTTATCATCCATTTCCTTATTAGACATAAACAGATTATCTTTCAATTTATGTTATAAAATGTACAGAGCTGGTGAAATGCAAGTTATACGGATGGCAGATATACAGATGCGCTTCAAAAGCAGGAGAATTCTTTGCGGACCAGAGGTTGGCCTTCTTTTAGGAATGACACATGGAGTTTGTGAGCTGTGTTATGACACGTGGGTGACAGGGCTTGTTGGTACCCATCATCCAACACTTAATTACTTGGGGGAGATAGAGGAGATAGGAGGGCTGCGTGGGGGGTTGATGGGCATGGGAGCACAGGCTTGCTGCCCGCGTGCCCCAGAGTCACCGAGATAATGGGGATGCTTTTTGGTTTTTGGAGTGTAGCTGATTAACAATGTTGTGACAGTTTCAGGTGCACAGCAAAGCGACTCAGTCATACATGTACATGTATCCATTCTCCCCAAGACTCCCCTCCCAGCCAGGCTGCCACATAACATTGAACAGAGTTTCCTGTGCTATACCGTAGGTCCTTGCTGGATATCCATTTTAAATATAGCAGTGTGGACATGTCAATCCCAAACTCCCTAACTAAGGTAAATGTGCCTTTTTGTTTTATGGGGCTGCGCTGTGTGGCACGCGGGATCTTAGTTCCCTGACCAGGGATTGAACCCATGCCCCCTACGTTGAGAGTGTGGAGTCTTAACCACTGGACCGCCAGGGAAGTCCCATAAGGGGGATGCTCTTTGATGACACCTCCTCTGACTGACAGGCCCAGGGAGGCTGAGGCAGGTATGCTGAGCAGGCGGGAGGATTTAACAAAAGGGTCGCAGAAATCCACTAGTAACCTGATTTAAAGGATTTGGTCCAGGCCAGATGTTTGAATCCCTGCTACATCTTGCCAGCAAGACATCTCCCAGCCTCTGCCTGGGCATCTCAGTGGTGGTGAGGTCACTGCTCCCTCAAGTGATCAGTTGTAAACATGAGAGAAGAAGAGACGTGGAGCCTGGCCACGTCTGCCTGTTTTGCATTCTTAGGTTCTTGTTCTGACCTCTGGGGTCACCCAAAGTCAGTCCATTTTCCCCTTCATGTGAGGCCTTCTAGATCTCGTTGGCACCTGTCATTTCCCCTGCGTCTCACTCAGCATCCGCAGTTGTCTGATGGCTTGTCAAGGCTGTGCTGGAAGTGAAACGTACTTGGAATTACAGTGAAGGGCTGGAGAAGCTGTAACGTTGGGTGGAACTGGATCTGGCTTAGAAACTGGTGATCTCTGTACTTCCCATATGCACCTGAGCACACAGAGATATGTCCTTGTTGGCAGAAAGAGCCTGGGAGGTGGACCTGCATGACCTTGCTCCTGTCACTTGAACTGTCCATGCGTCACTTCCTATGAAACAGGGGTCGTAATATTTCCTAAATTTGCAAAGCTCAAATGAAAAATGTGTGTGACAATACTGTGTACATTGCCAGCCATCTGACACATGATAGTATATACCTAATGACAATGGCTGAAAACATTTCATGGTTATCTCCTTTTTCTTTAATTAGTCCCAGAGAAATTTCCCAGAAGTGTGGCTAACCCAAAGAGTCTCCTCAAATTTTTGCTTTTGCTCTGATATGTTTGTAAAAGGTGTCATGCTGGGTACTCGACCCCGCACACAGACCGCAGGTGGCTTTGTCACTGCCCAGGCCAAATATGGCGTGAAATCATTCAAGCTGGAATTCAGGTCAATCTCCTCCCTTAATGATGAAAAATCCCCACAGATTTTCCATTGGAAACACAAAGAGGGTATGTTTTCTTCCTGTCACTGGCGTGGGCTCATTTTGCTAAATAGTGTTGCTAATTCATCTGTGACAGCTTTGATGTTGACCTGGAAATTGGCTACAGCCCAGCACCAGGCTGTTATCACTTGGTCACCAAGAACTCCTTGACTATGGAGGATAGAATGTTCTGCACAGTCTCATGCTCACACCCAGGTCTTATGCTGGGGGCCGGGGAACAGGGGGCAAAGTCCAGGAGTTCTCAGGTCAATGAGAGACACAGACACAATCACAGTAACCACGAAAGTGCTGGAAGAGAGCTTACACATGATCTGGGAAAGGAGTGACACCTCCTACCCCCAGCCAGGGCAGAGGTTTCTCCTCTCCCCCAGACCCCACCTCGATGACTTGCGTATGCCTCTGTCTCCTGTCACGGCATTTACCCTGTGGCATCTCTGAGTTGATCACATACTCCCGTCGCACAGCGCACCCTCAAAAGCCAGGTCTTCTGATTGGTCTTCTGTGAACAAGCATGGTTTCTGACATAGCAGTCGATAACTGTGCAGTGGATGACGATTGAGATTGAAGAAATAGTTCTTGAAGAAACTTCTGGAAGCTATATCTTAAAGAAATAGAATTTCTATGAGCTCAAAAGCATAGCGATGACGTTCCAGGCGTGAGCACTTTGAGTAAAGGCTGGGAGATGGGACAGCCTGACTCCTTGGGAAAGGCCTGGCTCGGGGGCTGGGATCCGGGCTCACTGTCGTTTGTACTGATAGAACGCCTGTCCTGGGACATTGGGCGTCATTCGGAGCTCATCGATCAACCTGAAACTCTTGGAAGACGTGTGTTGTATGATGCCCTTATGAAGGTGAATTCCCTGAGACTCGAAGTAAAGAAATTGCTAAAGTTCACAGAGCAAAGTGGCTAAACTGGGATTTGGGGTCCCCTGGCTCTGAAGGCCATTGCATCACATCTCTGACAATAAGGCATCTGAGCTGTATTTATTGAGGTTCGCTGTCAACCTGAACTTCATACACTTCTCAACCTGCCTCCCTTAAACATACACATGCCCCACCCTGTACTCTATGCTGAGGGAGTCTTTCTCTGGAAGCTGTTCTCCTCAGTCTCATCTTTCCACAACATATTCTAATTGGAGATTGACTCAACAGAGAACCATTTGGAAACCATTTGGAAACCATTGACTTATGCTCTTTGTTTACACCTAGGGAAGTGAGGACCCGCGTGGGCAGTGCCTGGCTGAGCGCCCCTGAAAGCAAGAAGGGTGAGGGTGAGTGAATCCAAGTTTCCTATTTTGGTTTATTCCAATTACCTGTGCATACAAAGGATTCCGGAGAATGTGTGGTTCCTCTTCAAAGCTGCTACCAAAGAGAGTTTAACAGATGGCAGGTATTTTTAATTGTAGAAATTAAGGACACTCTCCTTAGATGGGGAACCTCATTTTGGAAAAGTGAGTTTGATGTTGACAAAATATCTGACTCCACTCATCTGTTACTACAGTTATTTACAAAGCACCCATGCCTGGTTTCCCCTAGATTCTGTCCTTCAGAGGTATGCAGGTATCAGATCAATCCTGCTCCAGTAGGTCCCAGGCCACACATGCAGAATAAACAACCAAATGAGTGAATAATTTTTGAATACCTCTCTCTGTGGGGGCATAAGATGCAGGGCCGTGGAGGCTGTATAAATCACCCAGGACCTCCTCTGGCCGCCAGGGCCACATTGCCTGCTCTGAGCATCTCCTGTGGGCCCGATACTGTGAAGGGCATTCTCATATTTGTTATCTAATTTAACTAGCTGAGTGACCCTGAGAGATAGAGATTAGTTCCCCTATTTGCAGATGAGTGCAATATGGCATTAAAGGTAACTAAGAGATGCGCATCTCTTAGTGAAAAATCAAGCATCTGGTACCTTTTAGCAGTTTGAAACAGGTGAACAGAAGGTGAAAAGCATTAAGATGGAACAGAGAGTGGAAAAAAGAGTCGGCAGGGGGTTAATTCAACTTCAGTTGGAAATAGGACATCAGGCCACTTCTTAATGCCGCTGCTTCCTTTGGAATCACTGAGACTGTTGTTGCTGTTACCCTGTAATTGCTGATAAAGTTCAAGAGAGAGGTGGTGGTCTGTGTGGTAGGGGGACACAGGGAAGAGGAGTGTGGTGGGGCCGGTCGGGGGCATCACCCCAATGGATTTGACATCTGGCTCTGAGGCCCAGAACCTGGACTTTCTTGGTACAACCACGGACAGCTGACGCTGTGGCCAAACCCTCACTGATGTCCTGAAAGAGTAGCATACAAACAGATGCCAATTTAACCCGGTAATCAGAGATGTCGTTTTTCAAGTAAGAAGGTGGCTGTGTCCTTCATCCGGGGCACCACTTCACCTAATATCAAGGTAATCTGGGAATTTGTAATTGGCAACAAGAGTGCTTGATGAGCTTGGAATTAAAGCAAAAGAAGGTGATCTATATAATCTAGGGCTTGGAAAGCTCTGGCTCGGAGGCTAAATCTGACCCACTGTCTGTTTTTGTCAATAAAGTTTTATTGAACACAGCCATGCCCGCTTATTTACAGGCGGCCCTGGCTGTTTTCGTGTTAGAGCATCAGAGTTGAGTAGTTGCAAGAGAGACCACGTGGCCTGCAAAGCCTACCATATTTACTATCTTGCCCTTTACAGGTAAAGTCTGTCACCCCCTGATCTAGTCCACAGGAGACTTCATGCACCTTATTTCTTGTTTCCGTATCCTGTAATTCTATTTCTCCGGATCTCCCAAATCTCTCTTCCTCTCATTCACACAGCTTTACCTAAGAATCTTGGAGAGCTGCAAATGACGATCTCCAAATCAAAGAAACTTGGGCAAAAAAGGAGGGCTTGACTGACTCATACAGCACATTCAAGGCTGAGTTGGCTTTATAAACATCTAAAATTAGAGACTCTTAAACCACAAACTACTTTTTTATTCTCTGAACCTCTGTTTTTGTTTTGTTTTGTCTTCTGTGTCGCTTTTATTCTCGCCTGCTATAGAGAGGCTACTTCTCATTGGGAGGAGTGACTGCTGGCTGCTGTGGGTCTTCTGTTTTTAATTAATTTTTTATCGGCATATAGTTGATTTACAATGTTGTGTTACTTTCTGCTGTACAGCAAAGTGAGTCAGTTATACATGTGCATATATCCACTCTTTTTTAGATTCTCTTCCCACATGGGTCATTACAGAGTAGTGAACAGCGTTTCCTGTGCTATACAGTAGGTTCTTATTAGTTATCTATTTTATATATAGTAGTGTGTATATGTCAATCCCAATTGCTTTGGGTCTTGATATGTGAAGGGGTTTCCTTCCCCAGCCCAAGGTTGAAAAGTCTTAGCAAAGCCTTCTGATTGGTCCAGCTTTGGTCATGCACCCATTCCTGGGACTGATCACTGTGGCCAATGGTGGAAGTTAGTGAGGAATCATCCTGGGTCCAGTTCGGCTCCTGTGGACGTGGTCTGGTAGCAGAAGAAGGAACACAGCAGATCCAGGGCCTGTGGACGGAGCAGCTTCATCACACTGAGGATGACTCACAACCGATCTCCGCCAGCCCAGCCTTCTTCCTTCAAGCGCTTGGCACATCTCTTCACCCCAACTGCTAATAGTCTCCTCATCTCAACCAGTCCGAGGCCTCCTGGGTACTGCAGCTGGGGGATTGCTAAATGCAATCTGATCGCGTCCCTAAACTTAAGCTTAACACGCTGAGATCATTTCCATCCCCATCCCCTCCCACCATGGTCTAGAGACCAGTAGGAAAACCTCATGACCAGCTCTTGCTTACCAATTTCAATCCTTCTCTTATCACTTCCTCACGCACACCCTTCACTCCAGACATGTAGATCGGGTCCATGTGTAGTTCCTTACACATGTCTGTGAATCACATGCTGCTCTCTGTGCCCAGAATATTCTGCCACCCTTATTCATCTAGTGAACTTCTGACTCCGAGCCTCCTCCTTAAATCCCTGGGATGCCCCAGTGGGATGGAGGCTGCCCTTCAGGCCTCCCACAGCCCTCTGTGCTTCCTGCTGTCACGGGCTGACCACACTGCACCAGAGTTGCCAGAGTTGCACCAGAGTTTGTTGTTGTCTCCATTTACTGTGAGCTCCAGGACAGCAGGCCCACGCCGCGTGTCCCTGTGTGCTCACACGTGGCACCAGGACCGCTGCGGTTATTTGCTGCGTGAAGCACTTCTGCTCCCCAAACTTCCCCAAGGAGATGTCCTCTAGTGACCAACGCCCCTATACACACCAATTTTCTTTTCTCAATTCTTCTTTCTGTGCTCACCATTTATTTAAAACGGCATATTCTTTCTTTCTCTCAAACCTCATTGAATAAGTTCTGGTCAAGTAGCAGCTATGCTGAACCTGGTCTTTTCTGTATTTCCTGGTTCTTGGAGCCAAACGTACCTCGTCTTCATTCCCAAGTACCATCTAGATTCCCAGCTTGACTGGGAAAATAATCTGTTATGGTTTGGTTTGATAAAAGAGATCCCAGTAGTTTGATACACACACACAGAAGTAGGTGTATATCCGTGTAATTATGTAATGTGTGTACACACATTCTGTAATGTACAGATATCACTAATCCTCAGAAATTCCTCAGATCCAGATTGGATATTTCCAGGTGATTCTTCGGAGCTTATTACAAAGCCTAACAGAATTAGAGCCTGGGGACCCCCATTAAAGAGCTGTACATTCTACTTATTTAAACTTTATATGTTTCGAAATTTGAAGAGAATAAGATATGGAATCACAAGTCCAGGATTTGAGTCTTGGCTCTCCCCTCTCCGAGTAATTACAGAGAAATGTTACTTAATTGTCATGAGTCTTTATTTCTGCATTTATATAATAGTTACCTCTCACAGGTTAGGGACCAAATTTAAAAGAGAACATAGAGGGAAGTGATTTATAAACTGTGAAATGCTATAACAATATCGGTTATTACAAATATAGAATACATTTTATTGTTATAACTATATATAAATATATATAACTATTATATTGCTATATATAAATATATATAACTATTATATTGCTATAACAATATCGGTTATTACAAATATAGAATACAAATATATTCTACAAATATGGAAATCTAAGAATTCAAACATGGACTATTTAGCATGGTCTCCACGGGAAATATCCCCAGCACAGTCTGACATTTCCCCCAACGAAGTATGGTGTGGAGCGTCACAGGTGACTTAATTACCTGGTGGATGACAGCTTTAGCAGTGCTTCACAACTGCCGTCTGAGGATTCTGGCAGGTTTCAGACCGAAACCAGACAGGAGCTAACAGATGTGTCTGCCTCTTCCGGGGTCCCATCTCCGGGGACGTGCTGCTGCCGTTCTGCCTTTATCTCGGGTAGTTTGGCCTTGAAATGTGACTGTGCTTTTGTGAAACTCCCCCAATGGAAGCTTTATTATCTTTATTTTTCCTAAGGATGTCCATTTTCCTAGACAACACCATGCTGATCTGCGAGAACAAAGATTCTCTGTGGAGGATTATAGATGCTCTGTGAACAGGAGAGGTGGAGATGTGTTTCTTTTTTTAATATAAATTTATTTATTTATTTATTTATGTATGTCTGCTTTGGGTCTTCATTGCTGCATGCAGGCTTTCTTTGCGGCGAGCGGGGGCTACTCTTCATTGCAGTGCGCGGGCTTCTCGTTGCGGTGGCTTCTCTTGTTACGGAGCAAAGGCTCTAGGTCCGTGGGCTTCAATAGTTGTGTCACACAGCCTTAGTAGTTGTGGCTCACGGGCTCTAGAGTGCAGGCTCAGTAGTTGTGGTGCACAGGCTTAGTTGCTCCAAGGCATGCGGGGTCTTCCTGGCCCAGGGTTCAAACCCGTGTCCCCTGCATTGGCAGGCGGATTCTCAACCACTGTGCCACCAGGGAAGCCCTGAGATGTGGGTTTCTAAGGACTGTGCACATCTCAGATGGAGCCGCCTGACAGGTCCTAACAATGAAGGCAGCTGTTGACAATGAAAAGATCGTGCGACTAGTCATACTGTCTTGTCAGCGATGCTGGGATATTTGTGGAACAGCTCAGAAGACTTCCTTTCCCCCAGTTTGGAAGAAAACCAACTTAAGCACGGTTTGGAAGGAGATAATAGGAAGGAGGTGGTGAGTAAGGAGGTCAGAATTTACCAGATGTCTCTGGGTCTCAACATTTGCTCGTTTGCCTTGATCATATCAGTGTTTATAAATAACTTGTGTTTTTACTTGAGCTTTAGATAGCACTTTAAAATCTACTACACACAGGGTGATACTGGGAGCTAATGATGTGCAAGGTATTCTGGGAAATGTGTGTCCTCTGCCCCCTGCAAATGAGAGTTTTTTCAAGTGACTGTTATTTCCCATTCTGAGCTCCAGCAAGCACTAGGCAGTAGACCCAACACGCACATATGGTCTGTGCCCCATCAATATTAAAAATGCATTAGTCAGTCTAAGTTTTTCTTTTGTATTTTCTAAGACTTGTCAATCACCAATGATTAGATTCTATTTGTAGAGAAAGAACAGCTTTAAAGTGACAAAACCGGAACATTTCTTCAGATCCTGGGAAGGGCTGGCACTTAAAAAAAAAAAACAATGACAACAACATTTCAAGTGAGTTGTCTTGGATGTCTGTCAGATTTGGAGATGCACTGCTCTCTCTGAGTTTGTGCATCCCAGATGGAGTGGTTTCTGTAGGAAAAACAGTCATGGTTATATTCAGGAGAGCTTACTTGGCAAGAAAATTATGATTGAAGTGATGCTATTGTGACATAATGTAGGAGTTTATAATTGCAATTTGTTATGAAACAGTTGACTGAATCCCAAGGATGGGTATTTTAGCGCTCTGTGGAGAAAATGGAAAGAAAGGCGTTGGCAAGGAAGGCTGGGGAGCTCTGAGGAGTCCTGGCTCTTGGTATGTACCTTGGTGAAACCACAGAAGTCCCAGGTCTGCCCCTCAGTCTCATGGGTCTGGTAGCTCAACCTTACCAATGTCCCAGAGTTGACCATATTTGGGAAGTCCAGGTGATACTGAGTAAACTCAGGTATAGAAAGTGGGAACAGTGTAGTTACCGGGAGAAATAGAACTGTCAGGCCAGTCCTTCCTTTTGACTTAATCAGCAAACTCCACAGGAAGGCCAGATTCCCAGCAAGCCTGGCATCAGGAAAAGGCAGATAGTTTCCTGAATAGCGTGTAGCCTCATGCATCCACCTTTACCACGCATAATGCTCATTGTCGCGATGACGGAATCATCCTTTAACTGTCCAATGGGCCACCTTTGGCCCTAGGGGACTGTGGACGGCCCACTCCAGTGTCCGCCTCAGCTGCTCTTCCTTCCCTGGCCTTCTGTTGTTGACATTCTTCCCAATACAATCCCTGCACCTTTCGTTCATTGTGATAACACTTCCAGTTACATTAATATTGGGACCGGGCCAGTCATTTGGCATCTCTTCAGAGTGGTACTCCTCAGATATTTGCTCAGCACTTCTTTAGAGGAGGAGTTGAGCTCTGTGTAGGGGAGGGGCTGGGAGGCCTCCGTGGTTCCAGGCACCTCCTCTCTGGCCCAGCCTTGCCTTTCCCTCCCAGCCAACAGTGCTCAGTAGAAAATTGGATCTAATTTCCCGAAGAGGCAGCTTACAGGTCATCTCTCAATATTATTAGTTGTGTCTGACTTAACATAATAGTCCCTCTAACCATATACTCCTCTATGAAAGAGATTCTACTAGATGAATTTCAGTTTCTTTTAATACGTGCATAGACACACACTTTTTTTTTTTTGGCTGTGGCGGGTCTTCGTTGCTGCGCACAGGCTTTCTCTAGTTGCAGCGAGTGGGGGCTACTCTTCGTTGCGGTGCGCAGTCTTCTCATTGCAGTGGCTTCTCTTGTTGCAAAGCATGGGCTCTAGGCGCGCGGGCTTCAGTAATTGTGGCACATGCGCTCAGTAGTTGTGGCTCGCGGGCTCTAGAGCGCAGGCTCAGTAGTTGTGGTGCATGGGCTTAGTTGCTCCGCGGCATGTGGGATCTTCCCGGAGCAGGGTTTGAACCTGTGTCCCCTGCACTGGCAGGCGGATTCTTAACAGCTGCTCTACCAGGGAAGCCCTGACACACATTTTTTATCTAAGGGTATTTCAGAACATTTTTGAATCAATGCTATAGGCAGCTACCTGCTGACTGGCTCCTGACTCCAACTGAATTCAGAGAGAATTCTTTGCCTAGCCTGGGAACCCTTTGCTCTATTTATGATTTAAAGTGAATAGACTTTGCATATCTCTAAAGCCTGGGGATTTATTTTACTTTTATTTAAAACAATCATTCCATCACTCATTTACCCATCCATGCAGCAAATGTTAGCTGATCACCTTCTAGGATGTGCCCGGCATGAGTTAAATATATAAAGAAGGATAACACACAGTTAGTTCCCCAAGAGCCATGTCTGTGGAGAGAGACAGGTGGTAAACAGATCGTTGTAACTCAGTGTGGTGAGAGCAGCGTGGAGAAATGCCGGGAAACTTGGGAAAACAGAGAAAGGCATCTCACCTGTGAGCCACAGGTGGGCTGGGCTTGGAGAAGCTTCCCAGGAGGGGCTGCTTGAGAAGTAGCATCTTAGAGTAGAAACCTGATCTTACCCATTATGAGCTGAACCCATAGTTTAATTCCAAAGGCAGCATGAGCTCTCTCTTTCCAGTTTTCACCTTGGGGTTTATCCCACTCTTGCCTAAGCACTTCCCACGCTAGAGTGAGAACCACACTGGGTGGCAGAGCTCCTGGATCTAAAAATAACCACTAGTAGATGTCCAGTACTTCATTGTTTATTAAGCAAATCTATGTTCATTATCTCATTTGATTTTCCAAGTAAGCCTCACGGCAGTGATTCTTTGCTGCAGTGATTTTACTCACAGATCACATTTGGCATCGTCCAGAGACACTTTGGATTGTCCTTCGGGGCGCTGGGAGGTTATTACTGGCTTCTATTTGGTAGGGAGATGCTGCTGAACATCCTACACTATACAAGTTATCCCCACAACAAACATTTATCTGACTCGAAACGAGGTTGAGAAACCTTGCCTTGAGATTATCTCCATATTTGAAAAGAGAAACTGAGTTCTGAGGTCTAACTCTATCTATATTAGCTGTGTGATCTTTGGCAAACCATTTACTCATGAGCTCTAATTCTCCTGCTCATAAAATGAATATCTATTTTTAGATTGAATGATCTATAAAATCTTTTCCAGATCTGAGGTCTGTGAGTCCATGGATTCAAATGTAGATTTCAACCAGCAAATAAGCAAACAGAATTTTCCTGCTGCCGAAGTTACCATTGTAATATGCTGGTGCTCAATGCAGTGTTTTATCTGAACAATAAATAAAGGGTTCACTCAACTAGACACTTGGGGGTGCCTTAAATGTATGTGGCTAGGGTGACTTTCCAGAAGGCACCTCTCTCTGCCTCCAGCTTCCCCCACCCCGTCCCTCTCCTCCCCACCAGCAGCAGAAGGTGTGAGTTCAAGGTACCCTTAGGTCCATCTAGAAATTTAACCAGAAGGACAGAATAACCCACGGGATGACAATGTGGTTTCCAGAACTTGTTGAGATGGTTTAAGATTACCTGTGTCCTTCAGAACCCACCCCCTACCTCTTTCCACACAGATTTTCCAAACTCTCCATCACCTGACCACCCACATATCCCACTCTCAGAGACAGGTGACTATGCCATGGTGTTTTGGGAAAGAAGTGTGGAGAGTAGCCTCTTTGAAGTTAAGTCAGTTGCTAAAATACAGTGAAAATAAGAACCTCAGCTCATTGAATTCTTATTGGGTACTTTCTATATAACGACCCTGAAAGATGAGTAGTATTCTTTCTACTTTACGGATACAGAAACCGAGGCTTGGAGAAATTAAATAACTTGCTGTGATTTTTTTTGCTTGTTTGTTTGGTTGGTTTTGGAAGGGAATAATGAAAACTTGACCCATGATTTGAGTGTTAAATTGGAAACTGTTAAATGTATGGTCCAGATGAGATGGAGGGGAGGGTGTTTGTTGAGTAATCTTTACAAGACATTTGATCCATATGTGTAACAGGATTGATGACAGAAAAATACGGTCTTTATAAGCCTAAATTTTCACACTTACAAAATTGAGGTAATGATTCTTGCCTTAGAGGTTGAATGTTATATGTTAAATGCAAATTATGGAGCCTAGAATATAGTAGGTGCTCAACAAATAATGATGGCTATCATTACTGCTGTCTGTTCATTGGTGCAGATGTGATCTCTAATAACTTCAGGGCTGGGAAGAGGCAGATAAATTGGAAGAATGTTGAATTATGATACATGAGGTTGCTCAGCATCAGCAATTTTTATATGTGGGAACTAATTCCACTGAATCCCCCAGCAGGTCTTCTCAGTTCTGCAAATTCATAGGCGTTGCTCCATGAAATTTATGTAGCAAATTCTTATTCAATTGAATTCAGAAATTGAGTCATTTTTTGACCACATTATCTGCCAACTTATTTAACTCCCTTTGTTCCCATTGTAAGTTCATTCTTGAAGGAAATGTTTCATATTCAGATTTGATCAAAATAAATCTAGTTCTTTCTCTGCATTAGGTACTCAGCTAGGCACTGTCATTCATTATTTGGGTTCCCATGGAGAGACTTCCCAGTGGGACTACAAAATTGAGGGCTCTTATTGCTCCTCAACAATTTAATACCCCCTCTGAGAAAGAATCTGACATCAGCTTCTCTCTCCTGTTGCTGCCACAGGAAAAGCAAGAGCCAGTGGAGAGGGAAGGTCTAAGGATGGAAATATTCCCCAGTCTGCCAAAAAGCATTGCCCTCGGTCAACACATAGAGTTAAAGAAAGTTATAACCACTGCCATGAGTGCTTTCCAGTGACAAAGGCAAGGCCTTGCTTTTTACTAGCTAAGAGATGCTTAATGAATCAAAGTGGGTAGAATTAATTTGCACATCTGTACTTATAGTCAGGTGTTTGCAGTTTTCTCAAGAGAAGCTACACAGGATGGAATCATGCTCCCATCCCTAAATCCATGTTCACCCAGAACCTCAGAATATGATCTTATTTGGAAATAAAGTCTTTGAAGGTGTAATTTAAGTGAAGATGAGGTCATATTGGAGTAGGATGGACCCCAAATCCAATATGACTTGTGTCTTTATAAGATAAAGGGAAGACACAGCAACATAAGGGAGATCCTTACATGAGGGCAGAGGCAGAGATTGAAGAGATGCATCTACAAGCCAAAGGATGCCTAGGATTGCTGGAAACCACCAGAAGTTAGGAGAAAGCCATGGTAGGGATCCTTCTTCTGAGTGCTCACAAGACACCAACCCTGGCAACACCTTGTTTTCATACTTCTAGCCCCCAGAACTGTGAAATGATAAATTTCTGTTGGTCCGGCCATCCAATTTTTGATACTTTGTTATAGCAGTCCTGGGAAACTCATACAGAAGTCTTGTTTATAAAACTTCAGTCAAGAACCTTATTGAGGTGCTTTGGAACCAGAAGTAGTTGAACTTTGATGGACCCAATGATCAATCAAAATTCACCATCATAATCTTCTAACAGGTACCATTTTTCTTTAACCTGCCAGGATACCTGCCATACAAAACAATGTCGCAGAAACCTTTGAGTAGAGATTGTTTCATGGATGGAAATTGCCAGTTACTAGAAAGTTATCACAACGTGCTCCCCAGCTTAAAAGTCTCCTTGGGTCTTCATTTAACTGTTGTTTTGCTCTTCAATTGACCTTTGTTCTAAATTGAACTTGAGCAAAAATAATGGGATTTGTTATGACAATAAGATACTGGTCCAGTTTTCTGTTACCAAGAGAATTCAGTTCATAGTGTGAAGAGCGCCATTGGGTCGTGCTGAATGTGTCCCAAGTTATGATTAATGTGTTAAAAGAGAGAAGGTGTTTTAAAGGAGGTGCTTATAGTTGAAATCCTATCCAGCCCCCAAACAACCAAGAAAACATTTCTTATCAGAACCACCATCCTAGTCCTGGACTTCAAGTCTTTGTTCCTTTTGACTCTATAGGAGACACAAAAGAAAACTAAGTCATTTAAAACTCAGTACTGAGGACAAGTAGAACATATATGCAACTTTAGAGTTCTTGAAGGGGGAGTCTGTTAGGAAATTGGCATCTGGGAAGAATGTGGTACAGTTTGGGGACTGGTATTTGGAAAAAGGATGAAAAGTCCAGGACTTGGGTCATTCAAACCCATGGCATCGTCTTTAGACTTTTCTGTGTAGTCAGGTAGACCCTGAGCAGAAATAAGGAATACAGGGAAAGATGAGGAGGTGAGTGCTGGGTTCTCGAAATCACTCTGGTTTCTATCTGAGGAGAGATGTGGAACGTAGATGCGAAGGCTTGGATCTCTAAACATCCCCACTTTTTTCTCATGGTATAGCTGAACTTGATAGTCTTGCCTCCCACTGTTTCATCTCCTGGGATTGTAAATACATGGTGAGCGCGTGTAAAGCATCTTCATACTCAGTTTTTCATTTGATCCCCCTCCACCCTCATACGTACACACAGAAAACTGTGGGTAAGTATCTGTACCATTGTTTTACCTGAGACTCGGAGAAATGAATTTCCCTTAATCACACAGCTAGTAAATAAATGATTTGATATTCAACTATGAATCTGGTTCCAAATCCTAGTTTTTCCAAGTGTACTCTGTCGTCTTGAAAAATCCCTGGAAAGCTACTTCTTTTGACTGCTCTGAAAGGCTGATCAATACAAATCTGATCTCTGGGCTAGTCATGAATACTAATGTAGCACTAGCAAATAACCTAGGGTGGAATCGTGATTTTACTAAAATCTATCAAATTTATATCTTTTCTGTTTTGAGTGTCAACAGACACACGTTTTAATTCCCAAGGAAGTCTCCCTCTTCCTCCAAACAGGCACGTTTCTTTGCAAAGATCTTTTAGGGAATACGGAATAATTTCTACCGACTGTTTCACTGAAGGTGATCACATGGGAACAAGGGATACAACTGTATTACTCTAAATTACCTTGGAGCTGGATACGGCACGTTTCTCCATGTAATTGAACACAGGGTGAAAGCAATGGTGTCACAGATCTGAAAATGTCAAACCAACTTCCAATTGTTGGAACTTGTACTGTTGAACTTCTCTGTAGTAATTTAATTAGTTTAAATAAAACATCATTAATTCAAGGCTTTGGAGGATGCATCCTGGCTCACCACTTTGAGTTGAACAAGTGCTTCATTAACATGAGGTTAACTTCATTAGCAACTAGTGAAGATACTCCAAATAAATGAGATCATGATATTAACCAAAAATACTACTACTGGGTACCAGGCACGCCATATGCATTATTGCCTTTCATTCTCATAAAACGTTATGAAATGAGGTTGGCTCTACTCACATTTCTTTTTAACCAGAGATACTTTAGGTAAGAAACGGCAGGGTTAGGAAAATTTAGAAGTGTGCACAAGAGCCCACAGCTAGTTCCAGAATTCAAACTCTCATTTATCTGACCCAAAGCGCATGCTCTTAACCCAGATATAAGTCCAAATACAGGTTTGCCCTGCTCTCTAAAAGAACAACATTCCTAAAACCTTTCGTAAGCCAAAATGATATAAAGTGAAGAAGCAATTACCTTAGGACACATCTTGCTAAGGAATGCACCAAATAAATCCTGATAAGGATGCTCACAGACACATTTCAAAGCCACGGCAGCTTGATGCTGAGATGCCGCGTGTAGTTCCTGGGGAAGGAGCTTGGCGATGTCCGTCTCCCTGCTTGGACACACTCTGCCTCTACTTGCTGCAAAAACCAACACTGCATGCTGTTTTTGCTTTTCTCCTTTTGTAAAAGTGAAAATCCTCTTCTGATTTCTTTTGGTTAGTGAAACAGGTACTAATGTAGGTCTCTTGTAAGAACAAAGCGCCATAAAGTGAACTTTCGAAAAGCGGTAGATACCTGAGGACTATTGACCTTTTGCTTCCTCCTAAGTGGCTGAAGTGGTAGATTGGGGAGGCATGTGGAATGTTAGAGGCCATGTTACTCACTGCTCAGCCATCATCCAAAAAATATTTATTGAGTAATTATTAAGTGCCAAGCACTCTGCTGTTCGCTGGTGATGCAGAAGTGAATATGACAGATATGATCTCTTATCTCTAGAAGAAAGACACATCCTAAAAGTGATCACACTTAAAATGAACTGAGTGGTGGTAAGTAGTCTAAAGTAAAGAACCAAAGGCTGGAATTTAGAATAGGGTCAGGAAAGATGGGGCATTATCCCTGAGAGGTGACGCTTTTGCTGAAGGATGAGAGAAGCTGGTTGCGTGAAGGGTTGAGGTGGGACGTTGTCTTCAAGGCAGAAAGAACAGCATGTGCAAAGGTCTGGGACCAAAAAGAGTTGGGCATATTCCGGGGACAAAAGAGAGGCTAGCGTGACCAGAGCAGAGTAAGGGTGGGAGAGAGGCTTGACGTGGGATTGAGAGGCAAGCAGAGCCCGGTTCATAGGGACATTATTCTTTCATAAATGAGTCATTTGTGGGTTAATCTTCATTGAGTCTTTCCTCTGCAGCAGGCGTTAGCACTCTTTTTTTTTTGGAAAAGGCTAGGTAGAAAAGGGTTACGGGTCTATGGGCCTGATACAGTCTCTGTCATACATTTTCTTTTTTCCTTTCCCTTCTTTTGGTTAAAACCATTCTTGGCTACCAGGCCATTCAAACACAGGCCAAGAGCTAGATTTGGCTCACAGACCATAGTTTTCTAATCCCTACTCTAGAGAATGGATCTTATTTTCCTGTTTCTTTGTCTGTCAGGTATTTTGGATTATATCCAAATCATTGTGATTTTTAGGTTGTGAAACCCTAGATTCTATTATAGTCTTCTGAAGAACGTTACACCAAACTTCTGGCCTCCAGAAATGTGAGAAAATAAAGTTTTGTTGCTTAAGCATTTAAGCACCTCAGTCAATGTGTTATGGCATCCATAGCAAACTAGCACAAGGCGTGGAGAGAAGGGTTCTACTATTTTTTTCAGTCTGGAAAACTGAGTATAATATTATATACATATATATATATATATATTTAAAGAGAGTAGGTAGCTGGGAGGGAAAAGACAACGAGTTTTAAGGGCATTAATATTCATTAATTGGTCTCTTCATTGATTATATATGGAGACTGACTCAGTCTAGGAACTCAACTGAGGCCAATTCTACAGTTGCCGGCAACATGTAATTTAATGCGTGACACGGCACCTTGCAGGTGATCCGGCCTGATTTGTGCTCCTACTTCATTTTGATCAGGATGAGAAGGAAATTTCACTACTGTAATGTCAGCTCAAGGTTGAAATATTACTGGGCCCTTCTCCCCCTCCAGTGTTTTAATAAAGGTACTACGGCTGATCAGGTGGGAAGCATGCTTAGCAGACCTGCGGCTGCTTTTAACTTACAGAAGTAATTGAGATTTATGAACTCCTTATTAGCTCCTTAAAACAAAATGAGGAACTTGAAATTCCCATCTGTCAAGATTAAGGAGGGAAGAATTTATTTTTCCCTCCTTAATCTTGCCTCTTAAAGTCTTACTTTCATGAAAATGATCCCTTTTCACCTTTCCCCTTTTCTATCACTTGGGAACAATACCCCCATGAAGAGTTAAAAGACGGGTTAGGAGTAGAAAAATGGAAAGCCTGAATCTTTATTTTCAATTCTGCAAATATGTGGAGCATTTAGTATGTGCCAGAAATCCTGCCAGGCTCTAAGGATACAAAGATGACTTAAACAAGGCGCCTGATCTCAGTTCGAAGCAAAGTTCTGACTTCAGTTCATTATGTTTTGCACCTACTACGTGTCCAGAAATTTAGATCATTTTCTCAGCCTTCAAAATTATTCTTCAAGGTAATTTTCAAGAAAGATAAAAATTGCCCAAGGTCAAACAGTGGTGAATGTGATTTGATCCCAGTTCTGCTAGAAGACTGGACTATTCTTTGGTTCAGGCATCACAGATGGCTTCCACGAACCTTTGAACTCTGGTGTCAAGTCAAACCAAGCAGAGTTGGCTGGCTACCGAGAGGCCAGCAGTATTGGAGTTTTGGAAGTTCACCTGGGGAATATGGTGCCTGGTCAGATCTGCAGAGGGCTGTGGTGTGTGTGTGTGTGTGCATGTATGTGTAGGAGATTTTTCTCCAGTCCTGTCTTGCAGTGGATTTTGGTCTTGCCTGTGCAATTTTCCCCTGGAATCTATTTTGTGAAATATAATTGAAATCGAAACGCCAGTGATTTTTAATCATACTCCCAATTTATATCTCAAGTAACCATATGCCAGTGTTCTCAGAGTGTTACAGGGATATGAATTATGCTGAAATTGGATTAGGCAAATACACATTTTCCTTAAAAAATAGATACCCAGAGCAGTAATTTAATTCCACCAACTGTAAAGATTCTCTCAGAAACACCCTGTGTATTTTATCAGCAGCTCAATGTGAATTTTCTTCTGGGCTACTTTCTCTGCTTTTTCATTTTCTTCCAGAATCCACTGTATTTAGCAAACGTTAGCAACTGTAGGAAGTCAATTTATGTCAAAACCATCCCTAAATATAAGGAAATCAGGTTTTCAGAGGAAGCTATCAAGACCCTTCTTCCATTCTCTGATTTCGGGGGAAGCAAAAGAGAACGCAGTTAAGTCCCATTTTCCTTCGAGTAGATTCTTAAGCTATATCACAACTTGAGTATTTAAACAGTTATTAGACCAGAGCTTCAGATCCTAATAGGCTGTGAGACAGGCATTATCTTATTGTTCCATAATAGCATTATCGTGTGTCGAGGACACTAATGTGAGCAAACACTCCTAAAAGGGTGTGCTCATTCCAGGGTATTGTCACTCTTTACATTCTGTTGGCATAATTTCTTGCTACTAACAAAAGCAGAGGTTTAAATATTACGATTCTGATAACATGAATTCCAAGTGTGGGTTTTTTCCCTACACCAGGAAGCAGTTAATTTAATTCTGACACTATCTCCCTGGAGGCAGCTTCAGATCTTACAGGTTAAAGGTTCAGTCTCACAAGACTGCCTCCCCAGTCCCCTGCCCCTTAAGGCACCAATAGCAAAGGGACTGGCTATAAATCAGAGGTTCCCAGACACCCTTTTCAGGTTTGATTACTTTACTCAAGCAGTTCCCCACACCCAGAGAAACATTCTGCATCCTAGACTACCTGTTTATTTTAAAGGATATAACTCAGGAACAGACAGATGGAAGAGATGCATAAGGCAAGGTATGTGGGAAGGGGTGAGGAGTTTCCCAAGTCTCCACCAACCCAGAAGCTCGCAGAACCCCATCGTTTTTGGGTTTTTATGGAGGCTTCATTACATAGGCATGTTGATTAAATCATTGGCCACTGGTGATTAAACTCAACTTCCTCCCTGGAGGTCAGGTGTGGTACTGAAAGTTCCAACCCTCCAATCACATGCTTGGTTCCCCTGGCAACCAGCCATCCTTAGATGTAGTCCAGAAATCACCTCATTAACATAAACTCAGGTGTGGGTAAAAGGGATTTGTTAAGAATATCAAGACACCTTTATCCCTCTTATCACTTAGGAAATTTCTAGAGTTTTAGGAGCTCTGTGCCAGAAACAGAGACAAAGACCAAATACACATTTCTTGTTCTAAATCACAATATCACAAACATATAACAGGAAAAGAAATAATATTGGAGCATAGAGTCTTCTGCAAACAATTCTCCGGGTATCCTCCCTATTGCTTCCGCAGTGACCCTGTGGTGGGCGTGGTTACAGTTGTGGCTTCTGGAACCAGATGGCCTGAGTTCATATCCCTGCCCTACTCCTTCCCAGCTGTGTGACCTTGGCCTAGCTACTTTTTTTTTTAACATCTTTATTGGAGTATAATTGCTTTACAATGGTGTGTTAGTTTCTGCTTTATAACAAAGTGAATCAGTTATACATATACACATATCCCCATATCTCCTCCCTCTTGCATCTCCCTCCCACCCTCCCTATCCCACCCCTCTAGGTGGTCACAAAGCACAGAGCTGATCTCCCTGTGCCATGCGGCTGCTTCCCACTAGCTAGCTATTTTACATTTGGTAGTGTCTATATGTCCATGCCACTCTCTCACTTCATCCCAGCTTACCCTTCCCCCTCCCCGTGTCCTGAAGTCCATTCTCTACGTCTGCGTCTTTATTCCTGTCCTGCCCCTAGGTTCTTGGCCTAGCTACTTAACTTCTCTGTGTCTCAGATTTCTCAACAGTTTGCTGTGAGGATTATATGAACTAACATATGTGAAGTACTTCGAATAATGCCTTGTACATAATATTATTGAACAAATGTTTTCTATTGTCATTGTGGCTCTGTTTAATTGGCTGAGTGTAATTGGTTGTCACAGGCAAAATAATGGTTCCTGGAAGCTGTGACTATTACCTCACATAGCAAAAGGGACTTTGCAGATGGGATTAAGTTAAGGATTCTGAGATGTGGAGATTATCCAGGATAATCTGGGTGGGCCCATTATAATCACAATAATATGGGAAGAGAGGGAGTCGGGAGGGTCAGTTACAGAAGGAAATATGAGGAAAGAAGCAGACGTCAGAGTGTTATGATTGCTGACTTTGAAGGTGGAAGGGGGTGTGAGTCAAGGAAAGCAGGCAGCCTCTAGAAGCTGGAAAAAGTAAGGGAACTGCTTCTCTAGAAATTCTGGAAGGAATGTTGGCAGAACGTTGGCAGAATGTTGACAGAATGGCAGCCCTGCCAACACCTTGATTTACTGAGACTTCTGGTCTCTGGAGCTGTAATATGATGAATAATCAAGATGTATTGTTTAAGCCACTCACTTAGTGCTAACTTGTTACAGCAGCTATAGGAAACTAATACACTAGGCTATTCACAAACGTTCAGTGGTTCCCTGTTGCTTCTAACATGAAACACAGGCTGTATAGCTGAAAGTTCAAGTTTCCTCACGCTATGATTCCTAGGCCACATTTTTTACTGTTCTGTAGCAAAATGTATTCTTTTTCTAACTTGTCTCCTGTCCTACAGTCTCAGTCACCACATATGCATTTTGGGTTTGCCTGGAAAGTTCTTTTTCTCCTCTCCCTACCAAAAAATTATTTTCCATTCTTCAAAGCCAAGATCACATGCTTCCAGAGCCTTTCTAATCCTAGTTGGCCCTTCATCCCGGCTCACAGATATGCACTCAAGGGCCTAGCAATGTGTGGGTCAAGCTGACTGGTAGATAATATTCAAATAGCCAAAGCGTGAGTGGGTTCAACGTCAAACCTCTGTGATCGCCAGCTGGTGCAGATGCATGGGAGCACCTTGCTGACCTCAGGCCTCTGGGATATTCTCAGAGTCTAGGAGTTGAGCCTGAGACTTTGAGCACTTGGCTTTGGAGGCCTGAGGCTTGGGCAGTAGCTCTGCATCCCGGTCCCCACGAGGGTGGCCAGGCTGTTTCTGGGTTCCAGCATCAGATCCCCAAGCTGGTGGCCGGAGCCCCGCTTGCCTGCAGAGGGGACCCCCTACCACCTCCTTCTCCCCCTCCCACGATCCTCTCGACTTACAAAGTTCCAAGTTTTCATTTCACTTTCAAGATCAGATGTATTCACCGAAACATGGTACCTCACACGGATCTAAGCCCTGCCTCCTTCCCAGCTGCCTTTCCCGCCTGTCCTCCCTCCCACCCCACCCCCATGCACTAGGATCCCTTGTGAATGCTCATCTCTGTAAAAGAAACAAAACCATTATGATGTAATTTTAACATGAAAATCACTTCTTTAAATTGAGAGGTTGAGATATGGAAGTGATCACGTTAAAAACATAAAGAATCTTGACTGGTTCATTATAAAATCAGAGGCTTTTTTTGGTAAAGAATGAAAGAGGGTCAGGCTGGGACTGAGAACCTAGTGACCTAGGGATCAGAAACAAGCTGTGATATCAGTTTTAATGGGGATGGGTGCTCCAAAATCATCAGTTCAGCTCAGGGGGTGAATGTAAAGACAACTGAAGAGAGAGGAAAGAATTTACTCAAGGTCACCCAACAGTTAATGTCTAGACCCCTGACTTGGTCCTTAGTTCTCATCTACTTTCCTGTCTACTTACAAAATGACTAATTCGTATTTTCTTTACTTCTATCTGATTCTATCAACTCCCTTCTAGGTGCAGCCAGAAAATGTCTAACAGCATTAGAACTCTAATTTCAGGTACTGACCTTGGAAGAGATAAAGAAATTGCACATAATGAACAGAATCAGATTTCTGTTCAAAATTATAAGCTATGTTAATTTTTTAAAAAGAGACCTTCATAAAGTACATAGAAAATTCTTTCAAATTACTGTCATAAATATAATTATCAAATGTGTATTGTTCTTGTTAAGGAGGTGGTGGTAGAAAGTAACGTGGACTGTCTCTAAACATATTCAAAGTAGATGTACAAAAGAAAAAAAAACAAAGTAGAAGTACAAACACACACACACATTCTGATCAGTAGAGAGAGCAAGGATGCTATTACCTCTACAGAAGTGAACTCCATATTCATGTGGCCTAAGGCAGGGGAATACTCTTTGAGAGAAAAGTTACCTGTAGCAACGCTCCCCAGAGAGATGGCTTCCCTTAGGCTGTTGAGACTCAAGAATCAATGAAGAACTGCAGTGGATATGGGTCTCCACATCTTGGCCCTCTTTGTCAATGTCCTCCCTCTCTTTCTGAAAGTCCAAATTGATTGCATAAAGAGAAATTAATTTTTCAGATTATAAATTCTTCGTCTTCACAAATATGGGTGAAAAGCTGAATACGATGGGAGGTTACCCATCTGTGCCACAGTGAATGTTTTTTAGTAAGATATCCGCAGAAAAATGGTTAAATTTATGCTAATAAGAAAAATAATAAGCTCAGACTCCCTCCTTTCTCAGTGATTTACATTTATGGAAGTTTAACAACCAAACAGATATCTACCCATAAATTATTCCACTGTCGATCCAGTGGAAGTCATCATAAGAGCAGAGAGAGATGGCCTAGGAAAGTCAACTCAGCAAATATTTACTGAACATCTATGAGGAGCTGGGGACTGCTGTCAATTTTGAAGAGACAGAGATGCATAACGTAGAGCGTCTGTTCTCAAGGAGTTCGCTGTGCAAGACTGGAGCGGCAGGTTTTTAATAAATGTTTGTAGAATGAATGAAGGAGATTTCATTGAGGAGTGAGACAGGCACACAATTATGATGCTGTGTGAGGAGACCACTGACCGAGTGCACATAGAGTACAAATATACCACCAAGGAGTGATGGAGTTGAGGGACGATGTGGAGATGGACAACAGGGAAGACTTCGTGGGAAGCTCTGGAGTTACATTGTCAAAGATGAAATCGGGTCTCCAGTGCAGAAAAGGTGAGGTGGAATCAGGAAAATCTTGCCCTTCAGCATCCAAGTCTTCACTAAACACTACCTCTGCTGCTTAGAAGACGATACCTGCTGACAGTCATTGAGGAAACTGCCCTGTCCCCCCATCCATGCTTCTAAAGTGAATACAGCACCCTTTGCCTTTGGCCACATGAAGAAGAAACTCGTGTATGCTTCATCGAAGGAATCACAAGGCTCCACATCTCGTAAACTGCCAATTCCTTGAAAAGTTCCATGTGATCTTTTACCAGTGAATTTATTTGTATGCTCTATTTCCTCCCTGAAGTGTATTGAAGGATATTTTTTTTCCTTATTTCTAGAAGTTTCCAGTCATCACCAGAAGAAACTTATCGGAGATATTTAAACATATGCATCATCTCTTGTCAAGAACCTCTAGTCTCTCGTTAAACTGGTAGTAAACAGACGGGCAAAGCGATAACATAAGAGTAATAATTATCTTTATTACTTTAGTCAAATTAAGTTGTTTTCTACAAAGAAATAAATTATCTTAGTAAAAATTTTAGGGGGAATCTTTCAAATTAAAAACAAATTCAGAACTAAGCCAGTTTTATTTCCTTTGGTAAAGTTTTAACCATGGTGGTTGAGGTTGTGGTGTCTGGATATTATTAATGGAGAATCTGGAATCTTAATATAAGTCCCTAGGAATCCAGAAGGTTGTCAGCAGACTGGGTCAACCTTAAAGAAAGATGTCTTCTGGGCAGTCTTTCCTGACAGTGGAGTCTTCTTAAGGATGTGTCCTCAAGTTGGCTAGTATTTACCGGACTTCCTTGGTGGCGCAGTGGTTAAGAATCCACCTGCAGGGGCTTCCCTGGTGGCGCAGTGGTTGAGAGTCCGCCTGCCAATGCAGGGGACACGGGTTCATGCCCTGGTCCGGGAAGATCCCACATGCCGCGGAGCGGCTGGGCCCGTGAGCCATGGCCGCTGAGCCTGCGCGTCCGGAGCCTGTCCTCCGCAGCGGGAGAGGCCACAGCAGTGAGAGGCCCGGGAGAGGCCACAGCAGTGAGAGGCCCGCGTACCGCAAAAAAAAAAAAAAAAAAAAAGAATCCGCCTGCCAACACAGGGGACACGGGTTCGATCCCTGGTCCGGAAAGATCCCACCTGCCGTGGAGCAGTTAAGCCCGTGCGCCACAACTACTGAACCTGAGCTCTAGAGCCCGCGAGCCACAACTACTGAAGCCCGCGTGCCTAGAGCCCGTGCCCTGCAACAAGAGAAGCCACCGCAATGAGAAGCCCGCGTGCCGCAATGAAGAATAGCCCCCGCTCGCCACAACTAGAGAAAGCCCGCGCGCAGCAATGAAGACCCAATGCAGCCCCCTAAAAAGGTGCCTAGTGTTTACCAAACTTACCTCTTTTTCTTAATATTTAACTTTCCTTCCTAGAAGTAAAAGCTGATAGGAAAGCTTGTTCTTTGTGTTTTTCTCTTGGGTACATAATTTTATTCTTGCCTCTTTGGAGTCTTGATACCTCAACCCTTATGTCTGTCTTTTTACACATCAGTTCAGGATATGAGATCCGAACAAACTAGGCATGTATTATCCCTATATTCATAATAAGATAGAACTGCTAGATGCCAAAGTTCATTCCATTATTTCAGTTTCTGTTCTATGACTGAAGTGTCAATTTAACTATTGTTGGGTGATTTTCCACATCTTAATTTCATAAAAATATTGTTCAGTTATTAAGTAATTTAAGTTGACTAAGGGAGAAACTTTCTATCTTTTAAACTTATTTTTCTTTACTTCTATTCAATTCCACCTACTTTTTTCTAGGTGTAGCCAGGATATGTCCAGTAACATGAGACCTCAAATTCCAGATCCTGATTCTGAAATCTCAATTTCCAAATCTCATATAGAATTTAGTTTAAAAATTTCTATATTTATCTTGTTAAAGGAAAACTGGGTGAAACAGTTTTTTAAATTTGATTATTCAGGATTTCCTTTTTTATATTATATATTGCTGTGAGACTCCTAGATATTTTGGGCAAAATCAAGGTACTTAAGACAGCTTGTGATAGAGCGTTGTTATTGTGACTGAGATTCAAAAGCTTAAAAAAAATTAACAGCTTAGGGAAGTGACTCATCCTCCTGGGTGAATAGAAGTGAAGTTTTTTTTCTAAATGTAAATGTTTTTCTTTTTTTTTAAAATGAGGCATATTTTTAAATCTTATGCTGCACAAGCTGAAAGCTCTGGAACTCTACTTCCGTTTCTGTCATGTAAATTCTGTGAATGGGCTTAAAGGTCCTGATTCTGTAGGTAGGACCAGCAGGTGCGCTTGCAGTCACATCAAAATCCCCGAGGAAACTGTTTTTTGGCAAAGAAAGGGATGGGGAGAGGAGGGCTGGGGTGAGAAGAGATGGGTGATGGGTAGGAAGGGACATTGAAAGATCTGATTTGGCAAGAGCTCGGAAGTGCTCCAACAGTGGGAACAGTTTGTGTGCCTCAGGTTTTAGATTTTTAATTGAAATTTGTTCTTTTTTTCTCAGATGCTTTTAATTTGACGTTTGTGTTTTCTAAATATTTGGTTGTATTCCAAAGTCCCTGTTCCTCCACAAAAGTCCCTAATCTTCCACATGGGAAATATTAATTGGGACTCTTGTTAGTTGGCTCCTTCAGTTCTAAGTATTGTTCCTCTAGCTGACTTTTTCAAAATCGGATTCTTGAGTGATGGGATGTTTTGGATAATGGTCAGAAGCAGACTTTAATTTTGTTCTTCTATCTGAGAAAAAAACACCTTGATGTATCGTAAATGGATCTAGCAAGTGGCCAAGGCATAATTTAAATTTTTCCTTTTACTGTCATTTTTGCCATTGATCTGAACTATAGCTTATATTTCCTAAACATTGGTTTAGTCCCTTTTGCACTTAATTTGTAAACAGAATGTTAAAGGTATGAAGGATATCAGAGCTCAAACAATCTAATCTGTCTTCCAAACTAGGAATCTCATCTGAGAAATAATGTAGAATGTGATAGCTCTGTGTTTCATAGACTTATTGTCTGGTCTTTAATCTTGGAGATTTTTGACTATCTAAAGACAGCTATAAGCCCTCTCCCCTAAGACATTGATATTTGCATTCATATCACAATTTTAAGGGATTCATCAGACTTTTGGACCCCATTCTGGACCACCTGAGGTTTCTGTAGGTCCCAAGTGAAGGACCCCTCCTTGTACTCAAACTTCCACAAAGTGGTCATCAACCCTCCTCCCCTCAATTCTTTCTCCAGTAAGAAAGAAGCTGTGACTTTCTCAAGTAGTTCATTCTATTCTTGATCTACTCCTTAGAATGGTCTTCCTTTTATCAAGTCAAAATGTACATTCCTTCAGTTCCACCAGAGGTCCCTTTTCTACATGTTGTATTCCTACGAGACAACTGATTCCTCTTCCCTGTGACAACTCTTCACATATTTGATGACAGAATTAATAGCCAACCTTAGGTCTTGTTTTAAGTTTCCTGAATCTATCCAGTCCTCATTTTACTTAGTTTTCAACTTTTCTCACTAACCTCACTACTGTAGCACAGGAAAGATTTGCAAACACAGGGTATGAGTTTGACTAGCTGGTGGGAGGTCAGCCACAGGGTTGATAGTTTCCATGCAAGAAAAAGGTTTGCAGAGGTCTTGTGACTTAAGATAAGCAAAAATGTTTCAAGGTTCCCTGCTAAGAAATCTAATAAGAATTGTGCGTTGGCACAGCTGTAATCTATAAACTCATATTTCTGGGGGATGAAGACAAAATTCTGACAATAGCCATGTTAAACGTGACGCACAGAATAAACAGCAATGTATTTCTGACCATTCTTACAGATATACAGTACACATTCAATGGCAGGCCTGCCAGTTGGTCCATAAAAGACTAAAAAGGACGTTGTTTGAAGGCAAAGGAAAGGAAGAATTTTATGTTCAAGAAAGATAAGTTTTAAAACTAAGAAGGATGATACAAGGTTCAGATTCCAGCTCTACTCCTTAGGAGCTCTGTGAAATAGAGCAAGTTGTTTGAACTTTCACATCCTCAACTGTTGCATCAGGAATAATAAAGCAAAAGTGGGGGTAACACTACCCCTTCCTAAGGAGGTATTTCTATAGTCTACATTCAACAATGAATGGTCATTACTGTATGGTTACTGATATTTGGAGGGAGGGGTATAGAGATGGTTACATTCCCTTCCTCCTTTCCTCAGTTTAAAGCATTACCCTTTGCAAAGCGCTATGCCACTTATTCCTTCATTTGATCTATACCTAATTCCTAAGAGATGGGTGGGGCAAGAATTATTATTCACATTTTCTTATGGTGAATCTGAGACACAGAGCAGTGTGTGTGCTCTGATTGTAAAGCAAGTATATAGTAAAAGCAAATTTAACTCCAGATCTATTAGGTAAATAAATGTAATTTCTCCATACTTCTGACTTCAGAGCTTTTGTAAGAGGAGATTAAAATTAAAATTTCCCTAGAGACAACAAGATAAAATAATACCCAGAAGGCCAAAGCCAAGTCATCATCTGCAGAGTTTATAAAAGAAATGGTTGAGAACTTGTTCATGGGCTCCTGGCTTCATCAGTTACCTGCAGCTACATGAGACAACATTTGAAAAGAAGTTGAAATGGCTTCCAGTCCCGCCCATGGGGGAGTAAAGCCTGGGAATTGCTCTCCCACTGCAGACAACTAGGAACTGGTCAAAATATATGAAACAGTTGCTTTAAGACATTGGGCAACAGGCCATGCAAGACTATGTGATCTCTGAGAGAAGGAAAGCAAGTCGAGTGGGCCACGTGATCACCCCGATCTTCTGTGGAGGCAGTTTCCAGATCCCAGCCTCGGGAAGAGAAGCCTAAACAGGGTCCTGAATTTCCCTGAATTGGTAAGACAGAGACGGGAGAGCTCTGCAGAGGCATCCCCTGAGGTCTCTGTGTGAGTACTGATGTACCCATTCATGGTGTAAAAGACCATGAGGCTGAGCCATGCCCAGAGCTCACAAAGGGCTGGGAATAATTTGCATTCCCACCAGCTTATGGGAAGAGACCTCATAAAACAGAGAAGTGGGTAAAGTCCTCAGAAGGACATAGCCTTAGTACTTAGTACAGCCTGAGTTACTTAGTTTTAGACTAGAAACTGCTCTAGACACACCCTAACAAACTTACAAACAAGTCTTGAAAGGATCAGTCTTATCCTAAGTCATGTAACATTCAAAACCCAGCGCCCAACAAGCTAAAATTCACAATGTCCAACAGACAGTCATGAATTACTTGGCATGTCCCAAATCAAACAAGAGGGGATTTACAGTGATGAAAGAATGAAGATACATTTTCTTGAGAAAGAGAAGTTGCTGTGCTGTGTCTCTACCCTCTCCATACCCAGGGGGAAGGGAAAGGAAGAAATCTCTTTCACAACCAGCTGTGTGTGTGTGTGTGTGTGTGTGTGTGTGTGTGTGTGTGTGTGTGTGTGTGTGTGTGTGTGTGTGTGTGTGTGTGTGTGTGTGTGTGTGTGTGTGTAGGGGTGTGGAGATGCAACCAATGGACCGCTTGGAGAGTTTTAAAGAATTTCCTGCTGTTGAGAAAGTTCAAGTGGCTTTGGGCAGTAGGATAATGAAGGCTGTCTTGTACTCCGGAGTGTCAGAGCAATCGACGCGGGCAGGTTACCTATGAATCAGATATGGTGACATGAGAGAGAAGGCCAGTGTGTGTGCTTTTGGTTCCTGTCCAATAAACCACCCCAGAGGACCAGAGTGTTTCCAGCAAGAGGTAAATGCCAGAATCCGGGGAGCTAAAAATGGACTTGCTCTGTCCAGGTCAAAGAATGATTTGGACAGAGTTCTCTACCATGGGATTACCCATTATAAAGGAAGAGTGATCTTGACTCTCAGCCAGACCAGAAGGGAAGAAATCATCTGTCAAGTACTTTTCCTATCACCTGTTTCTTCTCTCTCTACCAGCTTTCACCCGGGCAAGTTGGAGGGTGTAGTTAGCTCGTAGAGAACAGGATGAATGGAGAAAGAGCTGACCCCATCACACTTCCTTCCTTAAAGGGAGACAGCCATAGGACTTAGCCAGGGGGAGGAGGAAGGAAACTCCAACCTTTGCTTAATAACTTGAACTGGGTGCATTCTAACTTCTCTATGAAGCTGGGTTTGTGATTTAAAGTGAGAAAATCTGTCACCTATGAGTGAGCCAGAAAAGACATGGAATCTGCACAATTTCCTTCTAGTAATCAGAGAAAGATGAATGCTGTTAAATACATTTTTTTTTTTTTTTTTTTTTTGCGGTACGCGGGCCTCTCACTGTTGTGGCCTCTCCCGTTGCGGAGCACAGGCTCCAGACCCGCAGGCTCAGCGGCCATGGCTCACGGGCCCAGCCGCTCCGCGGCATGTGGGATCTTCCCGGACCCGGGCACGAACCCGTGTCCCCTGCATCGGCAGGCGGACTCTCGACCACTGCGCCACCAGGGAAGCCCTGTTAAATACATGTTAAAGGAGAAGTGGGAGACAAGCGAAATAAACACAGAACTCTGTGGTCAATCAACCAGTTACATTTTCTAAAGCAAAACAGAGTCATGCCCATCAGTGCCTATTGAGGCTTTTTGGATACACCTGCTTATGAATCTGTCTGTTTCAAATGAATACTCAATCCTGCTGATTCTAACACTTACTATGTGCATTCTGCATCTGAATAATAAGTAAGATTTTGTGATAAGAAACGGTTCTCTTCTCCAGGATGGTGCAGTCTTGTAAACAAACATACCGAATATATGTGCTATGTGCAACAATAAAATCTTACCTAGAGAAACTGATTTTCTTTTTTTTTGTCCCACTAAGTTATACTCTTCATTAAGATAAATAATCAAAAACTGCCTTGGTATAGGGGTAAGAAAAACCTGTGATTTTTATTTGTTTTTAAGAAGCTTAGTAAAAACCATCTCCCTTGCTGGTAAGGAGAGCTAGTTTGGGGGAAAAAAAAAGATTTCTTAATAAATCCAGGGTCCAATGAGAGAGAAGAAGCTATTCCATCCCCGTCTCCCTCTAGACTGAGTAAATCCTAGAGTTCTTGGGCAGTTTATGGGTAGGGACAGGGTAAGGAGAGTAGGGGAGGCTGTGAAAACCTCACGTGGAGGACAATGGACTTTTCTGGAGGAAGAGACTTGGGTGGCTTATGGGAAAAATACTAGAGATGTGATTATAATTTGCACACTTCTCTGGGACAGCAAGGTTGTGTCTGTTATATATAGAACTGCAGAGAAAGAAATGACTAGCATTGCCCATAGATTGTGGGGTGGGGAGCTTCCAAAGAACTGAACAAATTAAGCAGCAGCCTGAGCACTCTTTGAAGGCAAAGTCTGGCCTTCTAGAGCTGGGAGAGGTAGCCAGTGGCCAGGACATGAAGGTAAGGACTTTGAATTTTATACTGGGTGTGATGAGGAAAGTTGGAGGGTTCTGAGCAGAAAAGAAATCCAATCGGATTTGTGATTTAAAAAGAGCATAAAATAACATGACTGCTAGGTTGATAATAGAGTGTTGGGGGCAAGGCTGTGAAAGGGAGACCAATTAAGAGTCTATTGCAGGATTCCAGGTAGAAGATGGTAGTTCCCTGAACTAGGAGTATAGTTATATAGAGTTTTATAGAAGAGTGAGAAGTAGTCGAATTGGGATGTATTTTAAAGGTAGCTCCTCTGGGATTTGTTGATGAATTAGATGTGGAGAGTGAAAGCAAAAGAATAAAGATTCAGGCTGAGCAGTAGGGGAATGGGAATATTGTTTACCTTAACTGGGAAATATTAGGGGAGGAGCCGGTTTGGAGGGTACGTCGAATGATTCAATTTTGCTCAACACAGTGGTTTTAGGATTACAATTAGATGAGCAGATGGAGACAGTAGTTTGATATGGGAGTCTGGAGTTCAGAAGAGAAATCTGATTGCAGATATAAAATTGGGAGTTGCCAGCATATGGGGAAATAGCATTTAAAGCTATGATTCTGGATGAGGCCCGCAGAGGAACGTGGATAGTTTGAAAACAGAAGAGCAAGAGAAATAAACCCTAACACTTCAACATTTAGAGAGCAGGATAATAAGATTCAGCAGCAAGTGGGACAACTGGGTAGAAATAGATGAGAAAAGAATTTGTCCTGAAACTCAATGAAGACATATCTTGAAAAGGAAGACAAAATCTTATATGTCAAATGTGGTTAAGAATCGACCATTGAGTTTAGCAGTAGGGAAATGATGGCAATGGCTGTCTCAGTGGAGTGATGGGTATGGAAATCTGATAGGAATTGTTTCAAGGGAAAATGGAGGAAAAAAGCTGAGGATAGTCAGAATAGACAACTACTGCAAAGGGGAGCAGAAAAATCAGGAGGTAGATGGAATGAGGTTTTATTTTTATGATAGGAGATCTTATAGGATGCTTGTATGTACATGAAGGTAAACTAACCAAGACAGAAAAATACGATGACGTAAAAGAGAAACATGAGAACTGCGGAAGTAATATCCTTGAGTTGATGAAAAGGGATATGATCAAGTCCCTAAGAGAAGGCAGGGGAATGGACAGCATGTCCACTGTCACAGGAATGAAGGGAGGGTGTATGGCCATAGACTGGGCTGCAATTTCAGTGCTATGCACTGTTGTGATGGTTCAAGTTAAGCTGCCGCCTATCCAGACGGATCAACACTCATGCTGTACCAGCTGTTAAAATTCTGTGAAATCATCATTAGTTGCAGGTAGTGGGTAGGTTTGTAGGTTCATGGTGGAGAACAGAGATACTTCTTGTGGTGGTTCTAGCTGGTTAGTGAAATAAGATGTAAATGCCAGCAGCTGAGAGAAAGAAAGGACTCGAGTTTTGAGATTTGAAGGAGGATAAGGTAGGAAAGAGTGACCTTGGAGAATGAGAGAGCCAGTGAAATGTATTTGCGTTTGGGGCGGCATTTAAGGCCTACTTGAAGTTTGTGATCGTGAGTTTAAATTGAGATTCAGCAGCATGAATGCGGGGTTTTTTCCCTTTAGCTGTTTGAATGCGAGTATAAAGTAGACGGAGAGTTGGGTTTAACCAGTGTTGTCATGTTGTCAAGTCTAGAGGGAGGTCTAAGAGGGTTGAGAGCTGTTGTGAGAGAACTATATAATGATGGATCAGCGATTAAAGCCAGAAGTGAGGGCACATAAGGAGATGGGTTATAGAAGGATAGTGAAAAGGTGAGAAGGTCAATTGCTTTGAGATTTTGCTGGCCTCAGGGAGGTTTTGGAGTCAGGCTGCTGAAGGAGGTATTGTGTGTGGTGGTGGGGAAACATGTAAACAGAGATTGGGAGACTTAAAATAGAAATTTTGGAAGAAGTATGTTATCAACAATGACAAAATCTAAGGGTGTAACTATGGGAGTGAGTGATAAATGAAGTAGAAACGGAGTTTTGGAGGTAAGAAATTGAGACCAGTGTGTTGGTTTGATTGCCTGCCCATATTTTGAAATCACCATGAGTGAAGATAGGAATAGAAGTGGAGAGGTAGAATGACCTAGAGGTCTTCAATGGATGAAAGGGAGTGAGGTAGAGGTCAAGGGTGAGCTCTCAGGGAAGTACAGTAGGTGAAATCATTTGCATCAAAATACCTGAGGGTTTTTAGGCGAGATGAAAGAACCAAATCAGGAAATGTTAATGGGGAACCTGAGGAACACTTAACCCTAGCTCCAAATCCTGTAATAAGTAGAGCGTAGGAGAAAAGGTACCAGCAGCTAGTTAGGGCCACAAATATAATTCCTCGCCCCAGTGTCCAGTGAACTGCAGAGATGAGCAAGAAAATTGGCATTGCACTAACCTGGATTCAACTTCCACCTCTTCCAGTTACCAGCCTTGGACAAGTTCTTTAGTAATCTCTCTGAGTATCGGTTCTGTCACCTCCAAAATGGATGGATGAAAAAAGTCCAAGATTTCAAGCCCTCCCAGGTGTGGACACTGTCTTTGATGGTTATAACCCCTGATACGTGCGTATGCTCTAAAAACTTTTCCACATCAATCACTACATTATAGTTTTGAAAAGACTTCAGAGGGTCTGACTGGTCCAAGCCAACAAGTAATGTTGGCTTTCTACCACATCATTTTAGGGTGGCATTCTACCACCCTTTCTACCACATCATCTTAGGGTGGCATTCTACCACCCTTTCTACCACATCATTTTCCTTGTGCATCTGATTATTTGGCTACTTGTATGTGTTTTACGAAAATAGACTTCGCCTTATGCATCCGCCTTCTCCCTATGCTTCTTTATGGAGAAAATCAATGAGTCCAAAAGACAAGTTTAGCTTTAGTCCATCAGGAAGAAAAAAAAATGCTCAGTCAGTTGGATTTGGTGAGATAATGTGTGAAAAAGCTTTGGGAGCTGATAAGTGTTTTTTATAAATATATAAAAGTAAAAATGTAAGGTGGAGTTTTTTTTGTAGACAGGATGGTACAGTAGAGGTTAGAAAAACCAGAACCACCAACCTGGGTCGCTTGTAGCCAGTCTTTCTCTGGATATCCTTTCTTGACTTAGGTTTCCCCATCCATAAAATGGAATCTATGATACATTCTCTCCTGTGTCCCATTACAAAGGGGTCTTATTTCCTTTTGTAAATAACTTAAATATCTTCAGTTCACTTTTAGCATATATTTCACCTTTGAAAGTCCTTTGCATTTGTTGTGGGGTTTTTTGTTTGTTTGGTTTTGGTTTTGGCTCCCTTCGTGACTAAGCATAGACCACCCAGGATGCTCCTGGAGGACAATTTCTGTTTTTGCTGCATTTCCTCATTTAGAGGATAAATTTAACTTTCCCTTCCCAATACTGTGCTGTACACAGTTGGACTTGGCATTTTTGCTGAAAACTGTGAGTCATTTTTTATAAACAGGGATTGTCGAAAGTGCCTGATTTCACATTATAACAGCAACAAATACAGAAAAAGCCCCAAACTGAATGAACTAAAAAATTTCAGATGTTCTACAAAGAGAAGAGGTGGAGAATCACAGTCTTTGGAGAAGACTAGTCTCTTGATTGTTAAGGTCTCGGTTGTTTCATATTTAAAATTTGGAGGATAAGAGGAGTATAAAAGGTATACCACCAATCTCATAAAAACCATGTCATGGTTACTGGGCAATATTATTTGCAGATGTTACATTACTCTTCTCCTGTCTCTAAAGTTTTTTTTTTTTTTTTTTTGCGGTACGCGGGCCTCTCACTGTTGTGGCCTCTCCCGTTGCGGAGCACGGGCTCCGGACGCGCAGGCTCAGCGGCCGTGGCTCATGGGCCCAGCCGCTCCGCGGCATGTGGGATATTACCGGACTGGGGCACGAACCCGTGTCCCCTGCATCGTCAGGCAGACTCTCAACCACTACGCCACCAGGAAAGCCCGTGTCTCTAAAGTTTTATATGTATAATAGGCTATTAGTAAGTATTTTATTTTATAGATTATTTACATTATTGTACTTCAAAAATAAATCATTTTTTTTTAGAAAAGAAAATGTTATATATTCAGTGTTAAAAATTAGTATGTTTTAAAGTATCGGTAGAATGATGTCGAATAGTGCAGAAAATTTAATGAAGCAACCGACCAGACCCGGTTCAGACTGTGCTGGGTGATTGCGTATCTACTGGGAATGTATTATTTTGGGATGGGGAAGATTTTGTTTAGGAGCTTTCCATCTCTAGAATGCATCAAAGTGAACACTGTAAGATAATTTTGTAGAACAAATGGAAACAATTATGTACTCTGTGAACTATAAACTCATAGAGTGTCACATCTGTGAAAAAGTAGACAACCTAGGGAATGTGCTACACCAACTGAATATAATTTTACATAGTCAGAGCTCAGAGGAGAATTCAAGTGATCAAATTCAACTGATTCTGTGGAGGTTTCATACCAAAGGATGAGAATGCTGTGACCAGTTTTGGTAATAGTAGGAAACTAGTATGGTATTTTAAAAGCAACAAGAGGTAGGGGTTGAGGTAGATTTACCTGTTGAAAGTAACTCATTATTAAATAACAATTATGTTATTATAGCAGAATTATATGGCAGAAACCATGAGTTGCTTATCCAATATCTATTGCCCCTTCTTTCTTCCCAATAGAACCCTCATATTACACAGAGCAACGATGTATTCAACTAAAGGTCTCCCATCTGAAGTCAACCCCTTTAAAGCCTTTTCCAAAAGTTTCACCCTTCTATTGCCTCACATATGTGCCTTTATGTGCCACCTACATACAGATATATTTCTCTAGCTACAGAGAAAGCCAGGAAATGGTCTTTTGAGCTCAGATATTATGAACTAGAAGAGGACATAGACGTCATATACCCTAACGTTTCATTTAGAAGTTGAGAAATCGAGACCCAGAAGAAAGGACTTCATTTCCTGGCTTTCTTTGTATCGAGAGAAAGGTGATGTTATATGCCTGGTGATAGTTGAGTGGCCCTTTTGGCCCTACCCTCTTTTCATTCTTCCGGCATGAAATCCAGATGTGGTAGCTGGAGCTTCAACGCTACTTTCTTACCATGGGAAATTCTTGAGGATGGAAAGCCATGTGCTGAAGATGGCAGCCTAGAAAGATTCAGAGTTTCTGAGAATGGCACACAGCCTTGAATTGCCTGCATCTCGACTTATTTTAGAGATTTCCATCTTGTTTAATCAGTGTTTCATAAGATTTTCTTGTTAAATGCAGCTGAACCAATCTGAACCGATACATAACCGTGAATAAAAAAAACTAGAAGAAATATAAATTTATACCAAAAAAAAAAAGATATATGGGAGATCTCAGAAGAATCCTCTTCTCCAGTTCTTAGAGGAAAAAGAAAGATGAAAAAGGTTTATTCTTTCTGAGTGAGACCAGAGGAACTCTCCATGGTTCTGCCTAGGGAATTTGGGATGGTGGGAGCCTCAAATTGTGTTTATTTGGCATTTACTGTTTTCAGTGTGTACTTTTTCTTTGGAAACTTCTTGGAGAGGAAAGATGGTAAAAGGCAGAATAAGAGAGTTTATGTTCTCACCTAACAACATCTTGATAACATATTTTTAATGATAGTTACATTGTTGGTGCCCATTTTGTAGTAATTCATATACAATGGCCTTGCAAAGTGAGGGCTGTGATCTATAATCTTCATTTCAAAAATGCTAAGAATCCCAGACATTTTAAGTACATTACTCCTGGTCATAATGGTAATAAGTAACAGGTCTAGAATTTAAACCCGGGTATGACTCTGAAATCTGAGAACTACTTATTACAGTACATCATTGAAAAATAAACCAACCTGCCATTTATTGCATAACTACTGTACGTCCGGTACTGTATCAGGCACTTTACATGATTTTTTTTCAATCTTTAGAATAATGTTTTACATAATAAAACTGAAGCCCACGGAGATTTAGTAGTATTATCAAAGCTACATGGCCATTATATAGAAGAGGTGGGATTCAAACCCAGCTCTTGCTAGCTCCAAAACATATACTATTTCCACTATAAAATAAGGGTCTTCTCACAGGAATCTAGGCAGTGCACAGATTGAGCTTCAGGGACTGGGGTCTTGGAATTGAGGTCAACTTCCAGATGTGGCATAGCATTTGGGTCAGATACGGAGAACATACCCACTGACATAGAGGCCAGTGTGCAGAGCTGGAGCTGTCTGCATCCTGTCTGTTTGGTAAAATTGTGCCGTTGAAGAGGGTGAGTGATTTCAGTTATGGGAGAAGAGGGGAGGGGCTTGGCTTCTCTGTTTGTGACCAATGTTTCAAGGACACTGTATCGAGGTGGAAATTCTAGAAAAGAGAGACCCTGAGGCCCAGAGCAAGGCTGCACTCCTCTGCTCTCAGCAAGCTGCTTTTAGACAAAGGACCTTCTTTGAGTCACTCTCCCATTCTGTGGTGCATTTTGCAGGCTTTTCAAGAAGTTCAAACTAAATTTGAAAGCCTGCTCTAATAATATGAATGAATAGACACTTAATGACAGATAAAAATCTGCATTATTCTGCAGATTGGGAGTATCATACTCCCAGAATGGGAGTTAGGAAACCTCCTTCTTCTCCCTGTTTCCCATCAGCTTCTGCATGACCTTGGACAACTCACTTTTCTCTGGATCTCAGTTTCTCTGTAAAATAAGCCATTATTAGGTAGTGGGACTGACTTCTTTCAGTTTTCTCAGGACTGATCCAGTTTTAAAACTGAAAGTCCTACTTCCTGGAAGCCATCCCCCCCAGTCTTGGGCAAACCAGAATGGTCAGTCTCCCCAACATTAGAATACGTGACGTCAGTGTCCCCTTCCCATCCCAATCTCTGACTCCAAGTCTCCCTCTGTAGTCTTGGGTTCCCATCCGTAAAATTCTGGATTTGGTTTCACTGAGGGGACTAAGGTGTGGAGTCACTAACCATCCTGGTTTCCAGTCCTAAGTCCCACGTCCTGGGAAATCCCTTGGTCCCAGGCAAACTGGGACAACTGGTCACCCTGCGGACAAGGCCCATTCCTGCCCCAACCTCCTAGACCTCTCTGCTGCAGGCACAGCCACATGCACTACAGTGGGCTGGGCCTGACCTCACCAGCCTGATTAACCCCAGGTTCTCAAAACACTGTGAACAGGAAGGGCTGAGCTGGCAGTGTTTACAGGCTCATGGTAAGATTGTCAAAGATTTCTCTTCCCAGGCAAATCTATACAAAACTATTTAATAAGACCACAATTAAATCAATGCCCTGATTTCACCCATGTGTTTGCACAGGAAATGAGATCATGTGTTTTTCTAACGAGGGGCTTTAATCGAGCTCAAAAGAAAGAGCTGGTGCTGGACTCTGGTGTGAATCAAATTATTTCTGGAGATAATCCTGTGGTCCTCAACCAAATGGCAGATAGTATGAAGGAGGAAGGAGACCCAACCTAGCACTTCCAGGATAGAGGTCAATATAGGCAAGCTGGCTTGGTTAGTCTTAGGGTTCCTTGGGGGTGCGGTAGACATGGCCTAGGATTTGGGGCAGAAAACTTGGGGTCACATGCTGGCCCCACCATTCACTTGGCCTGGGTGCTTCCGTTGCTGTGTTTGGGCCTCCGTTCAAGGAACCTCACTGCCTATCTGTCTAAAGCGATGAGAGTGCAGTGGTGGCTTGTATTATTGTTCAAAATATTCCCTGCTGCTCCCTGGGGTGCCTCTCCCTAAGGGGACACTCCTTGGATGGGGATTATCCTTCCCACCCATTGACGTCAGGCTTAGCTGTGTGATATCAAAGGGGATGTGAGCAGGCGCTTTGGGAGGCAGCTTGTGCTTTGCCATCATCTCTTTCCTCTCTGCAGCAAGACCAGTGTATTAGTTTGCTAGGCTGCATTAACAAAGTACAACGAACTGTGTGGTTTGAACAATAGGAATGCCTTTGTCTCGCAGTCTGGAGGCTGGAAGTCTGAGATCAAGGTGTCGGCACGGTTTCTTTGTAGGTTTGTGAGAATCCGTTCCATGCCTCTCCCCTGGCTTTTGGTAGCTTGCTGGCAGTCTTTGGCATTCCTTGGCTTGCAGGTGTATCACCTTGATCTCTACTTCTATGTTCACATGGTGTTATCCCTGTGTGAGGCTCTGTCTCAGTGTACAAATTTCCCCCTTTTGTAAGGGCACCAGTCATATTGGATTAGGGCCCATTCTAGTGGCCTCATCTTAACTTGATCAATTTCAAAGATTCTGTTTCCAAATAAGGTCACGTTAATAAGTACTGATGGTTTAGGACTTCAGTATCTTTTGGGAGACACAGCAATGGCACAGATAGGGCTACTCGGTGAGCCTGAATCCTGGAGAGGAAATATTGTGGAGCAGAGTGACAGCCAACCCATGCTTGGACATGTATATGAGCAAGAAATAAATGTTTGTTGTTACAAGTCTCTTTGATTTCAGCATTTTTATTGCTGCAGCGAAACAAAAACAGCTCCATGGCATTGTTGTGAAAATGAAATTAGATAAGGTCCATGAAAGAGCTTTGAAATTTGCATATCCCTATATGGAAGTGAGGAGTAGGGCTGATGATTCTTTTTCCAGTTCCCAGCCCACATCATAATGGAATTTCATCTTGTGAGATTGAGATCCCCAGTATTCAACTGGAAAGGCATTAAATTCTGAGTCAGAAGGTCGCTCTGACCTTGGCTCTGGCGATGCTTGACATTGGGCTGGCCCTTCTTGATACTGAGGTTTAGTGTCCCCATCCATATTATGAGAGATTTGTATTGTAGTTTTCATGACTTCAAGGGCCCCTTCCAACTCTGATAGCCTGTGCTGCGCTCACATCCGTCACAATTTGTCGGATGGCTTAGATCGGTCTGCTTTGGCCCAGAATCATTTAGCTGCCAAATGTGTGGCTTTTGGAGGCATGTTGTTTTTTTTTTGAAGGGCAGCTGGGTCTGAATAGCTAATGGATTTAATCAAAGAGGCAGTAAATACTGCCTTATGAAGATACGACTGTGTCAAAGAAAAAGAATTATTTCAGAAATCTCCACCCCAGGAAATGAATGGAATTGTCTGCCTGAGTGAGAAGGAGCTACAGAATGCCTGCCCCAGTGATTGGGGTTTCTTTGAGGAACACCAGGCTCTGGGAGAAGTGGCCAAGTGTGGTCTGCCTCAGGGAAAATGAACAGCCTTAGACTGCTCAGCCCACGGGGGAGTATTTCCAGCTCTGATTCTAACAACCTTTATGACCTTGGGCAACTCAGCTTCTGGGAGCAACAGTTTGCTCAACTGAAAAATGGGACTCAAAGGGTGCTCACAAGGATCACAGGAATTGAGGTCAAGTACATGGAATACGGTTTTGGAAATTTGACAGGTTTTGCAAATGCTCTTTTTGAAGGAGTGCATGGTAAAAAGAAGAGTGAGCTTTGGAGTATGCTGTGAGTTTCAATCCTAGCTCTCCCAGTTACCATGGGCAAAGCACCTGACCCATCCGACCTCAGGTTTCCTCATCTGTAAAATAGAGATAATTATTCCTACCCCATTGTGCTGTTGGGGGGATTAAACAAAATTTTGTAAATCTCCTAGCAGAGCACTCTATGTATATCAAATGATTGTCACTTTTATATTTTATTGACTTTCGATAGCCTTGAAAGTAATATCAAATGTTAAAATTAGTAAATTTTGGACATCTCCCAGTCCATCATTTTGCGGATGAGATAACTTGGATACAAAGGGAAACTGAACGTCTTTCTCAAGGTCACACAACTAGTAGGCTATACAAGTGGTACTAGAGCCCACACTTCCTAACACCTTTTTTGGTGCTCTTTCTACTTTACTACACTTCCAGTGAATATATTTCATTCCAAATATGTGACGTTAAAAGGTTCTATCACATACAAAACCCAAACTCAGAACCCCTAGGCCCTATCTCCTCATACGCTTTCACCATGGCACTCCAATGTAGGTGAATTGAAAGGAATTGGCCAAGATGAGTAAGTTAGAACTTCCCAGGAGGTTGTGCTGATTGGTTCTCGTTTTAATCTTGATGAATAATATGTACTTGTCATAGAATAAATATTTCACAATTTGCTTATTTTCTTTCATGTTCGGATATTACCTTTGCGCTGTTGAAACATTGCTAAGATACTTGGTAGCAGGCAGGGATAGGTTAGGGCCAGGGTGAGGGAGGACATTACACCCTGCTGAGGGAATTCTTGTGAGGAGCCTTCACAAATTATTTTATGTTCTCCTTTCCCATCACCACGGGTTCCCCGATTCAACTCACCATTCTGAAAGTCTCTCATGAAATCTTATGCCCTTTTCTGGGACACTCAGAAATTGCTGAGGTAGGCGCTGATTCGAGTGGTGATGAGGGGGTGGATAATTAGGAAATAATACTCACTTGCTCTTTTTCTCTCCTGTGGCACCCTGCTGGCTCATGATAAAAGATGCCTCACTTTTGGAAGGCTTGAGGAGAAAATGCCTATGAGTTTCTCCACTTTAGTCTCTCCTGCCCAGAGGAGAAGAGATCTACATGATTGATACCACCTAGGAGTTGGTCCTGAAGATACACAGCCCCCCTCTGCTCTCTCCTGATTGCAGGACATGTATGTCTGCAACTCCTCTTCCATGTGATGATAAGTCACTGGGGCAGGCTCTGCCCCTGGCCCGGGAAGCCCTAGAGCCTCCTGGAACTGTGACCGAGCAAGTAAATTCCACTGCAACTGTAGTGTTAGGGAAGGAGTTGGCAGAGAGAACAGAATAGAAAGCACATTTTGGCCTCCAGTCCCAGCCAACTCCAACTTCGCTGGTCCAATTTCACCTGCAAACAAGCTGACATTTTGATCCTGACTCCTATATATGTTTCTCAGTAGGTTCTGAAGCCCTTTCAGCTTTTCATTTATTTGGCTAATAAATATTTGTTCACAGGGATGGAGAGAAAATTGGGACCTGGTCCCTGCCCTCAAGAAAGCCATGGTCTTGATTATGTAGAGAATTAGGATAGAGGGTGGTGGTCCTAGGATTTGTACAGGATACCATAGGAGCATAGTAAATGGGGTATCTAGAGTGATTTAAAAAGCTGGAGAAGGCTTCCAGTACGAAGACATGTGACCTGAGTACTGAAGATAAAGGAGGCATTAATTAAAGGAAAACATACGGATTGAATGGGAAGAAGATATTCTAGGACATAGTAGCCTGCTTGAAAGTGTCATGTGGGAGCACTGGGCACTTGGGGTATTGTGAGTAGTTCAGGATTGCTAGGACTTAGAGCACAAGCATAGATTATCCTCGCTGGGTTCCAAATTCAGTTTAAGTGCTTGTTATTTATACAAAGAATGATGGCTTATTCTCTCCTCCTCCCAGGATCCTCTCTGCAAGCTTCCCCTTTGCTTCATCTCATTATGATTAAGTCGATCACTTTACATGGTGTCTATCTGTATGCTGTACATGTCACTGGAGTCTGTTTTTTTGTTTTGAGCCTCACATCTTTCTGCTGTAGACGGAATTACTGAGTTCTTCACCCATTCCTGTATAATTTGGCCATTCCCCTAACAAAAGACAGCGTATTTCCCCTGGCTAAAGCCAGAGCACGTGCTTTGCTTCCCCCAACGGCCTTTTAGTAGACGTGATAGAAGCCAGGACTTGCAATATGCTTGTGCAGGGGGCCTTGCCCTCTTGCCTCTCCATCATCGCCTTAAGATCCCTCTCCCCACTTCACACCAGGCAGCTACATCGCTTCAGCCTGCATCCAAGAATGAGACAGTTGGAGCAGATCTGAAGATCTGTACCAACTAGACCCAAAACTTAAAGCTCAGCTGCCTGGGCAAGTCTAGCCAAGGTCAGCCCCACCTGACCTGAGGATGAGAAGCAAACCCAGCTGGGATCAGCAGGGCCACTCACCTATAACTCTGAGAGAAAAATAAGCTTGTTGTATGCCTCCAAGATCTGGGGATTGTTTCTTACACAGAAATGGCTGAAATGTCCTCCATGTTTCTTTGGCCTATGTTTGCCTAAGGAATTGCTTTGCAAAACTTTCTAATGCTCTACACCTAGCTGACCAGGCATTCCATCAATCCTTCCTTTTCTAGCTCTGTTCTTCTCTGTGAATCATTCTGTATAACCACAAAGCTCATTCTCCAAGGAGACCCTGGTCTAGAGACAGAGGGAGGACAGACACATCAGTGAAGCTCCCCCTCCAGCTGAGGAGATAGGAAATAACAGTGGATACAGAGAAATGTCCAGGAGTGCTGTGAAAAGTAAAATGTGGAATGGCTGTGGCTAGACTGTCCATCGGATGCATAAGTCAACCAACCCCGGGTGGATCTGGGGTGGGGAATGGGCCCTAGACCCTTACAAAAGAATGATTACAAAAGCTTGAGGCCAGTCTCATCCTCTTGTGCTGTTTCTGTTATCCTTCTGATCTTAAGCACAGGATTTTCCAACTCTGCCCTTAACATGTCACTTGTTTTCTGAGGCTTAATACTTTATCTGTCAAATGATGCAAATCCTTACGTATCGCAATGGTTTTGAAATGGTTGCGTGAAATAATAGATACACATATACTCTGGAAAACCCCAGAAAAGTATACCATTGTAAGAAGTGATCATTGTTCTTATTAAAAGTATTAAAAAGCACTTGGAAAAAGTATATAGAATTTTCACAAAGATAGAATATTATTATTTTGTTATAATTTACCAAATTCAGTTTTAGATAATAGCTTTCCAGATTTGCACAGTACTGAACTGGTAACGTGACATGGTTTGCATCTGTTATTCAAATTGATCTAATTGACACCTCTGAGAGGTCCTCATGACCTGGGCAGAATGGCAGCAGCAAAGCTCTCCTACTAACTCCCTTAGGGGTGGGGAGGGTCCTCTCAGGAGAAGGGGTACGACATGGAAACTCAGTCCTCTGCCATTCTCTGTATTGAGCAGAAACCTGGGCGTTGGTTCTCAATGCCTGGGGAGGCCTCTCACACACGGAGGCTAGCAAAGGTCATCACTGTGCCAGCCACCCGATGCTTCTGCCCACTGCTTCCTGGTGCCAGTCTCTCCAAGGAGAACACAACACAGTCAAGCGTTGGATGGACCAATCTTTACTCACACAGAGAAGAGACAGAGCAGGATCAGCTTTGGTACTGGATGTCAGTCTTCCATGGCCAGCGGGTCCCTCCAGGCAGCCACCACAGGGAGATTGACTTGAATGCACGCTTCTTGTGCCACAGTAGAAGAACTCGCCCCACCCCTGGAGTATGAGGTACTGAAAGCTAAGGGCATGGTGAGAACCACTGAGGCACACTCTTTTTTTTTTTTTTTTTTTGCTGTACGCGGACCTCTCACTGTTGTGGCCTCTCCCGTTGCGGAGCACAGGCTCCGGACGCGCAGGCTCAGCGGCCATGGCTCACGGGCCCAGCCGCTCCGCGGCATGTGGGATCCTCCCGGACCGGGGCACAAACCCGCGTCCCCTCCATCGGCAGGCGGACTCTCAACCACTGCGCCACCAGGGAAGCCCTCTTTTGTTTTTAAATTGAAGCATAGTTGATATATAATATTATAGAGATTACAGGTGTACAATAAAGGGATTCATAATTTTTAAAGGTTATACTTCATTTATAGTTACTATAAAATATTGGCTATGTTCTCCATGTTGTACGATATATCCTCGTGGCTTATTTTATACCTGATAGTTTGTATTTCTTAATCTGCTACCCGTATATTGCCCATCCCCCTACGACTCTCCCCACTGGTAACCACTAGTTTGTTCTCTGTATCTGTGAGTCTGCTTCTTGTTTGTTATATTCATTCGTTTGTTGTATGTTTTAGATTCTACAAATAGGTAGTATCATAGGCACACTCCTAAGTAGAACAAAGGGACACTCATTGAGCCGCGACAGGGAAGGATATTCCCACACAAGGTGATAAGTGTGATACAGGCTGCGTGGGCTCTTTATCTCGCGGGAGGTAAGGAAGTTTTCCAACCCAAGTTCCATTCTATGTCTAAGTGAGGGTCAAAAGGCTACACATATGAAACGGCCTTTCCCAACACTCAGATGCCACAAACGTCACCACCCAGCTCCAGTCTGCTGCAGCACGTGGGGCTTACCGCGTGGATGTGAGGGATGGAGGAGGATGGGATTCTAGGGTGGGCAAGTCAGTCTTAGATTGAGCCTTTGTCTCCCTTCCAGAGTATGGAGAACAAATATGCTTGCTAACGGTCTGTGTCTTAAATTTTTTTTCCCTCAAGATGTTAAAGGTCCAACCTCAAGGTTTAGGGGTGATAACAGTAATGGCAATTGGTGTACTTCAGCAAGTCATAACTAAATTGTTCTTAAACTTTGCTAAGAAGAAACTGTGCAGGTTATTATCTGTTATTCCAATAGTATATGCAACACTAGGGGTTAATAATAGTTGAGAAGTACAACAATACGAAAAGCAATGAGATATTAATAGAAGACTATTTAAAAGCACTATCTAAATAATTCCTGTTTAAAGGGGAATAAATACTATATTATGCTTATCAGAAACTTCATAGAATAAAGAAAACACATAAGAAAAGGTAAAGAGTGGGACCAAAGCTGTACATAGTGAAATGAATAATATTGACAATTTCATTATTTAAAAGATCCAAATGAATTGAATTAATTAAGCATGAAATTTAGGGAACTTTAGTAAGTGCAAAAACAACAACAATATTAAAGGAACCACGGGGGGAAATGGGAACATAATCAGGAGGTGATGAATTTATAAAAACGAGGGTAGAATTGATAAATTCAAAATATGATTTAAAAAAATTTTAGACTAAGAATAAGTCATGGAAAGTTCTATGCTAAAATGTTTGATTATCTCAAAAAACCCCTAATTTTCTGTGAAAACATATATGACTTAAAATGATTCAAGAAGAATGAAAAGCCTGAATAAACCGTGGAATTGAAAAAAATTAGTAGAAAAATTATGCCTCTTACATGATCCCAGGCTTGGACAGTTTTACATATCTTATATTTTCATGTAATACTTTCTATGCTCTTGAAACTGTTCCAAAGCAGAGAAAAGCTGGAAATATTCACAGGTTTATTTCACCAAAACCTGACATTGTTAACACAGAAAAGGAAACCAGAATCTCACCTGCAATTTTGAAAATAGACAGGGGAAAAAAAGCCTTTATAAAATGCCAAGAAATTGAAATCTAGAATGGTATTTAAAGATTAGTATACCATGACTGCATTGGTTTTATTCTTGGAACAAAACACTGTTATAAAATTAGTTGTATTATTTTAATACATCTTGTTGATATATTAGAGAAGGAACATTTTTAATCAACTGGAAAAAGTGCTGAGAAGTCATTTAATGAAATTCATCACCCACCCATTTCAGATTAATGAGAAAAGGAAAACAACACACAATGATGTGTAGTGAACTGGGAATATAGAGACACTTCCTAAACATTATAAAGAATATCTAAAATCAAGAACTAACTGAATACTAATGTTGAATCATTACACACATTCCCATTAAAATTAGGAACAAGTCAAGATTTTTTAAAAAGCTCATTATCACACTCTTTCAAGAAACTTTAGACAATTCAGTAATATATGCAACAGATATAAAATTTCAGTGATTAGAAAGGAGAAGTGAAAGGATCAGTGGTAGAAAATGGTATGATTGCTCATACAGTAAACCAAAGGTCATGAATTATCTAGGATATCCAAGAGAACCTGTTCAAATGATGAGGTTTTTAATTCGAAGTGGTTCTCATCTGGAATAATGAGTAAATAGCAAAGGAAATTTTGAGGTTGAGGGAAATCTTGAATGTTTTTCCTACCAGCTGTTAAAAAATATTTTAAAATGATAATGATTAAAACAGCATGCTGCTCTTAACTCATTCAAACAGATGCCACACACAGACTGGCTAATTGGAGAAGAGTTTAAAAAAGGGACTACGACAAACATGTGAGCAGATTTTAGAGAAACTGAAAAGGGCTTATGCCGTATCCAGGCCAGCAACATTCGAGAGCCCTTAGGCTTGAGTGGAGGGGAGAGTAGTTACAAAACCAATGAGAGCAGCACAGTGGGAAGTGGACACTGACAAGGGCAAGTCCTTCAGCAGAGGGAGAGGCCAACCCAAGGCCACGTGACCAGGAAGAGGCCAAGACAAGAAATATTCCAACCTCAACCCTCCTTCCTCTGTCTCCTGTGATATCTCCCAACTGGAAGCCAGGATGTAAAGGAGCCATTTTTTGGTTTCTTTTCCTGTTAATCTTTCTTTTTTGAAAATTTTCAGGTGCAGCTTTCAGGATTTTTTTTTTTTTAATTAAACTTAAAAATTTTTTTTTGAATAGTTTTAGATTCATATGCACTTGTACTAAATTTGACAGAGAGATTGTGTGTACTCTTTTGTTTCCTCAATGGTAACATCTTGAAAAATTATAGTAAAACATCATAACAAGGACATTGCATGGATACAATTCACCAATAGTATTTAGATGTCCCCAGTTTTACTTGTACTTATTTATGTATATGTTATTTACTTCTATTTGATTTTATCATGTATAGGCTCATGAATCTGCCACCAAAGTCAAGATGCAAAACACGAGGATCCCCTGTGTTGCCTGAACATAATCACAACCCCTTTTCTCCTGCCCCTTGATTCCCAGACCATGACAACCACTAATGTTCTCTTCATTTTTTTATGTCATGTCAAATGTTATATAAATGAAGCCTGTTGATGCAGTCCATAGAGGTCAGCAGATAGGGGATGGTCAGATTGGGACAGACGGCATAGATCCAGAAATCCAGAGAGCACATCTTGAATGGCAACTGAAAATATCACGCTAAATGCCAACATTGACAAAGGACGAAAATAGATAGTCCAAAAGTAAACTCTAAAATATTTATTCAGGGCTTCCCTGGTGGCGCAGTGGTTGGGAGTCCGCCTGCCGATGCAGGGGACACGGGTTCGTGCCCTGGTCCGGGAAGATCCCACATGCTGCGGAGCAGCTGGGCCCGTGAGCCATGGCCGCTGAGCCTGCGCGTCCAGAGCCTGCGCTCCGCAATGGGAAAGGCCACAGCAGTGAGAGACCCGCGTACCGCAGAAAATAAATAAATAAATAAATAAAATAAAATATTTATTCAACAAATTTCATTGAGTGCTTACTCAACGCACCAGGGCACTAGCATAAGTCAATAAGAAAAGCAAGATTATTCAATAAATGGCACTAAGAGTTGAGTAGCCTTTGGAAAAATTAGACCAGTTTCTGTGCAGAACTGTGCAAATGGGCTCATTCAGCACCCACTCCCCCCTCTTTCTAGCTTGACTTCTTGTACCATAGAGGCTGGGAAGCCTAAAATCACAGGCTATATAATATAGTAATTGATTTGCTCCTAATGTTAACAGGAATGCCCCTAAGAGCACAGATTCCGGAGCCAGACAGTCTGGGTACAAATCCAGCTCTGCCATCCATTAGCTGTTTGGTATGGAGCAATTACTTTCTGTGTCTCAGTTTCCTCATATGGAAAATGGGGACACAATAGGATCTTGTAAAAAATAGTTAATATCTGTAAAAGCACTGAGAACAATGTCAGGCAGTCAATGAGCTTTGCATAACATTAGCTATTATTGTTCTGCTTCTCAGACTCCCATGCAGCTAGCATTCAGCATTTGACAAAAGTTCTATCCAGGAGCTATAATTATGTATCACTGGGAAGGCAGAAGTGGGCACCATGAAGTGGCAACAGTGCCCAGGAAGCTTGTTCTTGTGGCAGAGACACTTGATTACTCTGGGGTGGTGGTTGTGGACATCTCTCCAGTCCCCAGCATCCAGCAGTAATGGATTCCCCTAGAATGCTCCCATGATGTGACTGGGAGGTTTTGTTGTTTTCTTTTTGTCTGTCTGGGTTTCTGTCAACTGTTTGGCAACCAGCCCTCCTGGTAATTCAGTAATTTAGTAAATTACCTTACCTTACCTTACCTCCTGGTAATTCAGTAAATTACCTTAAACTCCTCAGTAAATCCCTCTCTACCTAAAGCAGCTAAACTAGCTCTATGTCTGACCAGTTCAGATCATTGCCTTATGTCAAAATAAAACCCAGATAATTAAGGATTTGCTTGTAAAAAGTCAAGCCATTTAAGAGACAATTAGAAAATAAATGTCAGCTCTTCAGTGACCTCAGCTTGAAAAAATGAAAAACTGTAAATATAGAAACACTGGAAGAAAATCTTAAGAGATTTGACCACATAGTTTATATGTTAAAGATCATAACTAAAATTAAAATACATGTAGAAAGTCAAGAAGATTTCAAGAGATTTGACAATGGTCATACTCTTAACATATTAAAGTTTATATAAATTATTATAAAAATATTAAAGCAGCAATAAAAATAAATCTAAGAAACAGCATCAGATAATTTATATCAAAATAAATGCAATATATAAAAAAACATGTATTTACTGGTAACTTGAAAATGCAAATTAGAGCAAGGAACCATTTTTCTTCTTTGACAAATTGGCAAAGAAGCCAAAAAAAAAAAAAAAAAAGAAAGGATTTATCCTTATCCTGGCAAGGAGGTAGGATATCTCATTCTCTGTTACTGGGAATATAAATTGGTAAAATCGTTTTGGAAGACAGTTTGGTAATATTTACCAAGGCATTATGCAATCTACTCCTGGCTTTAAAAGCAGGCCGCTCAACCATGCTTCAGGCTGTGGCTGGTACATAAAAAACAGCTTGAAAATAAAATGTTTCAGGCAACTGCCTACATCCATTCCTGGACTATTCTGAGTGTGGCCTGCTGCAACTCTCCATGGCCACTGAATCCCAGCTCCAAATACCAACTTTGGAATCAAAAGCTTTTGGACCCTCAGTTATACCAAACTGTCCAATCTTCTATGGTTTTCAGATTCAACTTGACATCTCACCCAGTCCTAAGCCCTCAGTGCTCTAGTTCCCCAGCATCTCCTTCCGTGTAGGAATGATGTCCCCTCCAATTTGCCCAACCTCATCGCAACGGGCTGGCCCATCCAGCTGGCTGACTTCCTCTCCTTCTCTCTTCCTCCTCCTTCTCCTGTTAGGCATGGGATATTTGAACAGCCTGCACTCTAGATCCCAAGTTGATTAATTTTTTCCAAAAGCTAAAGTTAATACTATATACCTTCCAGAATAAGCATAATTGAAAAGGCTTCTTACATGCTAAATGGTGTTTTTTCTGCATTTTGATACTATCGTATATGATTGAGTATATGATGAGTGCTGTCTCTTCTTGACCACTTTCAAACATGTAGTGTCTTTTACTCTGTTTTCTGCAGCATCTCTCTAAGCTTTTGAGGTGATTACCATTCCTCTCAAATACGTTTGGATCCCTCCTGCTCTGGGGAAGTAAAATTCCTCCCTTCTCATTTATGAATCAATGGATTTTGTGAGTTCTTGCTTTAGCAATTTATTTTTTTAAATTTAATTTAGTTTTTTATACAGCAGGTTCTTATTATCTGTTTTATACATATTAGTGTATATATTGTCAATCCCAATCTCCCAATTTATCCCACCACTACCACCACCCTGCCCCCTGCTTTCTCCCCTTCGTGTCCGTATATTTGCTCTCTACATCAGTGTCTCTATTTCTGCCTTGCAAACCAGTTCATCAGTACCATTTTTCTAGATTCCACATATATGCATTAATATACGATATTTGTTTTTCTTTTTCTGACTTACTTCACTCTGTATGACAGTCTCTAGGTCCATCCATATCTCTACAAATGACCCAATTTCGTTCCTTTTTATGGCTGAGTAATATTTCATTGTATATATGTACCACATCTTCTTTATGCATTCGTCTGTCGATGGGCATTCAGGTTCCTTCCATGTCCTGGCTATTGTAAATAGTGCTGCAGTGAACATTGGGGTGCATGTGTCTTTCTGAATTATGTTTTTCTCTGGGTAGATGCCCAGTAGTGGGATTGCTGGGTCATATGGTAATTCTATTTTTAGTTTTTTAAGGAACCTCCTTGCTGTTCTCCATAGTGGCTGTATCAATTTATATTCCCACCAACAGTGCAAGAGGGTTCCCTTTTCTCCACACCCTCTCCAGCATTTGTTGTTTGTAGATTTTCTGTTGATGCCCATTCTAACTGGTGTGAGGTGATACCTCACTGTAGTTTTGATTTGCATTTCTCTAATAATTAGTGATGTTGAGCAGCTTTTCATGTGCTTCTTGGCCATCTGTATGTTCTTTGGAGAAATGTCTGTTTAGGTCTTCTGCCCATTTTTGTATTGGGTTGTTTGTTTTCTTTAATATTGAGCTGCATGAGCTGTTTATATATTTTGGAGATTCACCCTTTGTCCATTGATTCCTTTGCAAATATTTTCTCCCATTCTGAGGGTTGTCTTTTCCTCTTGTTTGTAGTTCCTTTGCTGTGCAAAAGCTTTTAAGTTTCATTAGGTCCCATTTGTTTATTTTTATTTCCATTACTCTAGGAGGTGGATCACAAAAGACCTTGCTGTGATTTATGTCAAAGAGTGTTCTTCCTATGTTTTCCTCTAAGAGTTTTATAGTGTCTGGCCTTATATTTAGGTCTTTAATCCATTTTGAGTTTATTTTTGTGTATGGTGTTAGGGAGTGTTTAACTTCATTCTTTTACATGTAGCTGTCCAGTTTTCCCAGCACCACTTATTGAAGAGGCTGTCTTTTCTCCATTTTATATCCCTGCCTCCTTTGTCATAGATTAGTTGACCATAGGTGTGTGGGTTTACCTCTTGGCTTTCTATCCTGTTCCATTGACCGATATTTCTGTTTTTGTGCCAGTACCATATTGTCTTGATTACTGTAGCATTTTAGTATAGTCTGAAGTCAGGGAGTCTGATTCCTCCAGCTCTGTTTTTTTTTTTTTTTCCCCTCAAGATTGCTTTGGCTATTTGGGGTCTTCTGTGTCTCCATACAAATTTTAAGATTTTTTTGTTCTAATTCTTTAAAAAATGCCATGGGCAATTTGACAGGGATTGCACTGAATCTGTAGATTGCTTTGGGTAGTATAGTCATTTTCACAATATTGATTCTTCCAATCCAAGAACATGGTATATCTCCCCATCTGTTTTGTGTCATCTTTGATTTCTTTCATCAGAGTCCTATAGTTTTCTGAGTACAGGTCTTTTACCTCCTTGGGTAGGTTTATTCTTAGGTATTTTATTCTTTTTGTTGCAATGGTGAATGGGATTGTTTCCTTAATTTGTCTTTCTGATATTTCATTGTTAGTGTATAGGAATGCAAGAGATTTCTGTGCATTAATTTTGTATCCTGCTACTTTACCAAATTCATTGATTAGCTCTAGAAGTTTTCTGGTGGCATCTTTAGGATTATCTCTGTATAGTATCATGTCATCTGAAAACAGTGACAGTCTTAACTTCTTCTTTTCTAATTTGTATTCCTTTTATTTATTTATTTTTTCTTCTCTGATTGCCATGGTTAGGACTTCCAAAACGATGTTGAATAACAGTGGCGGGAGTGGACATCCTTGTCTTATTTCTGATCTTAGAGGAAATGCTTTCAGTTTTTCACCATTGAGAATGATGTTTGCTATGGGTTTCTCATATATGGCCTTTATTATGTTGCGGTAGGTTCCCTCTATGCCCACTTTCTGGAGAGTTTTTATCATAAATGGTGTTGAATTTTGTCACAAGCTTTTTCTGCTTCTATTGAGATGATCATATGGTTTTTATTCTTCAATTTTTCAGTATGGTGTATCACATTGATTGATTTTCATATATTGAAGAATCCTTGCATCCCTGGGATAAATCCCAGTTGATCATGATGTATGATCCTTTTAATGTGTTATTGGATTCTGTTTGCTAGTATTTCGTTGAGGATTTTTGCCTCTATATTCATCAGTGATATTGGTCTGTAATTTTCTTTTTTTGTAGTATCTTTGTCTGGTTTTGGTATCAGGGTGATCGTGGCCTTGTAGAATGAGTTTGGGAGTGTTCCTTCCTCTGCAGTTTTTTTGGAAGAGTTTGAGAAGGATGGATGTTAGGTTCTTCCCTTTCATCATTTTAAATATATTGTGCCACTCCCTTCTGGCTTGTAGAGTTTCTGCTGAGAAATCAGTTGTTAACCTTATGGGAGTTTCCTTGTATGTTATTTGTCATTTTTCCCTTGTTGCTTTTAATAATTTTTCTTTGTCTTTAATTTTTGTCAGTTTGATTACTATGTGTCTTGACATGTTTCTCCTTGGGTTTGTCCTGCCTGGGACTCCCTGCACTTCCTGGACTTGTGTGGCTATTTCCTTTCCCATGTTAGGGAAGTTTTCCACTATAATCTCTTCAGATATTTTCTCGGGTCCTTTCTCTCTCTCTTCTCCTTCTGGGACCCCTTTAATGTGAATGTTTGTGCATTTAAAGTTGTCCCAGAGGTCTCTTAGGCTGTCCTCATTTCTTTTCATTCTTTCTTCTTTATTCTCTTCCACAGCAGTGATTTCCACCATTCTGTCTTCCAGGTCACTTATCTGTTCTTCTGCCTCAGTTATTCTGCTATTGATTCCTTCTAGTGTATTTTTTCATGTCAGTTACTGTATTGTTCACTTCTGTTTGTTTGGTCTTTAATTCTTCTGGTCTTTAAACATTTCTTGCATCTTCTCGATCTTTGCCTCCATTCTTTTCCAAGGTCCTGGATCATCTTTGCTATCATTATTCTGAATTCTTTTTCTGGAAGGTTGCCTAACTCCACTTCATTTAGTTGTTTTTCCTAGTATTATCTTGTTCCTTCATCTGGTACATAATCCTCTGCCTTTTCATTTTGTCTGTCTTTCTGTGAATGTGTTTTTTGTTCCACAGGCTGCAGAATTGTAGTTCTTCTTGCTTCTGCTGTTCGCCCTCTCGCTTTAGCAATTTAGAAACTTCCTATCTTCCTTTTCTCCAAATTTTGAGCAAAATATGAATTGTCTTTAAATGGAGAAAAAAGTGGTAAAGGCACTTTTTATATTTATCCTTTATTCTTCACTGTAGCTGCACTTAATACAGGTCATTTTGTAATGGTTAATTCTCTGTAGAAGTCAAAATGAACTTCGAAGAGCTAGTGAATGGGTTAGATTAAATGGCAAGTATAGCCAGTCTGACAGGTATCTCTACTTTGTCACTTCAGCAGCTTTAATAGCCTTTTTGAAGTATTCTGTTGACTGTCCTGTGGGGGGAGAGGTAGCTGTGGGATATTCATCTGAAGATTGCCCACTTTAGAAGTTAAAATAGGAGAATAATCCCTTAGAGGTGACTTACCTCACTTTCTTAAATGCTAAAAACAAACAAAACAAAACCAAAACCAGAAAACATCTGTCTGGTCACAATCAGCTTTCTCTTACTTTAGTAAAGTTTTCATGTATATCAAATATCACAGTAGCTAGTCCATATTTTTGTTTATCTAAATTTTTACTGAGTAAGCTTAAATAGACCCTATTAATCAAGAAACAAGAAAATGAAATGATAAAAATAAATTACAGCCAGCCAGACTGTGCAGAAGCAAGTTTCATTATTGCTAGAGGCATATTCGTTCAGTCAACAGAAAGTTGCCAAATATCTTCGAAGTGTCAGTCACAACATGTTGTCAGGGGAGGGGAGACGTGACGCTTAAATGCAGGAAGTGTTACAGTTGAAATGGGCATAGAGTGTTATCAGAGTGGAGCAAGGTGGTGACCATTACTCCAGAGAGTTCTGCAGAGTTTTACAGATGACTTTTGATGTAGAGCAGGAGGAGTCCAACCAGAGAGTACAAAAAGTTTACTGAAGAGAACGGGAATGCTGGAGAGTGGAGATGGCAGAAGCCATGGCAGAAAGGCAAGGGAGAATGACTTCTTGGGGCAATTTGTGGTAATGAGTACAGCCTCTTGAAGGACTTTTGAGCAAAATAGATCAACATCCAAAATGTGTCCAAACCCTTCTATCCTTTAGTATCCTTCCTAGAGGACTACATATAATGTAAAAGAATAATAATAATAATAAAAAAACAAGATGTGCAAAGCAATTAATAGCAGGTATTTAAAATAATAAAATATGAGAAACAATCTCCAAGTCCAGCTATTCAGAACACTTTATATGAAAATAAATATTATAAAATAAAGAGTTTGCAGTTTCATTAGCGTTAGGAAAGATTGCCCCACATGAGTAAATAATGGTGTGGCTATTATGGGTATAGTTGTACAAAACCCAAAAGCAGAAGGATTAAAAGTAGGAAAGAATCATAAATGTTGTCAAGATAGGGAGTCAAAGTAAGTTCTTTGGTTTTCATTTATAAGGTTTTAGGATGGTTTAATAGTCAGTTTTTAAAACAGTTGTTATAGTCCACAAAAGAAGAAACTTCAGTCTAGTGAATTCTAAACTGCTGGACTTGGACTTGTATCTTGAGTCTAAATTTCCCATTTAGGGTAGCAGTCAACTGTTAGTCAGCTATAAACATTGTTTCCAAGTGCACATGACACATTCACCAAGATATACTCTTATTGGTCATAACTTAAGTCTCAATACATTTCAAAGGATTGAAATCATACAGAAGATATTCTCTTTTCAAACTGGAATTAAACTAGAAACAGTAAGCTATCTCGAGAATATTTGCAAACCAAGGAACATACTTCTAAGTAACTCTTGGGTCAAAGAAAAAGAATAATAAACCCACTAAACACAAATTATTAGGAGTGAAGGGGGCACATCACTACAGAGTCTACAGATATTCAAAGACAATGAATATACATATACAAACTTTATGCTAATGAAGTTAACAAATTACTGAAATGGACATATTCCTTGAAAATCTTCATAGGTGATTGTCATGCACAGCCACGTTGATAATCACTGGTCAAAAGGATGCCACATATTCATGTGACTGGTATCAGGCCATTTATGCAGTACATCCCACCGTTCCTCCAATCTGCTCCCATCTCTTTCTGACTTTAAATCTTTAAGGGTTCTAGTTTGCCCACAGGATAATTTCCTGTCTTCTTTTTTTTTTTTTTTGCTGTACGCGGGCCTCTCACTGCTGTGGCCTCTACCGTTGCGGAGCACAGGCTCCGGACGCGCAGGCTCAGCGGCCATGGCTCACGGGCCTAGCCGCTCTGTGGCATGTGGGATCTTCCCGGACTGGGGCACAAACTCGTGTGCCCTGCATCGGCAGGCGGACTCTCAACCACTGCGCCACCAGGGAAGCCCCCTGTCTCCTTAATTTAAAGATAAAAAAAAAAGCACACTTCATGACCTGTTTCTTACTTACTTATCCTGCTTCTTTTCTTTTCATTCTCTCCTGTATCTTATGTTCCAGCTATAAAACATACTAAAACTTAATTACCACATTTAATTGATTCTAAAGTATACATTTTTCACATTTCCATATCTGTGATATTGGGATGCATTTTGTAATCAGTGGAATCATACAACTAATTTACACATTGTTTTTGTCTTAGTGGCACCTATAATAATAATGAAACATGCTTAGATGTTATGCTTTTTTTTAATGTGTATTTGATTAAACACATAGAACTCTATCTGTCTTGCTTCTTTTTCCTTATTTTATGGAACTGAGCTGAACTCTCAACAGTTATCACAAATGTCATCTCCTATTTCAAATTTTCCTTAACAAAATACTGCTATTTATTGAGTATCTATTATGTTCTAGGCTCCATGCTACATACTTTGCTTATGGCATCTCTTTTATGTATTCTGGTCACTTGATGAACAGGAGGCATTATCCGAGGTTCCCAGAGGTTAGCTAAGTTTCACAAGGGTCACACAGCTCACTAAAAAACATGGCACAATCGGAACTGAACACAAGTCTGTTTGCTCCTAAAGCCTTTGCCCTTCCTATGACACCACAATGCCTTTCCTAACAAGGCCCTGTTATTTCTCAAATTAGCCATACTTTTCTCAGAGTTCTTACAGTATCTATTTCACTGTATTGTAATGATTTTTCCTATCTTTCTCATTTATTAGGGAATAAAAATACTTTATTACTACATCCTTAAGACTTAGTCTAATGCCTGATATATAGCAACACCAAAGAGTAAATGTTTTAACAAATGAATGAATGAGGTATCTTGACTGTGAGATTTTCCTGGTTCTTATGCTTCTTCCAACCACACACAGTAGAGATAGCATCAGTAACCCTGGAAAATTAAACAATTTAAAAATAGGATTATAAGCTAGAATTTAGAAGCCTAGACTCTTAAGGCAGTGGTAACAAATGGCTTTCATCCCCATACTTACTCTTATCTATCGCTAGTTTATCGGAGTACTGGGCTCAGAAGGATTCTGAGGCTGTATTAGCTCAGTGAGAAGTACAGCGGTTGATACCTGCATTGTCTGTCTTTTCTGGGCAGGGGAGAAGAGAGTGGCAGTGTTCCTATGATGTGTTCACCATCAGCACTTGAGTGAATCTAGTTCTCTCCATCTTTGGGGCCTTTACAAGTGCTGTTCTCTCTACTTGGAAAGGTCTTCCTCTAGATATGACTCTCGGTCACTCCCTTATGTTCTTGAAAATTCTGGTTACATATCCATTTGTCAGAGAGGCAGAGCCCGCCATTCATTCAAAATAGCACATTTCCCACCCCATCACTCACTATACCTTTTTAGTACTCTATTATTATTTCTTGCACTTATGGGCATTTTGCATTATATGTGTTTTTTTGTCCACTTATTGTTTGTCTCCCCCATGTGAGCTCTATGTGGGCAGAGACTTTGTTCTGCTCACCCAGGCACCCCAAGAGTACCCAGCACATGGTCCATGTTGAGTCAATAACAAAGTCATCAGTGTGGTAATCTTTCTGTCCTTTTCTCTCATAGCCGTAACAGCAGACAATCAGTATGAGAAAAGACACCTACTGTCCTTAAAGAATTTCTTATGTTTAAGGTAGATCAATTTGTAAATTGCATCGCCTTGGTGTCTCATATATTCTGGATCTCTGACCCTTTACAATTCTCTTATTCTTCTCTAACTCTTATGCCTCTTACCTACCTTTCTCTTTACTGTTCTTTACCATGAGAGACTTTCTGTTTCTCCAACAAGAGAGAATTTCAAGACTTGTTAACTATCCAGTCCAAAGAACAGCCCTCTTTATTTCCTTAATGGATGATTTTAATGATTTCAGATGATTAACCCCTGCATTTTAAATCATTTTCTTTCCCAAGTATTTCCTATGGAAACAGTCCACCAACCAGCCCAGTTTATGGTAGATGGGGCTGATTGGCCAGCATCTCAAGGTCAGCGTGGGTAGCAACTCAGATGTTGAGTTGTTTTTCTTTCAATGTTGGGACTCCTGCAAAATGCAGAACCAAGTTCAGAAGAGAAGAAAAGCAGTCCTGTCTTGAATGTTAACATCAAATTAAAAAACCTTAGGAAAGAGGATAGTAGAGTTGCCCCATTCAACCTCTATATTACAGACACTCTCCAACCGTGGTGCAAGATTCCAATAACACATTTAAGCAGTACATTAGTTAGAATATAGTTTCTGTATCTTGTGACAGAAGTCCAAAGTGACAATGCTTTACACAAGATAGGAGTTAGTTTGCTTTTTTCTAGAGGTCTAAGCTTCTATGGCAACTGTATATCATGAATCTCTCAGGACCCCAGGCTTCCTTTCTCAACATTCTCTAATATTCCAAGAGAGTTGTCTCTGTCGACAAGTCCACATTGCTCACTAGTTCATCTACATCCCAGCCAGAAGGAAAGGGAAAATAGAGGTGGAAGGACACATTGGTCCCTTTAAGAGCCCGGGCATGACGTTGAACATGTCATTTCTACTCTCCTCTCATTTGTCAGAACTTGGTCACATGAACACACCTAGGTGCAGGGAAGGTTTTGACGTGTCGTGTTTATTCTTGGAAGCCTTGTAGACAGCTAAATATGAGGGTTGCTTCTGCTATAGAAAGAGAGAAGGGTTATGGGCGTACAACTATCAGATTTTGTCACAGGAAAAGAGGGTGGATTTTTTCTAGAGTCAAGAACCATCTGTGGAATACTTGAAATTCTTCTCATTGATCTCACTTGTGGTTCAATGTGTGTGATGGAGCAGTGGTTTTAAGACAACTAGCTGGTCATTTAGATGGAATCACTAGAAACTGTTCCTCAATTTTGTAGGTTTGGAGATATATGGGCATAGATTTATGCAAAACAGACTCTCAAAAGTTTAATATATAAACCAGATAAAGAATGTGATTTAGAATGAGAAACATATATAACTGTTAATTCACATAGGTAGTTTGTGTCAGGATCGTATGGGAAGCTACTAGGAAAGCCAAAGGTTAACTGGGAAGTTTTGCTGGTTGAGTATAAAGAACAAGAAAAGGAACCAGCTCTTCCTAACATTCAATAAAAGTTCATCAAAAAGAAGAAATTTAAGTGACTTCCTGGAAGCTCTTATAATAAATACATCGTCTTAGAACTAGGAGGGTATTTAAAGATTGTTTAATTTAGTCTCCAATTTTTAGAGATTGAAAACAGAAGTTCAAAGTGGAGAAATGACTTGCAGCAAAATAAATCTCATAGTTCATTAGAGGCAGAACCAAGGCAAAAACAAATCAAAGCAAAATAAAACAAATCTCCTTATTTCCAGTACAAGCAAGGATTTTTTTCCAGTTTAATTTACACTGGATGTCATTCATTGTTTCATTTATTTAGTCATTCATTCTGCAAGTTTAGACGTTAAAAAACATCAGAACTTATTTATTTAAGTAGAGAAAAACACAACCCCATTGTTACCACCCAGATTAAGAAATAGAATGTCACCAGCACCTCAGAGGTCCTCCTCATGCCCCTGCCATTCTACTCCCACACAAAGGTAACCACTGTCCTTATATGTAACACTATAGATTAGTTTTGCCTGTTTTTTAACTTCCTCTTTTGGTCAACATTAAATTAGTGAGATTTATCCATATTATTGCATGTAAATGTAATTCATTGATTTTTATTGCTGTAGAATAGGCCATTATTTGGACACAGAACACATTATTAATGCACTCTACTGCTGATAGAGGTTTGAGTTTTTCCCAGCTCTTCGCTATTACTAATAATACTACTATTAATATTCTTGCACACCTCTTTTGTTACACCTATGTATGCATTTCTAGGGTCCTGTGTGGGATTGCTGGGTCATATTGTATGAGTGTTTCTAAATGTAGTAGAAATAGAAATTGTCCAAAGGGCTGGTGTCATCGCAAATGCCCATCAGTAGTGTTGATGACATTTGTTGATAGGGTTCCAGGAGTTTTACGTCCCTACCAGCCCTTGGTATTGTTAATTTTTTTCATTTTAGCTTGTGGTTTGTGTATAGTGAAAGTAGAAATAATAAGAACTTCCTTAACTCAGTAAAGAGTTTCTACTAAAAACCTACATCAAACACTATATTTAATGTTGAAATTTTAGAAGCTCTTGTTTTAATATCAGGAATGATGTGAAAGTTCTTGTTAACATTGTTGGTATTTAATCTTATGCTGGGTGTTCTATTCAGTGCAGTAAAACGAATGCAATGAAATAAAAGAAATAAACAAGAATATTGAGGAAACTTCTGAAAAGGAAGTAATGAGAGAGGATCAGTCCCACTGCATATTAAAATCAAAATACACAGCTATAATAATTTATATAGCATAGACCTGAAGCATTAAAAGACAGAGTGACCAATGGAAAATAATACAAAAATCAAGAAATAGGCCCACATATATATACAAAAAATGTAGCCTATGATATAGAGGGCATTTCAAATCAGTAGGGAAAGATGGATGGGTTCATTCAATGCATCACCATTATGATAATAAACTTGGATTTATACTTCACACCAGAATAAACTGTGAATAAATAAAATATTTAAATCTAAAAAAATGAAAAAATAAACCTACTGAAAGAAAGTACAAGAGAATTTCTTGAAAAGAAGGACCTTTCTAAGTAAGTTACAAAATACAAGATCGATACATTCGATTCCACAATAGTATGGCAAACTCATCACAGTGCAAGCAAAAATATATACAACTCTTTCATAGCCAAAGGTGTAATTAGTCCTTTGTTCATAGGCAAAGGATTGATTTTCCTAAGATGTAAAGAGCTGCTATAAATTTCTAGGGGAAAAAATAGACCATCTTATTTTTTAAAAAGTTATTATAGTTGACAAAGTTTAGAAGTAAAAAGAAGGATTTAAGATTGTTGGATATAAGATTGATATATAAAATTAATAGCATTTATTTATCCAAATAGAATTTGTCACCAATTTTATCTTATTTAAAAATTTTAGTGGAGTATAGTTGATTTACAATGTTGTGTTAGTTTCTGCTGTACGGCAAAGTGAATCAGTTATACATATACCCACTCTTTTTTAGATTCTTTTCGCATATAGATCATTACAGAGTATTGAGAAGAGTTCCCTGTGCTATACAGTAGGTCCTTATTAGTTATCTATTTTATATATAGTAGTGTGTATGTGTCAATCCCAATCTCCTAGTTTATCCCTCCCCCCCAACCCTGCTTTCCCCCCTGGTAACCATAAGTTTGTTTTCTACATCTGTGTCACCAATTTTAAATAGGTACATTCACATTATATATAGCAAACTAAAAGATCTATGACTCAAACTAGCAAAGAAAACCACAAGATTTTCAGAGACAGAAATCTAAAATTCTATTAAAAATGTAAATATATCATTAATATTTATAATATATAAATCATTGACAAAAAACTAGGATCCTATTAGACAAATGGACAAAGATATAGATATGCAAATCAGACTAGAGAAACACAAATAACTAACAAGCATACGAAGAGATTCTCAAACTCACTGATGTTTAGGGAAATGCAAATGAAACCTTGAGCTATCACTTTGCCACTGTGAGAGTGGGATAATCAGAAAGTTGGATAATGCCAAGTGTTGGTGGAAACTGTGGAGACAGGAACTTGCGTGCTCTGCTGTGCAGGGTACGGATTGGAGCAATCACTCTGGAAAACAATCAGGTAGTACTTAGTCCAATTTGATTTATGTCTGCTCTGGGACCCAGCATTCTCTCTCCAGGTATACATCTTACCCAGATCCGTGGAGGGCATGAACAAGGAAGTTTCTCCCCAGCACTGTTGTTGTAATAACAGAAGTAGAGGCAAGCTAGGGGAGTCCACTGGTCAGAGAATAGAACAGTATAGCAGGATGGACGCACAGGACAGAATATCTGGCAGCGCTCAGAATCATGGGCTAGACCTACATAGAACAACATGGATAGATCTTAAAAACAGTGTTGGATGAAAAAAGTTAGTAATAATATGAGGCCCATAACACAGTATTATTTGTGTGTGTTTAACATGTGCACACAAAATAAAAATGCATGCTTACATGACCACATACAAGTAAAGGAATATATATATCAAGCATATGAGACTGCTCTCCTATGGTAAGCAGAGAGGTAAAGGGAATGATTACTAGAAATAAAAGGAAATCAATCAATCAATCAATAAAGTTTTCACAGATCAATGATGATGGTGTGCCGTGAGCATAGACGTATGACAAACCCACCCCCCACAGCTGAGCATCCTTATTTATTAGCTCTTTTCATGAACTTGTGTGTGTGTGTATATCCTGAAATCTTTCGTATCCATTTACCCAGTAGCTCCATATCCAGAAATATATTTTAAGGAAAGAACTCAAAATATAGGAAAAATAAGTCTACTCAAATATACTGCAGCATGGTTTTCAATACTAAACAGTATAAACAATGCAAAACTTAAAGATAATGATTAAATAAACTATGACATATCCACTTAATATAATAATTTGCAACCATTAAACTGATGTTTACATGGAGTTTGTATTGATACTGGTGATGCTTATAGCATATTAACAAGTAAAATATATAATATACAAATGTATTTCTATGAATACAGCTAAAATGGAGATGTTATTAAATAGCATCTAAATATTATTAGAGGAAAATACATACAGGTGGATAGTGATTTTATATGGGTGGTAGGACTATAGACAATTTTTCTCTTTCTTCCTGCATTTTTCAAATATAATTTAATGAATAATTATTACCTTCAAAAATGTAAGACAAATTATACCAAGAAAAGCAAGCATTGCTCCCAGTTTAAATGCAAATTTCCTAAGAAATATGACCAATTATGAGCTGTCAGTACTTTCCCTGAGCACAAGGAGACAGAACAAATTATGAGCCCCCAGGGCTAGGGGGAAGCCAGTGGATGCTGGTTTCTTTCAAGTGAATAACAGAGGGTAAAACTGGATGCTTTGATGAAGCCGCTGAGATAGAAAAGAAATGGAACACTATAGTGAAAACTAGAAAAACACTACTGTAGTTGGCAGAGAACTGGTTTACAACTCTTAAACTCACACTGAGGATATTCAAAGGGAGAGGATGTTTTAGGGGCTGCACCAGCAAGTCATAAGTCGTTCCTCCCACCCTGCCCCCAAAAGGAAGTGGGATGGAGCAATCCTGCCTGACCTCAAGGGTAAAGAAGTTAACTGCAAGCATGGTGCCCATTAGCAGCAGGGAACACAGATAAGAGTGAACTGGTTCTCTATGAAGGATGGGAAACCAATTACTGGAAAGTTCTCTGACCACAGAAACACACCCACAGGTGGTCCTTATAGGGTTCCATGCAGCTTAGACATAATCACTGAATAAAAAATTGGGTGGAGGTATTTGTCCTTCCTTTAATAGGAATAGTTACTATTTCTATTTAAAAAACATCCCCATTCATCTTCCTCAGAGTACTTCTATTTGGATGAATTTCAGTAGCCCTCTGATTTTTATCAAAAAGGTTTTGAACATCTACTACATACTTGAAATTATGCTAAGGGGGATAAAAAAGAAGTAAGACAAGATCCATTCTCTCCAAAGATTTACTATCTACGTGGAAACAAGGCAAACCTATTCAGGAGTTAGAAAACCTGTAATCTCAGTGGTTAAAAAAAAAAAAATTCAGTTGATATCTTAACTGAGATTCACCAGATTCAACTGATTGCTTTTTATATGCAAAACACTGTGGGTGGACAGTTTTACACCCATTTTAAAATTTAACTTCATCCTAACCCTGTGATTTAGAGCTCATGATGTCCTTTTCAAAGGCGAAGGAACAGGAGCCCAGGGCAGTGAGTTGTCCGAGACCACACAGCCAGAAAGCAAGGAGTCAGATTTATAGCCACGTGGTTTTCAAAATCTAGCGTTCTTTGCATTATGCCATCCTTCTGCTAGATGGTTTACTTACTGAATTGTATCTGTTCTGGTCTCTTTCGATCTCTAGTGAGTTCATGGTTCATGAGGAATAACTAATCCTATTCAGAAATGGAAATGCCATGGGTTGAATCATAAGATATTCTTTCATGAGATTGGCCATATGGATAACCATCGATTCACCACGGTGTCTCATGGTAACGCTCTCCTAGCTAAGTTAAACAGGCCTCTTTACATGTATAAATATGTCCTTCAGCCAGATCTCTGCAGGTCCTGACTCATGCCTTACACTGCTGCTAGGGCCAGCCAGCCACTAAACAGCATTAATTTGTGTATTACAGGCTATTGACAGAAAGATTTCATTACAATCATGCAAACATTTTTTTAAATCCAGAATTTTAGACTTAGAAGGAATTAGAAACATGGCATGTATCGATTTGTTAGTGGTGGCGTTCTACCTATTTTTGAGAGATATTTCCCCCAAACATTATAAGCAGCATCGTATTTATTGAACAGTCCTCTGAGGACTGCCTTGGACCCTGGTGATAGATACAGACTCCCTGAATATCGTCCATTGGGTGCATCTCTTTTTCTCAAGTTCAGGATGAAAAACAAAAGAATCACAATATTGAAGCTTGATTCCATTTTGGCTTTTGGACATGCATTTGAGATTCCATTCCAGGAGACAGAATATCAAGTCTAGGTGATTAGTGTACGTGTTATACGGCTGGTCCAGGGTTTGAATAGGTTTGTATTTTTGAATACCCTAATACGTACTTCTCTTAGATAGGTTACTTTGAAAAATGAAGAGTTCATCTTTTAAAATTTTTTTTGTTGAAGTATAGTTGATTTACAATGTTGTGTTAGTTTCTGGTGTACAGCAAAGTGATTCAGTTATATACATAGATGTAGTTTTTCATATTCTTTTCCATTATGGTTTATTACAAGATACTGAATATAGTTCTCTGTGCTACCCAGTAGGACCTTGTTATCTAAGAGTTCATCTTTGTTCGTCAACTGCCACCAGAGGTTTAGTCTAAACACTCCCACACGTTAGCTGGAAATATTGTGTGTTTTCCCTATGAGAACGTAGTGGAAGGAGACATTTGATTATTCCAGGAAGATCTTGTGAGATACAAAAATGTAGTGGCTTTGGATCAGAACACCTAAAGTAAAGCACTGGTTCTACTAAATACAAGATGTGTAACATTGAGTTGGGTGTTTGCTCCCACCAAGCCTCAGCGCCCCTGTTTGTACACAGGGGATAGTAAAACCTGACTGACACAGGTTGGTTGTGAGGATGACAATGGACTATGTAATCTACACTTCTCTGAGCAAACGTCAATAGTTATTCTTCTGATGATGTCAACTTATTTGCCTCCTTAGATTCGTTATTATAGACAAATCGAGTATTTAGGACCCTATTGTAGGTAAAGAAAGAGTTTGCAAAAGAAACAAAATCACCCTGGCTTTAAAAGGTTGGAGACTTAAGATATTATGTTAGTATTTGTTACTTAAAATGACTCTGATGGAAGGATTCTTGCTCTAAGTATCCCATATTAAATTCCAAATGTAGCCCTATTGGAAGAATAGAACTATAACATTAGCAATACTCCTTGAGGGGTCTTGTCAAATTGACAGATTTGACAGGCAGACAAAAATTCAATTTATTAAAATATTCCATATGGCATTTTTAAAAGACAAGGCGTTTTTATACTGTAAATGGACTGTTTTCACAGCCTTATTAAAATAAATGCGTAAAGTCAGCTGTTTTTCTTTGGAATTCATTAGCATGAGATTCGACACTTAAAGAATTGCAATCCAGTCACTGGTACTTGTATACTTGGACATTTTGGCTATTTCTCAATCTTTGTTTATAATCTAGGATGTCTCCCTTTAAAGCAAATGGGAATTGCACATAAGAAGGAACATTTTGCCTGTATTATGTGTTCAATTTCACAGAGATATTTACTGAAATTATTAGAAGCATTTAGAAAGCGGTTGCTTTTCACCAAAGGCCATTGGAAACACCTGAGTAAATGTAGGGTTTCTTTAGACAAGAGGCTTAAGTTTGTTTTTCTTCAAAGAAATTCTATTATTTGTATTGAAGGAGTATTGTCAAAGTTAATAGATTTCCTGGTTTTTTTCCAAAGGTCATTTTAAAATTAAACACAATATGTTATAAATTGAAATATTTCTACAGATGGTGAGCCAGCATCGTTTCTTAGAGTTGTCAGTTTCCTCTTAGCAATAGTTTCATCTCAACTATTAATTCTATCTTGGCAAAATGGCCTTCATCTTGACACATTTTTGCACACTGCATCTGACCAGTGTCCTCATGGCTTCTGACATTTGGGCTGTTTTTTCTCTGTAGCCCACCTTGTCGCTCAGGACTGACCAGTGGCCCTGTCCTCCTGGCTGTGGCCTTGGCCTTTCTCCTCGAGTGAGAGCTCCATCTCTCAGGAGGCCTAAGATCATCACTGCTTTGGGCCCAGCCTCACTCCAAGAAGCCCCTCATTTGCACAGCTTCTCATTAGAGAATTTGTCCTGACCCTGTGAACTAAATCTCAGGCAACCAGTCCATCAGTCAATCAAAGATCTTGCCTACCGAGATGTGCTGGGAGGTGAATTAACTGGTAAATTAAATGCTAATAACCTGTCAGTCTCAGTAGTTCCACAGCAAAAGGGCATTGCTTCAATATATTTAAATCTCAATTCTGTAGAATTTGTAGGACCAGACACTCTAAAAATAGCATTTTACATAAAAATGACAAAAGATAGTCTATTACATTTACATAACATGAAAAATTGGTCTATTTTCTCAACTATTAATAAAGACTAAACAAAATTGTGTAATTATCTTAAAAACATCATTCGGATCTTCTATTCCAGTCAATGACTTTCATTTCCTGAAGTTGATGTCTACTTCCAAATGCTTCTTCCTTTGACCTTCTACGGTATTTTTTTAAAAATTATATCTTTGCAGTGACCTATATTCCAGGTTGTAGTGGATTATGGCTAATAGTGTGCCTGTCTCCTTTACCGGATTGAGTTCTTGAAGTCTAGACCATGCTTTGTATCTACATGACCTAAAACAAGGCTTGCCTTTAATAGGGACCCAATAAATGTTTAGGGAGTTGATCTCCCATTAGAACATTAATTTAAAAATAGCACTTACTGTTCTTGTAGAAGAACAGTTTCCTTTGAATTAAGTTAACTGAATTCGATTAAGTCAGCATTGGTTGAGCATCTAATATGACCAAGATATTCGCTACTAAGGAACCAAAGATCAAAATATCAAGATCCTTGACTCAAGATAAAAAACTATTTCAGAAGGTAATCTGGTTCCCATTAACTTAAATAAATTGTATTTGACATAGGTTAGGGGCTGAAAATCAGAATATGAAATGGGTGGAATGAATGTTAAAATGATGGGTGAAGAGCCATAGGAGCTCAGTGAGAAAGGAATAATTTGGCCCGCTGTTGTCAGAGTAGTGGGTGTTTCAGGAGAAGGAGAGTCTTCATAAAACAGCTGATATGTGAACTGCGTCCTAAAGGGTGAGGAGAATTTTGATATAAGGTCAAGGAGGGGAGAAGGATGTTCCACACAAATGAAACAGCATGAACAAAGGCATGCAGTGACATGGCTTTTGGAGAGAGGTAAGTGGTTTAGCACAGATAGTGAGAATGTATGGTAAGGGGTCAGAGGATGAAGCTTCAGAGGCTGGGGTGTAGGTGGCAGAATGGAGGAGAGCTCAAAGGATGCCATGAAGTCTGGATTTTATCTGGTAAGCTATGGAAAGACCTTGAAGTCTTTAAGGATATAACACAGGCAGAACATATCTGGGCTGTCAAGCACTTATTTTGTTGGTCTGCAGAGGGTGGAATAACTGCGTGTGCTCCCATTGCCTGTGTAGACCCTGTCTCATAAAACTATATACAGATAAAACAGATGCACACGAGGGGCACTGATTTTTTAAATCAGAATGGTGAGGCTGCATAATGAAAAATCTCGTCTGCTCTCTCCTCTGGAAATTGCTCTCTGGGCAAAAGCAATGTTTTACCATAACCCGTATTTACCTGTATTTCTAATCCCAAATTAGTAATCTTTCATTCTCAAGATGTGCTCCATTCTTAAGTTTTAACACTTCTTTTCTCAACAGGATATTATGGTTTAAAATCTCAAACTAGAACGCTTTTCTGAAGTACAGATAACCATAACCATCACCAAAACCATATTAAACTATATTAAATGTCCAGAGGTGCTAAACAGAATAATAATTCCCTGGAAAAGCACGGGATGCTCTTCCTAAGAGTTCCAGGCAAAATATAATATATAAAACCATATATATTTTATAAGACATTAATTGAGTTACATTTTTAGTGCTCAGTTGCATCTCGTATCATTTCAAATTATTCTAGCTGTTCAACCAGCCTGGAGGTCCCAACATCACCTATCAAAGGGGGCTGGTTTTCCTCTGCTCCCTCTGCTGGAATATTAGGCAAGGGGATCCTTTTCTTCCTTCCACACATGCTATAGGCACATTTGCTTAGTCTAAGATTGGGAGAGATTTTACTTCCCCAAAGGGAACAGGACTGGGGTTTTCAGTAGATATTTTCTGTACTGACTTAACATGGCTTTCGAGGACCCATTTACTGAAGTGGCCCATATGGGAAATGCCTTGTCTCATCTTCACATCTTACAAGTCACTCCTCCGCTGCCTTCTAGATCTGCAACTCTCAAAGCTGTCTCACCTAGGCAGAAATTAAATTACCAAGAGGAAAAAAATCTGTATTTCCATCATAATGAAACTCATGAAGTTCATTCATTAAGAAATGCTTGTACAGGTATAACCAGGGCAGAGAAAACTTTTCAACTACATAAGGCTAATCTTCCATCATTTGTAGGGTAATGTAATGCAATGTAGACTCCTCAGAATTCCAGCTAATTTTCTAAATAGAAACGAATTTTCTACTGCATGGTTCTCAGGGCGAAGTACGTATAAGTTAATAGGTCTTTATAGCCCATTCAGAGTGAGCTGGTGGGCCAATGCTCACATACATACGGAGCAGCCAGCTCTTCTCCCTTCCCTACTTCTTCCATGCGTCCAACAGACTCTAACTGAGCGCCTAACACAAGAGCTTGACTTTGCAGCTGCAAGAATAAGTAAGTCCCAGGGCCTTTTCTAACAGAGCTCAGCGCAGGGAGAGACAGGTGTAAACAATATTTATAGTCGAGGCAAGTCTGGGGGAGCTGTAAGCAAATTCAGTGGGAACACACAGAAGGAAATTACTAAAACCATGCTAGGGGTAGTTTAGAGATAGGCCAGGAAGGGTGGTTGAATAAGGGTTTTCCATTCAGGAATCAAGAATGGCCATTAGGTAAAGGGGAACAATGTAGAAAGTCATGAAAGGATGAATGAACACTCTATGTTCTGTAAAACCCTGTGAGTCGAGAGAAATGCAGCTGGGTGTACATAGGGGTCAGACCATGGAGCACCCTGACTGCTGCCCCCTGGGACTTTGGCCTTTATCTTGTGAGCAATGGGCCTGTATTGAGAAAGAGCGCTATGGCTGCAGGTGTTTGGATAGAGAAGCCAGGGGGAGAGAGACAGGTGAGGAAGCTGTGAAATAGCCAGGTGCGAGGTGAGGACCCAGATTGGAATAAGTAGCAGGTGGGATTAAAAACAGTGGCGTAGGGCTTCCCTGGTGGCACAGTGGTTGGGAGTCTGCCTGCCGATGCAGGGGACACGGGTTCGTGCCCCGGTCCGGGAGGATCCCACATGCCGCGGAGCGGCTGGGCCCGTGGGCCATGGCCGCTGAGCCTGCACATCCGGAGCCTGTGCTCTGCAACGGGAGAGGCCACAGCAGCGAGAGGCCCGCATACCGCAAAAAAAAAAAAAAAAAAACCAAACAAACAAAAGAAACAGTGGCGTAGAGTATTTTTGGTTGTACGGGCAAGTATTCATCATACCCCCCAAGATAAAGGGTGGCATGTCCTATAAATATAATCCAAAGGGTATAAGAATAGAGACACAGGAAACACTCCCCCATCCCCACCTACACATACGCACAGCCAACTCTCTCAATGACTAGGGAGCCTGTGAACTCTTCTTCTGAGGCTTTTCTTGGACTATATGCTCGTTCCTGGACCTGAATCTGGCCATAAAGACACGTGAGCAATCTGATAAGACTTCCATGATGTGGGTAGGAGATGTGTCCTTTGTTTGTCAGCTCTAAAAATGCAGAGGCCTCTGTCTTCTTAGAGATGGTGAGGCCTTCCCTGAGTAGGGCTGCCAGGTAATATATTGGACAGGAAGTTTTGTTTGAATTTCAGATAAACACATCAGTTTTACTCTAAGTAAGTCCCAAATAGTACATGGAACATACTTATACTAAAATGATTATTCCCTTTTTATCTGAAATTCAGAAGTAATCGAGTGGCCTGCATTTTTATTTGCAAAATGGGGCAGCCCTATCCTTGACCTTAGTTAGCCTCTCTCTGGCTCAGACCCTGGGCAAACACTTGTGCTGAGAAGCACTATTAGAAGTTGGGAGATGCTTTACAAAATCACTGCCAGATCTGCTCATTCCCCAGGAGAATCTGATACCTGAAAACAATGGGCTTGGCACTGAGCAAAGAGCTGGCGTCTTGTGGGACTGCTGGAGGGAAAAGTGACTGAATTTTAGAATAACTTCTTTGTTAAAGCAAATATCAGTATATTTCTAATAAAGAAGCCCTCAAGTTTACCATTGTGGCCTGAGTAGAACATTAATGTCTATTTCACAGATTGATGGCAAGAATTTCCTTAGGAAGCATACGAGCAGTGAGATCTTATATGATCTTTCCTATTTTTTGGAACACTGAATGTATTATAGCTGAAGTTAACTTCTGAAGCATTTATTTTATGCTTAAAATTTAAGTCATTGGCTCTATCCACACCTAATGTTTTACAAGCCTCTCCCCTTTGAACCAAATTAAGCTCAGAACTCGTTCACATTAAAAAAATAATTGGATTATAAAAGCCAATGGGCATAGCAATTATTTGGAAATGTTAATATATGAGTAATGTTTATTTAGAAAAATTACCCATGACCAAATTCCATCAAATCTAATTTTTCCCAGAGAGTTAAGGTAACAATTTAGTAGGTTCCCCCCTGCACATCTGAAGAAGATTTTTAGCAAGAGCTTCAATAATAAGCTTCCTTCTGAAGGAATGATCTTGTGATTTCATGCGAGAAAAATCTCTCCTTGAGGTAAATGAGAGATGAGGTTGTGGAAGTTTTTGTCAGAATTATTATTTCGCTTTCCCCTTTCCAAGCAAATGATAAGAGAACATTTTCTCTTTGGATTCTTTGATAGTCATTTTTTTGTTTTTGTTTTTGTTTTCCCTAGAAGAAAACAGAGCATGCAGAATACCCTTTAACTGAAATCAGCCTTAAGCTTCATAAATTATATTTCTGTGAGCCTTCCGAGGTGGGAAACCCCTCCAATTTCTGTGAAAGAAATTTAAGTTTCCCTTACAGACAAGCCAGGTGGTGGGATTTCTGGTCTTCCTAGTGATCAAGTATCACTGAAAACCAGGTAAAGTAGAGAAATGCCACAGTCTTATATTTATTGAGCAACTGCTATGTGCCAAGCCCACAGTATGGGGAACTGTTCATCTGGGTGCTGCCAATGAATGCAATAATCACAAAACTCACCTCCAGTAAGGGCAGAGGAGACTATTTTTCCTTTTCCCTAACGTATTCAAATGCTTAAATCTCTTATATTGCAAGTTCAAATGAGGTAAACATACAACCTATGAGTTATGAAATCAGAGATTTTATAAATTATGAAATGGTTGGAAAATAAGATCTTAGCTTTCTGTCTTCAGTTCGAATGGAGAACAGGTATCCCCTGTTGAAAAGCTTATTAGCTTATTTTATCATCTCATAACCTCTCCACTTCATCTTGTGTCTTCTTTTGCAATTACTTTATAATCTATACAGCTTTCCTTTGAATCTTTTGTCCATTTTAGAGAAACAAGGAACGTAGTCTTCTAAAAGTGAGACTAAAACTAACTGCAACTCCCACATTTTCTTCTTTTTGTTTATGCTTCGTTTTAGGCAGAGCTATTAGCTATTTTGCACCCTCGAATGTTTCCTCCTGTTTTTGTAGATCTCAAGTCACTCTCCATTTTATTTTTAAATAGTTTGCATGTATGTGTGTACATATATCTATATCTCTGAATGAAATCACAATTATTAGCTATAGGTAGAAATGTATTTATATATGTGTGTACACATGCACATTTGCATATATGACCTGTGTAAATTATTATATGTATGTATACATATACATGTATAAGGATTATAAATGTGTGTGTATATAGACACACATACACACACATATATATATTCTGCTAATAGCTAGTAATTGTCAGCAAAAATATCGAGTTGGATCTCAGACAACCATTTTCTAAACACAGTTCTTAATGTTTCCAGAAATCTGGAAGCCTGTGTTTTTCACTTGCAGACCCTTTATGCACGTGGCAAATCATCTCTGAAAGGCCCACCTAACTAGATTCTCTTCATTTGTCTAAAAATGAGAAAGCAGAATGATTTAAAAATAGACATGTAGATAAAAGTAAATCAGGTAGCTCTGTTATGTTTGTACAGTTAGTATTAATTTCACTGAAATTTGACCCTGCTCCATTTATTAGATGCCAAAGACACTGAATTCTTAGGGGTGTTGAAAGCACACACCCAACATAATCAATAAGGTAATGTTTGAAAACTGTTAGGATAAACGGATTACTCAGGTAATTCTTTTGTAAACACCAATAGCATGCTTTTCTGGAAAAAACAAATTCAAACAAAAGTATTCACCACAGAAACATGACACAAAGAGGAAGATAAACATCAAAATTCTGAAAGTCTAGTAAAATCAGGTGACGTCACTGAACTTACAGCTGCGTCTGCGTTTGATGTTCTAATCTGGCACAAGTGTTTTATAACTTTCAGTGACTTGATGGTACTGCTTCATTTAATAAAATACAGTCATGACAGGCATTTAAATTTTTAAATACTGAGGAACTTTATATCTATTTGGCTCATTAATATACTTTTAATTTTTAAAAAAAGAAATGCAATACATGTAACTTCTACAGAATTTTTTTTTTATATACAAAGATATACTTTGAGAATAACAGTGTTTCAGGACTGGTTTTGTTTAAAGTAAGCCTAACCTCCCTTCTCCCCATTCTACCTCCTTTTTTTTTCCCTTAATTACCAAATGTGTAGCAAAGCAGTCCCTGAAGTAAAAATATTCATCTTTTTTTAGTAGTTTGCTTTTCAGAATCACCTTCTGAAAGTGAGAAAGGATGGGGGTCTACGGATAGTTTTCTTCTGCACCACATCACTGACGGGACCCACCACTAGCTAGGCCACACTCAACACCATGAAAGTCACTATGAAGCGCTGTTCTCTTGAGGATAACGAAAACCCAGACTAAATCCCTGACTTCTATTAAAACGTCAGGAGGCTTTTGGCTTAGTTTCTATACCTCTGATAACATCCAGAGATATTGTATCTGCTCATAATAAAACTCAAGTCTACTGGTACCATCTTCCCAGAGACCTTCCACCTTCTCGCTGTCATTCCCATTGAGAACGTCCTAAAAATAGACATGTTTTCCAGCATAAAACTATTAGACAATATCTTGATAATAGCCTCTTCATGCTGTACTACAATTAGAATTATTCTGCCACTGGTTATTATTAACATTGACCAACAGGTAACAAAAATTTCAGGAGTAATATAAGGAATATACAGACCTTTCAAGTTCCCTTTGTAACTAGTGTTTTTCTATCGTGAATTTGTAGAAGTATCATCATCAACCCAATCCTTAATAGACCAATATAGTCACGAGTGCTACTTTGGCTGCCAAACTCTTATTTTTATTGCTAATCTAGTCTCAGCAAGTATCAAGCTAAGCCTCTGTTATAGTGACCCTCTTAGTAAGAGCAAAATCAGATTATGTACCATCAGAGGAAATAAATCTCAGGTGTGAGAGACCGTTCATTTCTTTTGCTAAAGTCCCACCCTCTGAGTGACAGGCAGAAGACAAAATGTCAAGAAGGAGTCCTGTTCGAACAAATGCTTAGGATGGTATTTAATACAGCAGAGAGCCAAGATACAGTAGGAGGACACAGTAAAGAATGTGGGCTGTGTAGATACAATAAAGAATTTCGGTTTAGGATCCGACATCTGTTATTTGAAAGGGGAATAAGTTAGGGAAATAAATGATTTCCAGTTCTCCATACATGCAAATATTAAGTTCGTTATTACAAAAGTTTTGCTGTTGTATGTGCGGAAAGAAAAGCATAGGCATTTAAACATTTTTTTAAAAATAAATCACTCAATAGGCTTAAGAAAAATACTCTAGTTCATAGTTCATTGAGCTGACCTTTTGAGTCAAGATCAGGGAATGAATCCAGGCTGAAAACCAAAAAACAAAACAGAGATGAATCATTTTACCATGAAAACAAACAAAAGAAAGGCATTTCCAGTCGCAGCTAACCTCGACTAGTTTTTATTGCATTGTTTTTGAAATGCCAAGGAACTGGCTTTGGCCATAATATTTGCTGTCCAACTAAACCACAACTGTCAGTAGGCGACTGCTTGCAACAATTAGCTAAACACCATTATTTGACAAATTCCCCTGGAAGGGACGGGACGTAGATGCTGGAGGTGTGTCTGACACACACTGAATCAAGTAACAGTTAATCAGGCTGGGGCTGCAGCACAGGAGAGAAGTTGGTAAGTCCTTACCCAAGGAAGGGGTTTCAAACAGCCTTAATTTTTTGAAAACCGTACGATCGACCTGATCCTAGAAGTTCTTTCCGGTTTTCAGGAATGAATTGTGGGACTGGCTAAAGAGAAGGGGGAAAAAGCCACCAATTCTACATTCGTTTTTTAAGAAGATCAGGGAGAGAGGAAGAAAAATAGAAATGCAAATGTGGAATGGTAGTGGTATACAACATCGAGAAATTAACATCATGGAACCTGCTAGCAATTTCCACCGAAGCAGTAAACCCCTTAACTGATGGAGATTCAGCACAATATACACATGGATTAACAACTCCACCATTACTAGGGCTGCCGTTAAAGCCAAAAAATTAACTACAATATTCAAAAACAGAATTCTCATAAGGTTTGAGAAAAATAGAGTGAAAAGGCAATGTTAGCTAAGCTCTTAGCTAAATCCACTCTTAATGGCCCCCAGTATTTAAACTATCATGGATTAAAGCCATGAAAATAAAAATTTCAATTTGAAATTTTATTAGCATGTTGCTAAAATGGTCAATAAAAAAACATCAACACGATAGGCTTTGTTGACATATTTGGACAACTGCTTTCTCGATTTTAAGACTTTATTTCCACTTCCCCACCTTCTGAGATTTCTGTGTTAGGAAAAGCCAAACTAAATACACTGGCTATGGTGCTGTAATAATGCTGGTTTCTGGAATGTTGCCATGTCTTTCCCCTCCGTCTTCTCCAACCCCTTTAAAACTGTGGTTATTTTTGAAACGCAGCCCAAGGAGGGAGCCATCTAGGGTTGAGAACAAGGGCCCTTTACACAGATTCAAGTTCGCGGACACCTGGTGAGCCTTCTCTTGTCCAGGGGGGCGGGGCCGGCTCTCCTCATCAAATTTGCTGCGCCATTATCCTCCGGGGACCGGGAAGGCATCCCTTCTGCCAGCAAGGGAGACTCACAGGCAAATGCCGGTGGGGAGTGGCGTTCGCTTCCCTAGGTGGAAAGAACGGGAAGCAAAACAAACACTGTCTTGCTTAGCCCGGAGCCTGGGATACAATGTCAGGAGACCAGGGACTGGAGAGCTGAAAAAGTCCCGGGCAGCCTCGGGATAACCCGGAGTCCCGAAGTGCTTGCTCCCTCGTGGAATTATTCACAAGTGCATGAGGGACAGGCTCGATTTCTTGGAAATCCTGCAGTCTGGGGACACATCCATACTAGAGCTGAGCTGTGCCCTGAAAGGATCCATTCTCACCTCCCACCGGTCTGTGTGTGCACGTTTGGGGCGGTGATGGTCCCTTTCTAGTAGGTCGGGTGTTAGTCACTAGACCAGTGACTCTTGGGGGGAGGTCTTGTCCCTGCTTCCCTCGGCCCGTTCTCCTCTCCCCACTTACAACTCAAGGGGCAAGCGCACGCTGGGTCTCCCAACACCATCATCACCACTGGGGATCTCAGCCGGGCGGGCGCGGCCCCTTCAGTCCCGGGGCCAGTTCCTGGGACTACCTGCCACTTGCCAGAAAGATGCGAGGCTGCAGCCCGGGCGCTGGCCGCTGCGGGTGGCCACTCAAGAGGGTCGGGGGGTGCTGAATCGCCGGCCTGGGAGCCCGCGTGCGGGGGAGGGAGCGGGGCGCGGGGAGGCTGGAGGGGCGGGCGGCTTCCCCCAGGCTACTCCTTGTCGTCCACAAGGTCGGCGAGCTCCTGGAGCACACGCAGGCGGCCGCTGGCGTCGATGCGGCGCTTCTCGCGGATGAGGTCTTCCAGGCTGTGAAACCTGGCCGTGTGCACCTTGTTCTCACCCAGGTGCACCTTGAGATAGTACTGCTGCTGCGGGGTCTGCGTGCCGGCCGGCACCTCCCCTCCCGCCTTGAACTCCCGCTTGCCGAAGCGGCACCAAGCGGCGAAGCTCTCCGAGTTCGTCCAGCAGATCTCCTCGCTCTTGAGGCCCAGGTGGCCGCAGGCGTTCTGCACCACCAGCTCGGCCACCAGCGGGCGGTAGCGGTACCAGCTATTCACCACCCGGCCCACGTTGGCCGCGCCCGCCTCGTACAGGCTGTCCTGGCGGATCTCGCCTTGGTGCAGGTGGATGATCTGCCCGCCGCCCACGTAGACGGCCCAGTGCGGGGCGGGCGCGGGCGGCTCTGGCGCGGGCTGCAGGCACAGCAGCTCCAGCAGGTCGCCGGGCTCGCAGAGCGCGGGCAGCGCCGTGACCGCGTAGACGCTCAGGTCGGCGCCCTGAGGGCCGCCGCTCATTTTGGAAAAGATGCATTCCTGGCCCCGAAAGGCGGAGAACTGAGTTTCGTTGAGGACCAGCTGGTGCAGCAGGTGGTGGTGGCGGCGACGGCTAGGGCTCTCCGGGCAGGGAGCGCGGCCCGGGGAGGCCTTCACGCCAAACTTGTCGGGCTGGCCTCGTTCGTCCAGGTCCTCCTCCTCATCCGAGAAGAAGTAGGCAACCCCGACCCGCAGCTCGTCCTTCTCGATCCCCGACGGGTCCCCGGTGGGCAACTCGCTGTAGCTAAGGTGGGTGATGCGGTCCAGTTGGTTGCCCATCAATGACGCGGCGAGGCCGGGGCCAGAAGCGGGGATCTGCGGAAGCACAGAGGAGACGCAGAGACACGATCAGAGTCGCGCTGCCCTCCCCAGGACGAGCCGTGCCCCCGGGACCTGGCCGCCCGCGCGCCTGTACTGGAGTCAACCGCCTCCCCGGGGCCAGGACCGGCACGGGAGCCAGCAGTCCGGCGGGCGAGAGCGGACGCCGCCACGCAGCCTCGGACCTTGTACCGGAACCCGGCCCAACGCCCACAAGAGAAGAGGCTGGAGCGCGGGAGGGCGTGCGGGGTCCCAGTGGGAAGGACAGCGCGGGGTGTGGCAGCGTGGGAGTCGGGACACCCAGGAAGGGACGGAGGGGTGGATTGGAGGAAAGGGGGAGCGCTTCGGGCTCCAGAGCTTGGAGCGCGCTGCGCTCACATTTTCAGCCGCCCCCCTCCCCAGCCCACCTCTCAGTTTTACCCTAGGTCCGTGCTCCTCCCCGAGAGCGCCTCGCGCAATGACCATCGGACACGTTCACGGGCACCCACTTGACACCAGCATAATTTTGCACACTTGGAGTCCAGACACTGACAGGCTGGTACACCGGTGTGCTGATGTCACGTACAATGACAAACCTTCGCGACGACACACTCAGACCCCCACCTTCGTACACTATTCCAACCCCACGCTGGCACGCTCGCCAGTGCACGTACACCCACGCACCCGGGCACACTTGCCCACACAGGCAGGTGCACTCTGCCCCTTAGTTCTCTCGCCTTCTCCCCAGCAGAGCCAATCTGGCTGCGCCAGGGCGAGGCTGCTCTGTCTAAAATAACCTAACAAAGAGGCAAGGGGAGGATGGGGGAAGCCAGTGCGGTGTGTGTGTGCCGGTGTGGGTGCGGGTTGTGTGGCGAGGCCCACTTTCAGCCAGAAGTCCCCTCTCCCTCCTACCCGGCACAGGGTCCAAACAATCGGACGAAGAAAACACGTTTCCAAGGCAAAGAAAGCTGCCTCTTCGTACCCGTGATTTCCCTGCTCCCGAAACCCCAAACTCCTTTAAAGTCTCCTGGTCCCCATGGGTGCTGCGGAGGTGGTGGTGACGAGCGTGTCCTGGGCGGCGCGTGGGGCTGTGGCTCGGCTCTGCCCCGCGCGGATCCGTGCGGTGCGGTCCCCGCCGCGATGCCCGTGCGCCTGCCGGTCCACGTTGGCTGGGGCGCCTACTCCACCTGGGCAGTCCCGACTCCGTTCTGGTTTCCTACAGCCCAGCCGACGACTCTAAGTAGCCAAAGCAGCTGGCTCCAGGGCCCGCCCCCGGACGCGCTCATTGGTTGGGGCCGATGCCCAGTGCTCGTCAATCTCTGCCGGAGGGGGAGGGGAGCAGGGGCGGGTCTCCAGCGTGCGCCCTGCCACGCCACGCCCCTTCCCGCCCCGCCCTGCCCCCGTACACCGGAGCGCGCGCCGCCCCCGGGGCTAGGTGCGAGCGCCGGCCGGGAGCGCGCGAGGGGCGGGGCGCTTCCGTACGGCGGCTCGGCCGGCTTCCATCCAGCAGCTTCGCCTACCGATCGAGACTGGGCGCGCCGTCAGCCTGCGTTCTGTGTTCCGGGAGAACAGACTCCAGCGACGAAGCTGAGTCTGAGGGTGGAGAAAAATCCCCAGTGCACCCCGAGCCTTTTGCGCGGCCCGGGGCGGGGAACGACGTTGTCAGAGGCGGGCACCCGGGGACCCTGCTGAGGACCCCTGAGCCTGGGTTCCTGAGGGCCCCTGGGCTGGTCCTCGGCGCACAGACTTTTTCCTGACGGCCACCGATCCCTTTGAAATTGTGCCTGCGGTGTTCGGTTCATCTCCTTTGACCTGTGTGGAGCTGCTGACCCAGCACTGGCGCCTGGTTTAAAAGGAGCGCGGTGTCCAACACGAATGAAAAGGCGGAGCCTTGACCACCCCCCTCCCTGACTGGGCCTGAGTTTGGCCTCCAAGTCTGTCTGTGAAGGGGGCGCATCACCAATGTCGACAGTGGGACATAATCTTGCTTCCCAACCCCCAGAACTGCCATTGCTAAGGGATTGCTAAGGGATTTTTGTTTGGTTTCGTGGGAGAAGGGTGTCCAGCAGTAATTAATGATGGCATTCCTGGTTGGAAAGTTAATGAATGTGCTCTGGATATGGGATGCTGAAAGATGACTTTCACACATGTGAAATTTTAGATCGACAGTTTAAAAAGCTTATAACGTTAAGTCCTGAAGAGTTCTTAGACATCTAGTTCTACTTTCAAGGCTGGGCTCCAGCAGCTTCTCGGTGGAGCCTACTCTCTTTACCCAGGGAAAACTGGGTGCTTCCTCTTTGTGCCCCCTTGGCAGCTGGTACAAACTCTTAGTGCTCTCATCCCATTTTATTACCAATCTCTGTTGACTTTCTTCCTCTTTAAAAAGTGAATGCCTTCGGGATTGACTTGTGTTCTACATAATTTTGTATTCTGGACCTTTTTAACAGTACTTTTTAACAGAATGGGTTCCATCAGCAGTAATGAAAATGAAAACAGTCAACAAGTATTGACCACTTACAAGTTGCTAGGCACTACGTCTTGGTGTTTAAGTAAATGACTTAATCTCCCTGCCTCTGTAGGGGATTCACTAACATCCCCACTGCAACAAACGAGAAACTGAGGCCCAAATACCAGCGCCAGCAATCTATCCAGGCTCTATGGGATTTCAGGACCAGTCTTTAACCTGACTCTGCTGTTGGTTGAATGAATAAAATCGTGTTGCATAAGGTAAGAAAACTGGTGTTCCAGAGAAGTTAGCTGATCGGCCCCAGGTTACATGAGGACTGTTACATATTATAAAAAAATTTTTTTGTAGATGATTCTGCTTAAGTATTCTCAAATTGCAGAGTCTCCAGTTCATGTTTGCTTTCTGAAGGCCTCTGTATACCCCACAGCCTCCAAATACAGTGATTTATCAGATTAGATGGTTAATAAGTATTGATGGAAAAAGTGGCTTTAAAATGACCATCTGTATATATTTGATGTGCATAAATCTTTTAAAAAGTTTTGCCATTGCCCACGTGCAAGTTATGAGAATACCAGTTGCCATCCTTGGAACTGACCACAGCTTGTGATGACCTTTTTTATACTTGCTATAAATAATAAACAACTCATTTTGGCCCTGAAGTCCAGAGAATCGAACAAGTGGCTTCAGAGATCAAAAGTGAGTTATTGGCCTGGTTATAAACTGGACTTCAGGGATCTCTGCGAGGAGTATCTGAAGAGTTCATTACTGGTGTCTGAGAGGAGCTCAGTGGAAGTAGCTCAGGGCTTGACACTGAATAATTTTTTTATCCTCTGTCCATCCCAAGATAAATCCTGTGCACAAACATTTACAACATATTTGCATGGGATGCTGTGTTCTCTCCTACCTGTCCTATTCTGCCCTGCTCCAGACTACAGAGTAAGCAGGCTGCTCTTCTTTGCTTAACTTCCCTTCATTCCAAAGGATAATTAACATAAAATGTTGTCAGGGCTTTGAGATACAGTGCCAAAAGTTTGAAATATCAATATGCAATATTTTGAATCTCCTTTCCAAACCCTCCCCCTGCCAGGATAAAAGGCTTACTGCTTTAGTAATCACCAGGGAAAATAAATGCCCTGAGAATCCCCTCTCCCCGCCAGCCCCATGGTCCCCTTGAAACAGAAGGCAGAGAACACATTAAGTCTCTGAGGCATGGGGAAGAAAGAACTAAAAGTAAACTAAGGAAAATGCATCTACTCTTTTTGACATTTTGGCAATTAGAAGGATAACAAAGTAAGAAATAGGCCAATCAGATATCTACATTAGAAAACCCAATTTTTATTTGCATTACAAAATATTGTTTGCTAATCGTTTTGTCTATTATTTCTTACCCCATCCTGCCTTCTTTCACACTGAGGAAATACAGTGTCACCAGAGGCAGAAGACAGTCATCAAAAGAGCAGACTCAAGAAGCCAACTACTGTAGTTTGAATTCTACTTCAATAGTTTGGCTGTGGATAACTTTGAGTAAGTTACTTAACTTTTCCAGGAGTCAGTTTCTTCATATGTAAGTTGTGGGTAAATAGTATCTATCTCATTGCGTTGTCGTGAGTTCATGCAGGCAAGTATGCTTGGCACAGAGTAAGCTTTCAGTCAATGCTACGTATTATTATTGTTGTTGTTGTTGTCGGAAGAGGGGAGAGAGGAGAGGGTCCCATGTCCTACTTGTTATGATGACTGTCCAGTTCTGCCTCTCCTTTGCCCCAGGCAAAAGTTAACCCTAGATGAAGTGTCCAAGGCTGTCCCTGGCCAGAGTGTGGCACTGCTTCTGTCTTAAGGTGGTGATTGCTCTGTCTATCCTGAGACTAATTTAAAGTCTGCAACTCTGTATGGATTTCCGTGTGTGAGCCCTGGGGCTGATTACATCCTGTATCCCATAGTATTTTGAATTGTTTTTAAGTGAATACTTCATGGTTTGAGGAATATATATGGACAGTGGTAAGCAGAGGAGTGATAAGGTGTCAATTATACGTGTGTTACCTTTTCTTTTGGTGCCATCTGGGTATCATCCTCCTTATTTTCCTCTTGATTCCTTCTTTAGCACTGTATGAAATACTTTCTCCCAGATTTTACTGACCAGGTCCTTGGCTCAAACTGTCATCCTTTAAAATCGGACCTCTAGGTAGGGATTCAGAAGGAGTGTTCATCCTCTCCATCTGCTTTATATCATTACTTTGCTAAAAATGTTTTTTCTGCTTTTAACTGTATGCCCATGTTTGTTTCTGTCTTTCTTTCACACCTCAAAAACCTACAGAAATTTCCGGAAGAAAACGTTCCTTTAGTGAGCAGGGAAGTTTATGTGACTCAGAAGATAGTGACCTCTTGGGAGATTAAAAACGTCTGCTCCTCTTTGCATGTGTAAACTTAAGAGAGTTGTCATTTGTTATTGTGGTTGCAACAAAATCAGAGACAGGGGTAAATAATCCCATTCCCTTGAAGTTACATATTTTGTTGTCTGTATTCCCTCTAGGTTGTAAGATGAACGAGGTCAGGAATCATGTCTATTTTGCTCATTTTATCTTTGTACTACAAGCACAGTGACTGGCATATGGTATGCACTCAATACATATTTGCTAAATCCGTACAGAACAAATGAATGAATGAATCTAGATTACTCTCAGTTATAATGTCTTTATGATTTTCTATTTTGTTGTTTTATTATATGAACCTACAGCTCTTCAGTGCAACAATTTTAAGCAAAATATATTTCAGACATACACAAGTATTGTTCAGTACAGCTGCCTATTGTATTGTGTGCCCTAGTTTAGCATTTAACCTTTTGGGAACCGTCCCTTTCCCTGTCCTTGACTGCGTTAGGCAGTCAGCATACTCATCCTGATATCTTCTAAAGAACACTCTGTACCCATCTGGGGCAGAGGCAGTGCAGTGGCTCCACCAACCCCATTTCCCTTCCTTCTGGGCACACAGCTGAATGACACGTCCCCCCACAATGTGCCCTTAGGTAGGTACCATGTGATGGAGTCTGGCCAATGGGATGTGGGTAGAAGTTTAGTAAGCCACTGACAGCATTGGCTCCAGAAGCTGAAACCATGAACACGACTTTCTCTGCACTTTCTTTCCCCATTTGGCCACATGTAGAGGATTCATGGTAGAACTCCAGGCTCTGAAAGATAGAGGCACCACTAGATGGAGGGAAGTGTGGGTTCCTCAGTGACTGTCTGCATTGCATTGTGATGTGAGGGAGAAATAAGTCTTAATGAGTTAAGCCACCCAAAAAATGTTGTGGCTATTTGTAATGGCAGTTAGTCTATCCTGATAGGTATTCTCTCCTTTATTTTAGACCTATGTTGGAACACCAAACATCCCATCCTTCCCTCTGCCCTTTCTCTCTTAATGTCTGTTCTCACTGTTAAGATGTCTTTCCATTCATGGGATTCCTGCAAGGTCACAGAAGGTTCATATCACTCAGTTTTTAAAGAAATCAACAGTGGATGCGTCTGTAGTACCCTCTAGGTACTACCCCATGCCTCCCTACTATTTTTTTTCTCTAAATTTCCATTAGTTTTGTTGTGACTAACTTACCCATCTTTCTAAATATCTTACCTGCCTTCTACTTCTTTTGGATCACAAAAATGGCAGCTAAGACTAAAGAGATTCCTAGTGACCTGCTTCCCCTTAACCACTTTGCACGCACTGACACTCTGACTATCCATTTCTTACGTGACCTCTTCCAAGTTTGGCTTCCACATTTTCACATTTTCTGAGTTCCTTCCTATAACTGGATGTTGTTATTAAAGTATTTTTAGTGGCTTCTTATCATTTTGCCATTAAAGACTCGAGAATGTTCCCCAGGTAAAAACCTTCAGCACTTGAAGGTTTAGTATTTTGCCAGATATGGATTATACAAAGATGTTTCAGCCCACTGTTAGTCTCTCCACTGTGTTCTCTCCAGATTTTAGGAGAGTGCATGTCTCTTGCATGATAGTGATGGTGGAGCTCTGGGTGGCCCTGGGTCACTTTTACACACATGCTGTTAGCTCTGCCTTCTGAAAATGTCTTTCCCCACCTGCTTCATCTAGCTTTGATTCGAAATTTATAATCCCTTCGTGCATCAGGTCCTCCCATTTGTCTGTCCCCTCACCATTCTAATTGAGAGCGTTTTTTATGCTCCCATAATTTCATGTAGGTATTGGTCACGAGATGTGTCGAAACACGTATAAAACCAAATTGGTATCATGGTTAGATTTTCTTCTCTTTCCTCCTTCATAGACTAAGAATCATTTGAGAAAAAGTTCCAAATCTAGTTCAAATCTGTAGTCCCTTTGCCGAGCATGGCGTTTGGTGCTTAATGAATACTCCTTAGATGCACCTTGCCTGGCTCAGTGCCTGCATGAACAATGAATGGCCACTGTTTCATTTACTGAGCTGGCAGTGTTTGTTTTTGTTTCAATTTTCACCAACCTGAGTACTCTGACACCTGGTCCATGTTCTAAATTAGATGATGTACAAGAAGGTTTGCTCTTGGACATACAGCATTGGGTTTCCAAATTCTCCTCTGGGATCATCCGGGACCCTGATACAAATATAGATTCCCAGGCTCTTTCCCGGATGTAGTGATAGAATCTCAGGATGGGCTCTAGGGATCTGTGTTTTAAACAGTCTCGCCAAGCCTTCTAGATGCAGCAGAGTAATTACTGGTCAAGCTCTACTCAAATGTAAGAAATTATTCTTATTCTCCTGGGACAGCCCTTGAAGCTAGGTGCTTAATAAATACTTGGAATTAGGTACTTTAGACATTCTGTGGTCCATCTCTGACAGAAGCGAGCCTCCTTTTAGACTGCTCATACTAAGCTGGTAAATGTATATGTTTTTATTCAAAGGTGTGTGAAGTCAAGTGGTTTTTTAAAAAGCTATATTGTAGTCGTGGGGCAGAGCTGAGGATTTTTCTCCCTTTTCTGTTGTTTGAACTCCTGTACTCCAGTTCGCTGTGCTAACAGGCTGTGGTTAGAGCAGAAACGTGAGTGAACAAGGAAACTCTCTGCTCCCAAGTGGTACATTCCTTGTTTGGCTGCTGACTGATTGATGAAAATCCTGGGTTTGCGTTTCGTATTGCTTCTGAATTCCCCTCCTATTACTGTTCCTTTTCTGGCCCCATTCCTCTCAAAGACCAGTTCATCCCACTGGGCTCTGAATGTCATCCCCTCATGCCTCACTCTTTCAATCACCTCTTCTCTTCACCGTCATTTATGATCTTACTTATTCTATTAGCTCCTTGCCAGTTGCATGTAAACACGTTTAAGTCTCTCCCACCTTAAAAACATCCCCTGACTGGGCTTCCCTGGTGGCGCAGTGGTTGAGAGTCCACCTGCCGATGCGGGGGACACGGGTTCGTGCCCCGGTCTGGGAGGATCCCACATGCCGCGAAGCGGCTGGGCCCGTGAGCCATGGCCGCTGAGCCTGCGCGTCCGGAGCCTGTGCTCCGCAAGGGGAGAGGGCACAACAGTGAGAGGCCCGCATACCGCAAAAAACCCCCCCCCCCCAAAAAACCAAAACATCCCCTGACTATACATCTCCCTTGAGATACACTCCTATCTTGAAAGAATTGTCCTTACACCCTTACCCCACCCCACCACAGGCTGTCTTCTGCGCCCATCATTCCACTGAACAGCTCTCGCGAGGGAGACAGTGATCCGTTGGTATTGAACCTGATGGATACTTTTGAGTTCTTACCTTACTTGGCTTCCCAGAAGCGGGTGATGCAGCTGACAGCTTCCTCCGTATTGACATAAGTTCTTCTTTCACCTTCCACTGTACATGCTCTCCTGGTTTCCCTTCGCTTCTCTGGCCGTTCCCCCTACGATGTTTTGTGGGCTCATTTCCTTCAGTGTGTCCTTTCAATATTGATTTTCTTCAGAATTCTCTTCTCAGCTTCTCTTCCCGATGAGTTCTCATCCTGTGATCTTGTCTGCTGCTTTGACTTTCATATCTTACCATGTCCTGACTCTCTAATGGAAATCTCCAGGCTCCGTCTCTCTCCTGAACGCCGGACCCAAATATCCAACAGCCTAGAAGACTTGACCCTGTGGCTGTCCCACAGACACCAAAAGGGCAGGATATGCCAAACTGAGCACAGCTTTTATCTGGAAGCATGTGCTTCCCCTTGTGTCTTTCCTTTTGGGGACAGGCACCATTGCCCTCCTAGTTTTTCGAGCCAGTGCCTGGTCATCATCTATCAACTTTCCCTCATCCTCAGGTCACAGAGGACCATGCCACCTCCTGCTGTTTCTCCTCAGTGAGTATCTCTCATCTTTCCTCTTTAGTCCATTTCTGCTGCTGCCCCTTTAGTTCCAGTCACCAGGAGCTCCCACCTAACTCACTGCCACAGCCTATGAGTTGTTTCTTCTGACCCCAGGATTGCTCCACAGTCATCTCCCACACTGTAACCAGAATGATCTCCCCTTTTTAAAATTTTCATTTTATATTGGAGTATAGTTGATTAACAATGTTGTGTGAGTTTCAGGTGTTCAGCAAAGTGATTCAGTGATACATGTATTATACACGTATCTATTCTTTTTCAGATTCTTTTCCCATTTAGGTTGTTACAGTTCCCTGTTACAGTAGGTCAGAGTGATTTCTAAAATGCCCATTTGGTGGTGCCTCCCTTGCCTGACTCTCCCTCCACTCCTCAGTAACTCTACATCGATGTTGGGAAAACATCCCGAGTCCCTGCGGCGGCTTCGAGACCCACCCTTGCTTGCCGTTCCACCTCGTCTTTTGCTACCCGCCCTCTTGCATCGTGCTTCAGCTCTCCTAATTCAGCCCGTTCGTTGTTACCTTGTCCCCTGCTTCATTGCCCTTTCTTGTGTTACTGCTTCTGTTCCCTCTGCTAAGATTCTTTCCTCCAATCTCCCCCTGGCAAGAAGGTTTTTAGGTTTCACTTCCTCCTTGGTGGCCCCCTCTGACTTACCACATCTCCCTTAGGTTTTGTTCATGGTGCACTCTGGTCTTTCCCGATTATATTGACGCTGCCTAGTTACTTATCTATGTCTATGAGCTCTTTAAAAGGAGGAACTGTATCTGTATGCTTCCACCAGTATCCCCATCACCGAGTTCTTTCCATTCTGCAGGGTGGAAGTTCAGTGCACAGGTGTTGAATAGAATTGAATGGATAGTGATAGCTCTTGGGAATTCTCTCTGTCTCTCTCTTTTTCTCCCTTTCTTTCCTCTACCCAGTCCTTTCCCTTCCATTTAAATTCCCCTACAACCTATACCACAGAGCAGGACATCTCTGGTAAACTTGTAATAAATACATTGCTAATTGTTAGAGACACTTTAGAATTTAGTAAAAGGAGAAAAGTACTTATTTTAGAACAGTCAAGAGTGAAGTAGCCTCTTAGGTTTACATTTCACTTGTTCTTTAGGACTTTTCCTTCTGGCGTCATGGTGCATTGTTTTAACTGCCGATGCTGATTCGTTTTGTTTTCCTTGCCCAGTAATTACATTGATTGTAATGAGGTATTTATTTATTTTCCAGTTGTCAAAAGTTTGGATCTGACCACAGACATAGCACACAGTTCATAAAGTATGGTTTCTATTTAAAACCATATACTTAACATACCACTGCTATTAACACGTACTCAGCCTATTTCTGAACTACCAAGGGCAGGGGGCTTCCAGTGCGCGTGTTCTCCTGCTCCCATTCCATCATCCCTCTTGCTTTAATGTTGCCATAATTGCTCTCTGTGTCTTTGCCTTGGATCCTAATATCCGAGCTTGTCCTCTTATCGTAGGGCAGGTTTTATGGAGCGGTTCTCTTTTAGAGTGGCTGGATTCTGATGCTGGCTCAATTATTATTAGCTGTATGGCCTTGGGTGAGATGCTTAATTCCTATGTGCCCCAATTTATCATCTTTAAAATGTGAATAATAGTATTTTTTCCTTTAAGGGTTTTTGGTGAGTATTAACTGAGATAATACATTAAAAGCACCTAGCCCAGAATTCTGTCTGGCCCAGAAAAAGGTCTTAGTAACTACTAGGTGTGATTAAAGAATTCTGCCCTACTGGGTTCATAGCATTTTCCTTCTCCATATTCCTCCTTTATAATATTCTGTATTATTCTATTATGATGATTATTATTATACTGGAGCTCATATTGTTACAGCTGAATATTAGACCCAGAAAATACCTTAGATACTGTCCATAATGTGAACTTCATGTTTGATTGAAAAAGCATGTATTGAGCATGTACTCTCAACCGGGCATAGGGCTTGGGCCTGAGGATTCAAAGGTGAAAAGGACACATTCTCGGTTCTCAGTGGAACTCTTGTTGTATGTGGAGAGTTGGCCGGATATAATCCAATGCAAACAAATGGAAGCAATAAAATGTTTTAAAAGCATGTAAACGCACAGAGGAGGGAATTATTAACTAAGGGAGGGATCGGGTGGAGGTTGTCTTACAGAAAGGCTTTGCAGAATGAATATGATTTTTTTCCAAGCAGGAAAGAGTGGAGACCTTTCTGTGAAAGGGAGCAGCATATGTAAAGGCTCAAGAGTCATGAAAAATGTGGCATTTCCAGAAAGCCTCGAAATGGTTTGGGATTGGTAAAATGTGAAGTAGACGTGGCCAGGTCAGGAAGGGTCCCTTATGTTTTACCATTTTAGAAACGGTTTTTCGGAAGGTCATTCCGGCCCACAGTGTCAGATTTATACTGAAGGAGAAAGAAGCCAGAGGTGGGGAGGAGATGGATGGGGATGTGGCGAGAGATCGCTCGGGCTTCTAGAACAACTACCATAGACTGGCTTTGGCAACAGACATGTATAGCTCGTGGTTCTGGAGGCCGAAAATCCAAGATCAGGGATGCTCAGCAAGGTCAGGTACTGGTGAGAATCTCTCACAATCTCTCACATTCCTGGCTTGCAGACATGTGTCTTCTTGCTGCGTGGTCACAGGTTGGGGAGAGAGAGAGTGAAAAAGAGTGAGAGAGGAAGAAAGAGCTTTCCTATCTCTTCTTCTTAAGGGCGCTAATGCTACCATGAAAGCTTCACCACCCCCAAGGCTCCATCTCCAGATGCCATCACATTGGGGATTGGGGTTTCCACATATGAATTCTGGGGTGGCACAAACGTTCAGTCCACGGCACCAAGTAAGCAATCCTGAGGGCCTGGAATAAGGCAGAGTTAGTGGGGACATAGAGGCATGTGTGGCTCTGAGCTAGCCATAGGAAGTAGACTCACTGGGGATTAGTGACCAGTGGGATGAGTGGGGTAATGGGATGAGTTGCATGACTTCAACTTTATGGATTGGACACCTGGGTTGTACCTGGGGTTACCTGGGCAGTCTGGCTTCACAGACCACAATGCTGCTCAATGAAAAAGTATTTCTACTCCTTTTCCTATAGCTCCTAACTCTCCAAAATATGATCCCCCCCCCAGCTGCTTCCAAATACCTGTCTTCCATTAGTCACTCACAATTGTTCAGCAGGGCTTGTTTTCTTACTGTTCTCTAAACACACACCACTCCTTCCTGCCTGTGGAGCTTTGATTGCAGTGTTCCTTCCAGTTGGCCTCTGCTCTGTATTCCCCTCTTAATCCATCCTTAAAGGTGACTCTAATCATACCTCTCTGGGAGAACTTTCCCCAGCTGCTCAGAAGGACGCTGCTGTCTGTTCCACCTGCTTTTCCCATACATTTCGTTGGTTTTCTGTGGCAGATACAATGCTGTGTTCTCATTGCCGTCTCTCTTCCTGGATATGCAGGAACATTCTTTATCTCCAGCTTCCTTGTACTTAGTATTCCACCCCCTGTGCCCAAGTCCTCACTGATGGGAATGTGAGCAGATGGGCTGTGTCCCCTATAGCCCAAGGCAGCTAAGAGTGCCTCTCTGGGTTTTGACTCTTCTGTCGGAGCGTTTTGAATGAGGAACTCTAAAGTGGTGATGTGAAAATGGAAACAACCAGGGATGAGAGCTGCATAGGAGAGAGGATTGACTTTAAGTTACATTTTATATAGATGACCCAAAACCACACAAAAGCTTTCTTGTGCTAAACTACGGAGATCTGGGGATTAATTTTGTTAATGCAGCAGCAGATCATGGTCTATCCTGACTAACATGACCACTAATGTCTGGTGTCCTCTTGTGGTGTAGGAGCAAAATCAGGGATCCCTTTTAAATCTCATGCTGTGCTTTTCTTGTTTTCTTTGGTAAGTATCTTTTGAATGGAATTGAACATTTGATGACAATGAAAAAAGACTTTCTCAGATTAGAGATAAGGTGATAACCAAGTGTTTACACTTTTGTTTGCCCCACTTATTATTTTTTTAAATGCTTACCTCCTTGCAGTTACTGCCTTATCTTATGTAGCTGAATCTGTTTCCTTCGGTCAGCAAATGAACAGTGTTAATTGGTTAGAATGTTCCGCTGAATTATCCTTTGCATTTATGAAGAGAGACTGAAGTGATGAAAATTATCTGCTTCTGACTACTAAAGTCCTTTGGTAGATGTAAGCATGCACTTGTATTATTATTATTATTTTTTTTTTTGAGGGACACAGGAATGCTGACCTTGGCCAAAGTGTTGTTAAGTGTTGCTATGCTACTGATGAGATTGGGCCCCACTTTTCCCACTTGTGTATAACACAATCTTTTATTGCATTTTCCCTTAATATCTCTATTTTGGTGAAATGCTACCAATTTGAAATGTGTATATATTGCCTCCTGCCCTTGAGGACCTTCATCCAAATGAGATGTTTTAATTAAAATGAAACACTAACAACCTCCTCCGGCCCTATTTATTTTGTCATCAAAACCCCGTGTCTCCATGAGACTGATTTTTCAAGTTTATTATCTTAAAAGTGATTTTAGAAATATTACAAATAATAACACATGACTGAAAAGCGAAGGAGAGATTCCATCTGGATGACAGTAGCTATTTATAAAACCCTCAAGTTGTCTTCTCCCAGCTTGAAATACTAGTGGAATTTCTCAGGTAATTCTCAGGAGTGGTTTCAATAGAAAATTTGAAACCATAGCACTTTCTATTTTGTTTATGTTTTCTTATTGTTAAATACAAGTTGCATGTTCAAACTGAATTCCCTCCTCTGATTATGGAAAGCGTATGCTTATAATATAGGCTTTGAAATATTCTTTTTTTTTTTTTTTTTCCTGCTGAAGTTTCTTTCTGGAATGCAGGAAGAATGACTAGCAAGTTTTCCTTCCTTTTGTCAACTCTGTTGTACTAATAAGAGGGACCTGAATCTGGAGTGGGAATCAGGAGATTTGAGTCCTTTCTTAGCCATGAAACCTGTGGGTGGCTTTGAATTAGCACGTGTTATGGTACTTGTTTATCACGTGAATTAGATGGGATCTAACTCCATTATAAGGGTCAACCAGGAGTGCACATGAAAATCAATCAGAGAACATATGTAAAACCCACATTCCTGGGCTCCATTCCAGACCTGCTGAGTCGGAATGTGTAGGATGGGGGTGGGTGGTGAGATATTAGGTAGCTCTTCAGGAAGCCAGGCTGGCATGGGCCCATAAACTGGCATCCTTTGGATGCAGGCATTAGGTGGAGGTTTGGTGCTGAATGGGAGAGGGAGGGGTCTGGAGCCAGAATTCAGAGACTGTGGGGACTTAGAGGCAGCCCTGAGTGGCTGAATGGCTGCAGACATGGAACCGCAGGGCATGGAAGGGCTGGTGCTAAAGCTAAGCTGTACTTCCTTTACCATCTTGACCAGGATCTGTACGTGTTTGTTTGTCATGCAGTGTGCATGTATGTATCTGTTTTTAGTGGTGATGATTGTTTTTAAAATACAATGTTTGGGGCCTCTTGACAGTTTCCTAGCTGCTCTGTGGGTGGGGTAAAACTTCTGCCCTGACTTCGCTCAGTTGTGTGACCTGGCTTAAATGGATCAGTAACAGAAGAATTATAAGGGCATAGGGAGAGTAGAGCCAGGCCGTGAAAATTGTCACACCTGCCCTTTGTCAGGTAGTCAACTCCATTCAATCCAATTTAAATCAATAATTATCTCTAAGTGCCATCCTATGTAATGACTCTTAAAGTATAGGTGTGGTTGGAAGGAAAAGGAGGGAGGGAAAAATGAATAAGCACAGTTAATGTCTTTCTGGACTGGTAAGTGAGCAAAGCTAGATTTACAAACAACTATAAGATAATGAGGAGTGAAAGGCCCAGAGGAAGTACGGACTGAACAACGGGATTCAGAGAAGGAGCCGTTAATTGTGGCTGGTCACGCAGGGGAGACTTCCAGAAAGGAAACTGTCTGCTAGACCAGAATTCTCTTGTGCTGATTTTGGAAGGGTCACGGAATAAGATTCTACTTACGGTTATTATGGTCTCTTTTATTTTGTTTTGCTCCAAAGCAATGGAAAATCCTTCCTCCTAATGGACTAATCTAAGAATGAGACATTGCTTTCTTACCCTCCCTGAAATGCTTGTATGCACTCTTTTAGAATCATTCTGTCTTATTTGTGGTTGTGTCATTTTGTCTTGTTGAAGGCAGTGCGAGGGTCTGCTTCTTCTTCTGTGCCCTTCCTCTCCTCATTGAGCTGGGCACACAGTACGTGCCAAGTTAATGCTAGTTGAATAAACAAAAGCATGATTAATGTAGATCAACGGAGTGATGATTAATTGATGAGGACATTGATAACTAGAATGCATTTTATTTGGAAGAGATAAGGGTACGTTAATCACGTCTCTCCAGCATCACTCTGGGCTAGATCCTGGATGGTAGTGGCTCCCGTTTCCAGACAGAAGAACTGAGGCACAGAGAGGTACAGTGGTTTGCTTAGATTGCATAGAATGCAGTGCAACTCCAGTAATAAATACTGATAATTAGCCTCTTTCACTTGCATGTCAGTTTACTGTTCACAACAGTATGAGGTGGGAGGCACAGGGATTATTTGAAATTTATAGGGGAGGACCTGAGGCTCAGAGAAGGGACGTGTCAGGCAGAAGGTTACGGAAGGAGTTGGTGGCTCAGGGAGATAATGCTACAATGAACGAGACACATTCATAAGTACTGATAGGTCCTGACAAAACGCTCTGGATGAATGGCTTAGAAATACATGAGGAAGGGGGTGGTCCTCCAAAGGAAGACGGGATTTGGATGGATTGGTGGGTGGAAGGAACATGGAACTGGAGCTCAGGAGATTTGGGTGTTTGTCCTGGCTCTCCCATAGATGTGTTATGTCAACTGGGGAAGGTTACTGGCTTGGTCTTGGTCTGTTTCTTTACCCACAAAATGAGAGAAATGGGTCAGGTGATTTGTAAAGTTACTTGTAGCTCAAACATGCTGACTCAAATATATAGAGATACCATATTGGAAAATAAGGACAGGATAAATTATTTTAGAACAGCAGCGTATCTTACTGATTTTGGTGATTCTAAAACTTCTTTATAGGTAGCATTATGTTTAAATCAAATTATCTGTCTGAGATCCTATGATGTCGGGGCATATAAAGATGATTGAGAGATGCTTGAGACATAGAGTTAATAAAAATAATACTGTTTATTTTTCAATGTCACATGACCATGGCATGAAGGATGAAGCACTGTCCCTATCTCCCAGGCTCTCTTCTTCTCGCCTGTCACCAAGTGTGGTGATGGAATAGGAGTTGGTCACCTTGGCTGCACTAGGTCTATGATCTTGGATAAATGCTCAGTTTCTTTCTTTAAAATAGGAATAGTATGACCAACTTTGCCCCTTCCCAGCTTTGCCCCTTCCCTTCCCATGTGATTCTTATGAGGATCACACGGGATAACTTGTGTGAGAGCATTTTATAAACTGTAGAGTGCGATCCACAGATTCTTATTACTGACCACACATGTTCCTGGTCTCCTGTCATTCATGTGGGTTTGGGGACAGGGACCAACTACCCTTGACTAGATCACTGGACTCTAGCTTCAACGTTGGGCTTAGGGAAAACAGTGAAACTATTTCTGTTACTTTTATGTAAATCCCGGAGTTTGCTGGCTTTCTTCCCAGAACCTCATCAGAATGGAGTATGAACCCACCCAGTCGGCCAGCCCGGAATGGAAAGTAAATACCATTGGCACCTCCCCTCTGCTGGGAGCTTAATTAATGGAGTGTTACTTACCTGCCCTTATTACCAGCCCCTTTTCCTTATCACTGTGTGCGACCTTGAACAGGTCACTTCCTCTCTGGGCCTGAGTTCCTTGCTCTTTCAAATTTTAAGGCGTTAGACAGGATGATTTCTGGGTTCTTTCCAACCTCTTAATTCAGCAAGGTTTTTAAATGAAGGGTTTATTTACGTATAAGACAGTCAGGGACCCTCCAGTGTAATTGTGCTTGGAGCTAGTACTTCACTCTGCTACCAGGGGAGGGGGCACGGGGTGGCCTGGTGCTGACTTTTTCCTGTTCCGTACCACCACCCACACACCCAGCCCTGCCCAGCTGAGACAAATGTGCTTGATTGGAGCACAGGCCTGTTGTCAGATGTAATCATGAGTCCCGCTGTGCACTCAGGTGACACCAGCTCCAAAGTCTTGAACATGAGCTCTTTAGCAGCTGTGAATCAGAGAGCTCTGGGCAAAAATTAGAGTCAAGTCCAAGGCTGCTGTAGCACTAGAAGGGCACTCACTAAAGCTCCTGGGCCCACTGCCTGCCCCTGGAAGGCAGCTCTGCCTTTTACCTGTGTGGGCAGGGCCACCGCACTGAACTCTGTACTCCAGTGTCGCCTCCCTAGGAGGGATGGTCATTGAACACCTACCAGTTGGGGAGCTTTGATAATCAGGTAAGATAATGCATGAGCCTAGGAGGTAAAACCGAAAGAAAAGCAAGACCATTATTATCCTAATGAGAGCACAGTGGTTTCTACTGGGTTGGAGGGAGGGAAGGCCACACTCCCCTCTGGTTCTGGTTTGATTATGTTCTTTTGATTTTAGCTTGGATGGCATTTATGTGGCAGATCACGTCCTGATTATTCATTAAACATGTGCTGTTTTATGCATCTTTCTGTGTCCATGTTTATGCACAGTTTCCAAGTGTGAAAATATCAGATAGCACATGCAAAGCACAGAAAGCACCTGGCAAAATGTAAGCATTTAGTAGATGTTTTTACTGGCGCTGTTGTCACCAGCTGACTCTAACGAGCCATAAATGAAACACTCCTCCTTTCACAATCAGGCCTCATGGGCTGAAGGAGTTCAAGGTGAAGAAATGGCTTCATATGCAGTTTTGTGATCAGATGTTGAGTTCCAGCTCTATCTCTGATCCTTACGTCAGTATGAAAAATTTGTTTCTATCTGAGCCTCATGCATATTCTCCCTCTCTCTCTCACAGACGTTAGTAAGGTCTTTGCTGTATGGCCAACACCACTGGGTGTAAAGCCAAAGAAGAAATGACAAGGGATTTAGCCCTTTTGAGGGATTAGATGTCTGCCATGGGTAGCAGACATGTAAACAGATCAGTACCTTAATGTGTTTCTCATCTGCAGGCCTGAAAATGTATTTTGTAGGCATGTAGCACATCCTTGGAAATGACAGTTATCATTTTAAAAAGTACAGTCAGTGGATTCAAGTTAGCAAGTCTGTGGGGCTGTGGGTTTGTAAACCGGCTTCTGAAGGGCAGGTGTGATGGTAATTGACAAAGCAGAGTGGGGAGGACGTTTCAAATCCAGTTTTTGCATTTCAAGCAGAGTGATTTTACCCTCCCCTGGACATGTAAAGGGAAGGACCAGCGGCATAGACTGAGCTGCCAGGGCAATATTACCGCAGGTGACAAAAGGTGTGCTTACCTGTCCATGTATGCCGTGTCTCCTTTAAAACATGTTTGAACATTGTCACTTTATAGAAAACCTCCTGGAATTTCAGAATAAACCGACTCCTTGTTTTTATAATCAAAAAAATAAAATAATTTCAGCCTCCCCAAATCACTGAAATTTGTATTAGTACTTAGTTGTGGATTTCCATCTTTTATGAGGTAGCATTTTTAAAAATTTTATTTATTTATTTTTGGCTGCATTGGGTCTTCGTTGCTGCACGTGGGCTTTTCTCTGGTTGCGGCTACTCTTCGTTGCGGTGTGCGGGCTTCTCATCGCGGTGGCTTCTCTTGTTGCGGAGCATGGGCTGTAGGCATGTGAGCTTCAGTAGTTGTGGTTCACGGGCTCTAGAGCGCAGGCTCAGTAGTTGTGGCGCAGGGGCTTAGTTGTGCCCTGGCATGTGGGATCGTCCCAGACCAGGGCTCGAACCCATGTCCCCTGCATTGGCAGGCAGATTCTTAACCACTGCACCACCAGGGAAGCCCCAGCACTTTGTTTTAACATAATTTCTTCCTTAAATGTGTTATTTAATTGTCTATGTACATTGTTAATTCTTTCTACGTCAGCGTTTCACCCTTTCATCTTCCCAGTAAAGAGCAAAACTACCTTTAAAACACAATGATACTGTAGGGGATGATTTCCTTAAAATTAATATATAAGTCAATTCATGAAATGAATCATGGGACTCATTTTTTTTTTTTTTTTTTTTTTTGCGGTACGCGGGCCTCTCACTGTTGTGGCCTCTCCCGTTGCGGAGCACAGGCTCTGGATGCGCAGGCTCAGCGGCCATGGCTCACGGGCCCAGCCACTCCGTGGCATGTGGGATCCTCCCGGACCGGGGCACAAACCCGCGTCCCCTGCATCGGCAGGCGGACTCTCAACCACTGTGTCACCAGGGAAGCCCCCATGGGACTCATTTTAAAAACTTTGGTGTATATGCTAATCCCTTGTTCCAGAAAGTTCAGCTAATGTGCCTGGATGCACAGCCAGCCGCCTTTTCACCAGGAGCTCAGTGGAGTACCAGCTCTGGTGGTAGGGCATCCTTATCTAGGGCAGACCAGGTTGTTTTTTCTAGCCCTTTGCAAAATGCAAAATACACAAATGCTTGTCTTCTAGATACTCCCGCACGCCTTTTGTACCTGGATACTGCTTCCGGGCTCCCTCCCTACCACTCTCCACATCCTCACTGCCTTCCTGCTGGACCTCTTGGCCAGATCCCATCCCTCCAATTGCTGAACCCATCTTCCAGTTTCCTTTAGGAGGACGCCTGCTCCTTCCCAACTTCTCCTCCTAAATTCCTTCCTCAGTCATCTCTTTTGTCCACTTGGCCATGCCACACACTCCATGAATGCTCTGGAAGATCAAATGGCTACTGTGACAGTCTCAACCCTCAGGGAGTCAATGGACCCGTGGAGGGAAAACTTTGAGAATCTGCTGAAAAGTACAGACACCTTTTTAGGAAAAATTACGCGTACATCACTTTAGAAAGTCCTTGTAATCTCTGAATTACAGCACCCAGAAGCCTTGTGAGAGCTGACATAATAGAAAGATGTGTGTGGTAGAATTGAAGTACTTCCCAGCTAAATTCCTATTCATTCAGGGTTTGCTCTCTGAGTTATATGACAGAAGAAAACACAGTAGATTGTGATAAATATAAAACAAGGTAGAATTAAAACAAATGAGATAAGGCGTATCACTACATGACCCTATCAGAGTGAGGTATTATTACCTTTAACCAATAAGTGGTTGATGTAAAGACTGGTGGACTTAACTCTTCTTTGATGGACATTAGTAGTATCACCATTACCTGCTTCTCCTTCCCTTCCAAACACACATAACGACTGTAGGCCTTAGCCTCCTTGCACTTGGCTGCGACAGTGTGGTTAGTCTTGGAAGTGACATTTGTCACCCCAGGCTGAGACAGTGACAAGCCTACTTGCGGTTCTCTGGCCCGCAGTTCTCTTTCCCTGTCACGCAGGAGGCTTCACGTTGAGACGACGCAGTTATACAATTGAAGCCGGCTGCGCTGCTGAGCAAATGCAAGGATGCCACTCAGACCTAACCCAAAATGGGCATGAATGAGATAGCAACCTTTATGCAGTTTCTGGAGTTGTTCGTTCCTGCAGTATAACCTGGTTTACCTCAGCTAATGCATCTGCCACGGGGTCTGGTACAGAAGAAGCGTGCTGATTTCCATGGGTCTCTGACTTGCCGAAGCGATGCTTCTGAGCAGCTGCTTCTTTCTTGTGTGTGCTTCTTGTCGTCCTTCTCTATCTAGAGCAGAATACAGATGTCAGCCACGTCCATGCGTCAACATAAAAATAGCCCTGTTTTGACTTCTCTAGTCTGAAACGTTAGTGACTCCCATTTTGAAGGAATAATTGGTTCCAAGGTGCCTTGCAGCCATTCGTAGAAATGTGTGTTCTAGTTGGTTCTTTCCCCAGGAAATTGCACGAATGGCTTGGGGGAAAGAAGGAGTCAACGCTGACCACTAAAGTGATTAATTAAAGGACTTAGTATAAATGACCAATGGTATTTACAGGTACCTTAGAGGGATTAACGCTGGTTAAACACTTGGGTAGAGGAAGCAGATGAATGAATGACTCAGTGGCTGGGTGGGAGGGGCTGGAGCATTTTTCAGTGGAGCCATTAATAAGCACCTCTACCTCCACATTACATGCGAGGGATCTCACTTTAATCCTTTAAATGCTTTCACTCTCTGTAATTAGGTAATTAGGGAACAATATAACAAATACACAAGTAGAAAGAAAACGAACAAATGCATATGAATAAGTAAGAGCCTTTCATTTTATAACAAAGCAGTACTTTCTGGTTCTTTTCTTGGTGAGGTATAGCAGTCTTCCCAGGAGTCTCACTGCTTTTCCACAAAGATGGGGTCCAGTTTTGTGCCCCTAAACAAAACACGGCAGGTCGTCCAGACCTGGGAACCTCATGGAACTCCATTAAGTGCCTTTCAGCTCATTTCTAAGCAGGCTGTTAGAGGAGAGCTACAGCCTGGGCCCTGGAAGGCTGTCTGCAAGGTGGACACCAGACCTTAAAAGGGCCTTGGCTAACTCTCCTTGATAAAAGAATGCCTTGATGTACTTTGTGTAGCACTCTGATTTTGAGGCCTGCCCCTTCTCTCTTTTTCCTCCCTTCAATTACTGGCTTCTTTATTCCTTTCTCTTTCTGTGACCTTGTCTTGCATTCACAGCAGGGCTAGCTGCTATGAGATATTTAAGACCTTGCCTTTGAGAAGTTTACAATTTACTTGGAGTTTGAGGAATAAGACAGAGACATGAGAAATGAACTCATTATGAGACAGTATGAGCTTTGTACCAAATCAGTGAGGCATGCAGTGAGGTCTACACAGGCCTTCAGAGCACCGGCTCCAGACCCATCTTTTCTCCTTTCTGCTTCTTCTAACCCTCTTGCAGCACACACCTTGATTTTCTTCTCCAGCTCCATGGCCTGTGTCTGCCACAGTACAGCTTTGATCTTTGTTGATAATCAGGCCACAGATCGTTTTTAAAATATATCATTTTGCCTATGTGTAAGTCACATAAGGACAGCAGTTATTAACCTGGAAAGATAATTTTCAAAGAAAGGTTCAAAAAGTGTGATGAAGAAATGGCTGATTATTATTTATTTCTTGAGTTGCAAGTGATGGGACATCTTCTTTGGGAGAATGAACAGAAAGGCTAAGAGAACCCACAAAACAGAGAGGTTAGATGGGTTGGAAAAGCGAAGGCCGTGGTGAGAGGTTTTTGGCTAACCCCTAAAGGAGGCTACGTCCTTAGACAGAGACTAGTTTCAGTTTTTAGGTTTTCAAGACTCTTATTCTGTTACTTGTCCCCGAAGCAACGATGCAAAGCTGATTTCTTTCTTTCTTCCTTTCTTCCTTTTTCTCTTTCTTTCTTTTTCTTCCTTCCTTCCTTCCTTTCTTTCTTTCTTTTCTTCTTTCTCTCTCTCTTTTTTTTTTACAGGGAAGTGAATTATAGTAGTTAGCATTTATTAGTGCTTAACATGTGCTACACTTTCTTTCTTTCCTTCTTTTTCTTTCTCTTTCTTTCCCTCTCTCTCTTTCTTTTTTCCTTTCTTTCTTTCTCTCTCTCTTCTTCCCTTCTTCCCTCCCTCCCTCCCCCTTCCTTCCTTTTCTCTCTTTCTGTCTTTCTTTCTTTCTCTCTCTTTCTTTCTCTCTCTCGCTCTTTCTTTTTTTTTTACAGGGAAGCAAATTATAGTAATTAACATTTATTAGTGCTTAACGTGCTAGACTTTCTTTCTTTGTTTGTTTCTCTCTCTTTCTTTCTTTTTTTTTTTACAGGGAAGTGAATTATAGTTAGCATTTATTGGTGCTTAACGTGTGCTAGACTTCCTTTCTTTCTTGTTTGCTTGCTTGCTTTCCCTCTCTCTTTCTTTATTTCTTTTTTCCTTTCTTTCTTTCTTTCTCTCTCTCCTTCCATTCTTCCCTCCCTCCCTCCCCCCTTCCCTCCTTCTTTTCTCTCTTTCAAACACTTAACATGAGATTTACCCTTCTAACAAAATTTTTAGTGCACAACACAGTATTGTTAACTACAGGCATGATACTACAGAGCAGATCCCTAGAACATGTCTATGGATGGAAGAATGGATAAAGAAAAATGTGGTATACAGCATAATGTTATTTAGCCTTTTTAAAAAAGAAGGAAATCCTGCCAATTGCAATAACATGGATGGAAATGGAGGACATCATGCTGAACGAAATAAGCCAGACACAGAAGGACAAATCTGCTTGAATCAACTTACATGACAAATCTGAAATAGTCAAACTCACAGAAGCAGAGTAGAATAGTGGTTACCAGGTGCTGGGGAGGGGGAAATGGGGAGCTGTTGTTCAAGGGGTATAAAGGTTCAACTCTCTTGGTTTCTTCGTATCCCAGCAGCAGCCCCTTGCCAGGGGCCAGGGACCAGGCCTGGATTCTCAGCCTCTGGTTCTTTCCTGATAGGTCTGTGCCCCCTGGAAAAGTGACCAGTCACCTCCTCAAGAGCTTTCAACTCTCATTCATGTTTCTCATGGCTCTTTCCCCAGTGAGGTGTGTTTTCTTCCTGGGAGCTTGTGGAAAATCCCAGTCTGCTCTTCAGAAGGTTTGATTTAACCCTTTAGTCTCCCACCCCATGTACCTGTGGAATTTAGTACATCTTTTTTTTCTTTTTTGCGGTACGCGGGCCTCTCACTGCTGTGGCCTCTCCCATTGCGGAGCACAGGCTCCCGACGCGCAGGCTCAGCGGCCATGGCTCACGGGCCCAGCCGCTCCGTGGCATGTGGGATCTTCCCGGACCGGGGCACGAACCCGTGTCCCCTGCATCGGCAGGCAGACTCTCAACCACTGCGCCACCAGGGAAGCCCTAGTACATCTTTTAATGGTGAAAACACACTCTTTGAGGCCATGCCATGCCCAATATTGTCATTGCAGGTTTTTGCACTGACATCAGCTCCGCTGGTTTCTGTCTCACAGTAGAGGCCCTCTGCCTGCCCCCAGCCCAGGGTCTCAGCTTTCAGCCTTCACCCGTGATCAGTAGGGCAGGACGTCCCCAGTGCTCCTCTGCAAGGGGCTTCCTCCTCCAGAGTTTTACAGTCTTACTCTTATTCCTCATGGCTTCTCTGATTCTTTGAAATACCTGTTTGTTTCAATTTATCTTTCTTTTCTGATTGTTTTTGGTGGAATAATTGTGGTGTCTTGAAGATTTCTCTTTTTCTCAGAAGCAAAAGTCCTCAAAACGTATTTTCAAATTTGCTGGAGGTAGAGATCTAACATTTTTGCCTCAAAACATCACTAGGCTGTGTTGGGCAGAACCAACCAATCAACCAACCAACAAATAAATAATTTTGGGTGGAGGTGTCAAGATTTCACAACCAGTTACTATGTAGCTAACTGAGTATTTCTAAATCAACAATTGACATATAACTTTTTTTATATATATCATTGAACAACTTGGACCCAGTGGCAGAGCTGTTATTAATCTCTACATTAGAAAGTGGTTTAAATTTCTTCCCTGCTCCATTTTTTTAAGAAAAAAAGACTGGACACCAAATACCACCTGTTTCATCAGTATTAAAACATACGAAAGAAATAAAAGGGAAAAAAATGAAGCTACTGAATACTTCTTGGAGGAAAACAATCTTTCTTATTTCTCTGATTTCTGTAAGACCCATTGCTTAACTGTAACACTGCTCAACTTCGCTCTAGACGGCTAGCATCGTTTTGTGAGGAAGGAAAATTCTTCTGTCCCAGCCTGGGTCTCAATGTGCCCGTCCCCAAAATGAAGGGGTTGGATTACATGAGAGCAAAAGTGTTTTTTCTTTGACTTCCTTTATGGGATGAGATTTCTTTTTGAGATTCACACGATTTTTCCTTAATAAATCAATTTGCACAACGACACTTACTTTTAAAAATTCCGTATCAGTGAGTGTAATGCTTCTTCCCAGCCCCAGGTTTATCCATTATCTAGAACTTCTCTAACTTAGTAAAACTATAGTAGTACATTCCTAGTACAGAAAATCTTCATTATCATCTTTTATTCTGCTCTGCATGGCAGGATTCCCTTCAGAAACTCTCTGGGGCTATTCTAACGAGGACTCAAAACTGAGCAAAGCTTCATTCATCTGAAGCGAAGCCAAAGTTGACTTAGACTTCAAGTTTAAGTTGATTCAGTGATTAACTGCTTAGATGAAACAAACATTGAATAATACATATTTTAATGCTTAAAGACTGTAATTCATTTTAAACATCATATTATGCTTTATCTTTTTCTGGAAACTTTTAAGTGGCTTTTGAACATCAGAAATAAAATTTTGACCTCCATCATCTGTGATCAACAGACCCACAGATGTTCATCTGTCAAAGAGATTGTTGGGCGTTTCTTTTCAATGGTTGGTATGCAGTGCAGGCGGTCTAGATAATTAATACCGCTACTTCATGGTGTGTTATAATCCTGTGCTGCCCTGCTCAGGAAGCCCAAGGCAATATTCAATGATTTAACTTAGGAGGCTTGGATTCTAGCCAAGCTTTACCAGCAGCCAACTCAAAGACTGTCCAGAATCACATGGCTCCTCTGGGCTTGACTTAATCTGATCTGTAAAAACGTGATGGGACTTGGGGTAGGATGTTGTAGTCTCACTGGTTCTCAAGAAGAAACAGAGAGGGGATAATTTGACTTCCTAGGAGTTCTGGGAGTCGTGGAAGGCAGTTGGAAAGCCTGAGATGACGTATGTTAAACTTTCCACATAGAGAAGAACTGTTTCAACCCAAATGCTCCTGAGTCCTTTCCCTTGGGAGAAACACCAGCAAATGGGTGCTCATGTTGTTTTTCTGGCATTAGTATTCTTTTTTTTGGCTGGGCAAAGACATTTACAACACTTTATTTCTAGCACCCCAAGTGCTAGAAATCCTATAAATTGGTAGGAAAAGACAGTCCAATAGAAATGTGGATAAAAGAACATAAATAGACATTTCACAGAATGATAATTTTAGATGGCTAGTAGACATCTGAAAATTGAAAAAATGCAAATGAAAGCAAGAATGAAATACTATTTTTTTTAACCCATGAGATTGAAAATTAAAATGTGTCATGCATCCCTACACTGCTGGTGAGTGAATTGCTGGAAATTGGTGTGGGAAATGGCATTAGTATTCTTAAGACGACTCCCATGGGGGCTCATTCTGTCTTTCCCTAGCAAGTTCACATGAATTCCCCTATTCCCATACTAGAGACACCTTTCTAGAACTCACATCAAGAATGCCCATCTATAGGGCTTCCCTGGTGGCACAGTGGTTGAGAGTCCGCCTGCCGATGCAGTGGACACGGGTTCGTGCCCCGGTCTGGGAAGCGGGGCACGGAGCTTGCTTGCTTGCTTTCCCTCTCTCTTTCTTTATTTCTTTTTTCCTTTCTTTCTTTCTTTCTCTCTCTCCTTCCCTTCTTCCCTCCCTCCCTCCCCCCTTCCCTCCTTCTTTTCTCTCTTTCAAACACTTAACATGAGATTTACCCTTCTAACAAAATTTTTAGTGCACATGCCGCGGAGCGGCTGGGCCTGTGAGCCATGACCGCTGAGCCTGCGCGTCCGGAGCCTGTGCTCCGCAACGGGAGAGGCCACAGCAGTGAGAGGCCCGCGTACGGCAAAAAATTTAAAAAATGCCCATCTATAAATTTCCCAGCTTTCCTTCTTCAGACTTCTCTGAAATTACGTCAGGATTGCAAAGGTTTTTTCCTCTAATCATGTGGTTATCAAGCATGTAAATTTGCTTCACTCTCTCGTCATTTTCATTTTCAGAGTCTGATAAACTGACCCTGGGTTCCTTTTTCTTCCCCCCAGAAGACAAGGTCATGGGAAGCATTTTCCTTCTGAATTGGAGTACTCCTCACCAGGCTAAAATGCCTTTATTTTCACAATCCTTTTCAGTGAGTCTTTGTTCCATGAAGCCTCCTCTTGACAGTCTGCCCAAGGGGCTTAGGATGAGGTTTGAGGAGAGTGGATGGGAGTTTGAAGGACTCGGTCCAAGTTATTGAGCCAGGCTTTCTTGTTCAGCTTCCTCCTCCTTAACCCCTTATCCTTCCACGAAGGTGGACATGCCCTTCTCAGTAACTTCCAACCAGTGTTTACCAGTTTGACGAAGTAAGGCACAAACCAAGAGAAATAAAACTTGCTGAATCTCTCGATATCCACCCTTGACAACATCATGAGAGAAGTTTTGCTGCTTCTGTTGATCTCCTCCCCGTCCCCCTTCAGTCCCCGGCCCCTTCCCCCTCCCCCTAGTGGCTTCTCCCCTTCCCATTCCCCTTCGGTGGCATACCCAGGGTTTCCTCTGTGATTCTTCAAGCTCAGAGTCTCCTCTGGAACATTGTCTTGCTGGTTCTTTCAGTCAGTGTTTATGCCTCACATCTTCCCGGGTTCTATTCTCTATCAAATGTTCCATCTTAAAAGTTCAGGGCTGGAAGGTAACTGTGCGGTGATCTGAAACCATGACCTCATTTGACAGATCAGATCAAGGCTGTCCATATAAATATAAAGCGAGTCACGATGGTAATTTTAAATTTTCTAATAGCCACACTTAAAAAAATACAGTAAAAAGAAATAAGTGAAATTAATTATATATTTTAATCAACCCAATACTTCAGGAATAGTATCATTTCACTGTGAATTCAATATAAAATGTACTGAGATACTCATATTCTTTTTCTCATTTTAAGTATCTGAAATTGAGTATGTATTTTACATTTACAGCATACTTCAGTGAGGGCTAGCTGCATTTCTGGGGCAGAGTTGCCAGCTGTGGCTAGGGGCCACTGCTGAGACGGCATAGGATTATAGCAGCAAAGTTTAGGGGGAGCAAATGACTCGCGTAAGGTCATAAACTAGTTGACAGCAGAGCCAGTCTCTTGATCTCTGCTCTGATGCTTTTCTTGAAACAATGTCTGATTCTGACAGTGATGATGCTTAGGATGTGCCTTGAAGTGGAAGATGGATTATACGAATCTAGAATGATTTGGTGGTGAAAATCTATAGTGGTTTTAGCGTAAGGCTAAAAAGAAGGTTATACCTTCTAGTAGCTTCTGTTTTATGACATTATTGTGATAAGAGGAAGATTGTGACCAGAAAATTTTATTTCCAGTGATAGTGATGGACAAAATAAGTTAATTTGAATTGCAGTGTGAATATCTGTCTTCTTTCAGATCTATTTCGTTAGTCTATTATCTATGTCAATGTCTAAGTACTAGGAAATTACTGCTTATTTCCATGAAAATCTATCAAAATGTACATTTTAACAGTGGCTTGTATGTGCGGGGAGATCACTGTAGCTTCTTCATCTATGCGTAATGACCAAGTCTCAGGGCTTGGCTCTGACTTTGCTTTTTTTTTTTTTAATTTTTGCCGTGCCATGTGACATGTGGGATCTTAGTTCCCTGACTAGGGATCAGACCCATGCCCCCTGCACTGGGAGCGCGGAGTCTTAACCACTGGACCACCAGGGAAGTCCTGGGCTCTGGCTTTAAAACTCCCATTATATTAAGCCTGTTTCAGGACTACCTGTGCATGTGGGACTCCATAGATAAAGCCTGGGGGGTCTAAAAGTTCCACACCTAATTCTGAAGTATGAAATTTGATTCAGGCCAAAATAAACATTCCCAAAACCTAAATTGCATTATATTCAAAGTGATTAGGAATCACAGTGAACTAATGTCTCTAGTACTTGGCTTGAAATCCTCACTCTTACTCGCCGTATGCTCTTGAGGATATCACTTTCTTTAGTATTGGTGCCCTTTATAAATGGCAAGGAACGCTATCTACCCTACTTACTATGTAGGACTTCATTTTCTAAGGTGTGTTTTAGACCTAGGGGATGCACTATCAAAAAGGGATTCTATGGTCAACTGAATTTGAGAAATTCTGAATACTCTTAGAGATTCAAAATGTGTAACAGTATTTTAAAGACCTGGGTAGTCTTGCAGACAAAGAATTTCTTAATTTAACTCAACGTTTCCTAAAAGTATTTTTAAGCCAGGAATTATTTGATCTTTTTCTCACCCACCACCTAGTCCATGGAACATACTTAGAGAAATGTTGTCATGGAGGATTTTAAAGGCAAAGTGGACAAAGATATATGAAAGATATTTTGATGTCTAATAATCGTTTCTCAAGCACAAGTAGTTAAAACACACATTTAAGAGTGTCTTGCTGTCCCAATATGCACCTACAGATCCCCCAACACTGCACTCTCTCCTGGAAACACACAAAGTTTAATATTACTACCTATTTGCTCACCTTCTCTTGACATCAATTAAACAACAAATGTAATACGGTAAGAAAATTTTGGCCACACAAAAAGCCAGATTTCAAGATTCTAAAACCATCACATTCTTGAGTATTTCACCCCATACTCCCCTTTTTCTCTCCCTCCTCTCCTGTATCTTCCACTTTCTCCATCTTCTCTTCCTCCCCCCACTTCCCTTTTCCCTTTTCCTTCACTCTCTCTGATGACCCAACGTAGCCTTTTGGTCTAGATCAACTAAGTTTTATGAGCCCTTAGTTATTGAGAAGAGTGCTATGCTAATTCTGGGATCAAAAAGAGATATGACCTAGACATTGCTCTCAAAACCCTTACTTTCTGGTAAAGAAGATGTACATGTAAAACATACTCTAGCTGAGTGTGACCCATGTAATGATGGGATTATCTCTAAGGTACAGGAAGTAGCCTTGACATTGGAGGGGCTGACCTTGCTGGGAAAGTTGGAAAGGACCTTGTTCATTGAATGCTTCATAAAGCAGGGGATGTCTGAGCAAGTGTGTCAGCAGTTCCTAGGCAGTCAAGGATAGGAAGGTGGATCCAGTAGAGAGGGCAGAGTGTGGGAAGCCACTGAGGCATGAAAGAACAAGGTGTACACTGGACATGCAAACCATCCAAGTAATTCATGGAACTATGGAGAGAGGCAAGCTAAGGTTACATCATGAGGGGCCTTGTATCCCTACTGCCCTTTGGTGAGTGGCCTTCTAACATTTTTAAGCCTTGAAACTCCTTGACATTTTATCTGGAAGCCCAGAATTTGCTTGGCAGTTGGTCTAGCAAAAACAAGGCAAGGGAGGTTGTACAGGGTACCATTTGAAAGCCACTGCAATGAAACATGGTCATATCTGTGTTTTCTAGCAGAAACTTAATAAGTTTTTGTTAGAGAATGAAAGTTTTCCCAAACCGGGGAAAAGGAAAGGGGCGAAGGAAAACAGTCACTTTCTCAGATGCTATTTTAGATGAAAGGCCAGGATGCATCTTTCCGTTCAGTCACACATGGAAGCAGCTTTCAAGAAAAAGAAGTGCTGATGTACATTAGCTCACTCTGCTATTAAGTGTGCTGGAACATACTTTAAAAACAGTTTAGAACTAAAATCATATGCATTGATGTCTTCTATTCCTTTGAGGACTTTTAGTGGCAGAGAGTCTGAACTGCATTTATTCACGTGGGAGCAGAATTATCTTTGATTACCAAGTGCTTTCTGCTTCCGTGAAAGCTATAATAAACCACTGCTGGGTCCATTGGGGTAGGTGTGGGCTTGTGAAATCCAAGATGGGGAGGGTTTGGGTGAAAGGAAATTTCTTACAAATATTATAAAAATTGGTTTGAACTTGAAAGCGTTAGAGAGAGAAAGCTCTGGGTTACTTTTATTGACATCCCTGGGTTGGCATCCCTCAGGAGACAGTGCCATGCTTACATGGGTGTCTTCCATCAACCTCCACCTGATGTGAAGGGTTGTTACATCTTTAGCTCCGTTCACGGCAATGCCAGAGACAAACACAGAAGAATATTCTGACCTGGCTTTGTGAGTTATTTAATCCATATCTTGGCTCTTTTGTTCTATATAAACAGAAATGCAAAACTGAAGGCTTGGTATGTTTTGCTTGTTTCATTTTTAAATTCCGTTTCATTGTTTTACAGAGTAATTCATCTTCCCTATGGGTTAGTTTAAACAACATATATACAAAAAGAAGAAATTAAAATCTACTGGTAATAACAACTCTAGAAATAACTACTATCAACATTTTCGAGTATATATTTATATATTTCTAGATTTTTTTCCTTACACATTCATATTACAGTGTTTCTTTGAAAAATGAGATCACGTGGCACAAATTGTTTTGTTACCCACTTTCCTCACTTTAAATACATCAGAAGCAAAAATAATTTTAAAGTCAATATAGTTCGTTCTACGACATTGCTTTTATGTGGATGCGGGCTATTTGTTTATAAAGGTAGACCCCAATTTATTTAAACAAACTCTTATTTTTAGACATTTGGCTTCCAGGCTTGCCCTATTAAAACAGTGCTAGGAAACATCCTACTAGCTACATTTTGCCTTCATTTATCCTTGTCTCCTTAGAATAATCTACTCAGGTGGAATTTCTGGTTCAAAGGCTCTGTATACTGTCAACGCTGTTGGCATGCTTTATAAAACTGTCCTCGGGAATGAAGGTTATTCTTGTTTATATTCCACATGTGAATGTAGGAGGGCACTTATTTCCAATCAACATTACCAGTTCTAGTAAATATTGTTTTGGTCAGTTTAATACCATTTTAAATTCCTGGGTCTCCCTACTTCCTCCACCTGTTGGGTCTAATAGTACATGCCCTCCAAAGGATGGGGTGAGGAATCAGAGATACATGAGGCGAAGAAGGGCTGTGCGGGAGGGGCTCAGTGATGTGTTCACAGTTGATTTAAGTTCAGTTTGAAGATTCACCTCATAGAAATAGTTTGTTGATGGGCTTAACGTTGGAACTGTAGAAGCTGCAGCATGAGGAGGAGCTTATTTACAACCAAGGTGATTCTCTGCATCCCGAGGAAGGTCCTTCATCAGGTAGAGAGAAACAGATGCCTCCAGAACTCTGAAAGTCAGTTGAGAACAGTGCAAGTCAGAGTGGCTTGAGAAGTGGTGCAGGGAATCCAAAAGGGTGGACAACTTAAAAGTAAACCTAATCATTGGCCAAAGCTTGGAAATACAAAAAAGAGAAAAACGATCCCCTGTTGGGTTTCTTTCAACGAACTACATTTTGGCATTGTGCCGTTGCCCCGTATGGAATACTGCTTATTTTTTTCTGGATTGAAAAGCAATAGGGCGGAATGGTGAACCATGTTGGGCATGGAGAGTCTGAATACTGGCCCTGCCATGTGCCAGCTCATTGAGTTTGAGTTATTCTCTAAACTGTTTCCAGGTCTATGAGGAATGATGATGATACAATGTAGGGCTGTGTGAGGATTAGATGAGATAGTTTGCAGAAGTCAGCACAGAGCCTGGAATTAGTAACCCGCCCTCCACTGCAGCTGTTATGCTTACTTTGACACTGCGTCTTCAACTCACACGGAGTCTGCTTGGATTCCCTGAAGGTGACTCACTGGGTCACAGAGGGCGACAAACTTTGCCCCACTATTTACCACCTTCCACAGTGTCCCGATGAGCAGAGAACATGGGAGAACTTTCTTTCCTGTTTTTTTTTTTTGTTTTTTTTACATCTTTATTGGAGTATAATTGCTTTACAATGGTGTGTTAGTTTCTGCTTTATAACAAAGTGAATCAGTTATACATATATATATGTTCCCATATCTCTTCCCTCTTGCGTCTCCCTCCCTCCCACCCTCCCTATCCCACCCCTGCAGGCGGTCACAAAGCACCGAGCTGATCTCCCTGTGCTATGCGGCTGCTTCCCACTAGCTATCTACCTTACGTTTGGTAGTCTATATATGTGCATGCCTCTCTCTCACTTTGTCACAGCTCACCCTTCCCCCTCCCCATATCCTCAAGTCCATTCTCTAGTAGGTCTGTGTCTTTATTCCTGTCTTACCCCTAGGTTCTTCATATTTTTTTCTTAAATTCCATATATATGTGTTAGCGTACGGTATTTGTCTTTCTCTTTCTGACTTACTTCACTCTGTATGACAGACTCTAGATCTATCCACCTCATTACAAATAGCTCAATTTCGTTTCTTTTTATGGCTGAGTAATATTTCATTGTATATATGTGCCACATATTCTTGATCCATTCATCCGATGATGGACACTTAGGTTGTTTCCATCTCTGGGCTATTGTAAATAGAGCTGCAATGAACATTTTGGTACATGACTCGTTTTGAATTATGGTTTTCTCAGGGTATATGCCCAGTAGTGGGATTGCTGGGTCATATGGTAGTTCTATTTGTAGTTTTTTAAGGAACCTCCATACTGTTCTCCATAGTGGCTGTACCAATTTACATTCCCACCAACAGTGCAAGAGGGTTCCCTTTTCTCCACACCCTCTCCAGCATTTATTGTTTCTAGATTTTTTGATGATGGCCATTCTGATTGGTGTGAGATGACATCTCATTGTAGTTTTGATTTGCATTTCTCTAATGATTAATGATGTTGAGCATTTCCTGTATTCTTAAATGGAATCATTTTGCTTTATTTTCCTCTGAATGCTTCATTTTGTCCTCAAAATGAAGTAGAAGCCACATGATCTACTGTGTCTCCCTCTCTGTGTTGTTGGCTAGAAAGCTTAGGAGTGAATGTGCGGTCGATCTATGTCTACTGTGTAGGGCTTCACAGAATTCATTCCACATACCAGCCACCCTGCTAGTTATAGCTTATCTTTCTTATATTTATTCCTCATCTGCTTACATTTTCTCAAATTTAATTTTATCTTGTATGTATGCTGTAAACAACTTTTTTTTAAACATCTTTATTGGAGTATAATTGCTTTACAATGGTGTGTTAGTTTCTGCTTTATAACAAAGTGAATCAGTTATACATATACATATGTTCCCATATCTCTTCCCTCTTGCGTCTCCCTCCCTCCCACCCTCCATATCCCACCCCTCCAGGCGGTCACAAAGCACCGAGCTGATCTCCCTGTGCTGAGCTGATCTCCCTGTGCTATGTGGCTGCTTCCCACTAGCTATCTACCTTACGTTTGGTAGTGTATATATGTACATGCCACTCTCTCACTTTGTCACAGCTTACCCTTCTCCCTCCCCATATCCTCAAGTCCATTCTCTAGTAGGTCTGTGTCTTTATTCCCGTCTTACCCCTAGGTCCTTCATGACATTTTTTTTCCCTTAGATTCCATATATATGTGTTAGCGTACGGTATTTGTCTTTCTCTTTCTGACTTACTTCACTCTGTATGACAGACTCTAGGTCCATCCACCTCACTACAAATAACTCAATATCGTTTCTTTTTATGGCTGAGTAATATTCCATTGTATATATGTGCCACATCTTCTCGATCCATTCATCCGATGATGGACACTTAGGTTGCTTCCATATCCTGGCTATTGTAAATAGAGCTGCAATGAACATTTTGGTACATGACTCTTTTTGAATTATGTTTTTCTCAGGGTATATGCCCAGTAGGGGGATTGCTGGGTCATATGGTAGTTCTATTTGTAGTTTTTTAAGGAACCTCCATACTGTTCTCCATAGTGGCTGTACCAATTTACATTCCCACCAACAGTGCAAGAGGGTTCCCTTTTCTCCACACCCTCTCCTGCATTTATTGCTTCTAGATTTTTTGATGATGGCCATTCTGACTGGTGTGAGATGACATCTCATTGTAGTTTTGATTTGCATTTCTCTAATGATTAGTGATGTTGAGCATTCTTTCATGTGTTTGTTGGCAATCTGTATATCTTCTTTGGAGAAATGTCTATTTAGGTCTTCTGCCCATTTTTGGATTGGGTTGCTTGTTTTTTTGTTATTGAGCTGCATGAACTGCTTGTAAATTTTGGAGGTTAATCCTTTGTCAGTTGCTTCATTTGAAAATATTTTCTCCCATTTTGAGGGTTGTCTTTTGGTCTTGTTTATGGTTTCCTTTGCTGTGCAAAAGCTTTTAAGTTTCATTAGGTCCCATTTTTTTATTTTTGTTTTTATTTCCATTCCTCTAGGAGATGGGTCAAAAAGGATCTTGCTGTGATTTATGTCATAGAGTGTTCTGCCTATGTTTTCCTCTAAGAGTTTGATAGTGTCCGGCCTTACATTTAGGTCTTTAATCCATTTTGAGCTTATTTTTGTGTATGGTGTTAGGGAGTGTTCTAATCTCATACTTTTACATGTACCTGTCCAGTTTTCCCAGCACCACTTATTAAAGAGGCTGTCTTTTCTCCGCTGTACATTCCTGCCTCCTTTATCAAAGATAAGGTGACCATATGTGTGTGGGTTTATCTCTGGGCTTTCTATCCTGTTCCATTGATCTATCTTTCTGTTTTTGTGTCAGTACCATACTGTCTTGATTACTGTAGCTTTGTAGTATAGTGTGAAGTCAGGGAGCCTGATTTCTCCAGCTCCGTTTTTCGTTCTCAAGATTGCTTTGGCTATTTGGGGTCTTTTGTGTTTCCATACAAATTGCAAAATTTTTTGTTCTAGTTCTGTGAAAAATGCCAGTGGTAGTTTGATAGGGATTGCACTGAATCTGTAGATTGCTTTGGGTAGTAGAGTCATTTTCACAATGTTGATTCTTCCAATCCAAGAACATAGTATATCTCTCCATCTATTTGTATCATCTTTAATTTCTTTCATCAGTGTCTGATAATTTTCTGCATACAGGTGTTTTGTCTCCTTAGGTAGGTTTATTCCTAGATATTTTATTCTTTTTGTTGCAATGGTAAATGGGAGTGTTTTCTTAATTTCACTTGCAGATTTTTCATCATTAGTGTATAGGAATGCCAGAAATTTCTGTGCATTAATTTTGTATCCTGCTACTTTACCAAATTCATTGATTAGCTCCAGTAGCTTTCTGGTAGAATTTTAGGATTCTCTATGTATAGTATCATGTCATTTGCAAACAGTGACATCTCTGCTTCTTCTTTTCTGATTTGGATTCCTTTTATTTCCTTTTCTTCTCTGATTGCTGTGGCTAAAACTTCCAAAACTATGTTGAATAAGAGTGGTGAGAGTGGGCAACCTTCTCTTGTTCCTGATCTTGGTGGAAATGGTTTCAGGTTTTCACCATTGAGGATGATGTTGGCTGTGGGTTTGTCATATATGGCCTTTATTATGTTGAGGAAAGTTCCCTCTATGCCTACTTTCTGCAGGGTTTTTATCGTAAATGGGTGTTGAATTTTGTCAAAAGCTTTCTCTGCATCTATTGAGATGATCATATGGTTTTTCTCCTTCAATTTGTTAATATGGTGTATCATGTTGATTGATTTGCATATATTGAAGAATCCTTGCATTTCTGGAATAAACCCCACTTGATCATTTACATTCAAGGTAATTATCGATATTTATGTTCCTATTCCCATTTTCTTAATTGTTTTGGGTTTGTTTTTGTAGGTCTTTTCCTTCTATTGTGTTTCTTGCCTAGAGAAGTTCCCTTAGCATTTGTTGTAAAGCTGGTTTGGTGGTGCTGAACTCTCTCAGCTTTTGCTTGTCTGTAAAGATTTTAATTTCTGCATCAAATCTGAATGAGATCCTTACTGGGTAGAGTAATCTTCGTTGTAGGTTCTTCTCCTTCATCACTTTAAGTATGTCCTGCCAGTCTCTTCTGGCTTGCAGAGTTTCTGCTGAAAGATCAGCTTTTAACCTTATGGGGATTCCCTTGTGTGTTATTTGTTGTTTTTCCCTTGCTGCTTTTAATATGTTTTCTTTGTATTTAATTTTTTGATAGTTTGACTAATATGTGTCTTGGCGTGTTTCTTCTTGGATTTATCCTGTATGGGACTCTCTGTGCTTTCTGGACTTGATTAACTATTCCCTTTCCCATATTAGGGAAGTTTTCAACTATAATCTCTTCAAATATTTTCTCAGTCCCTTTCTTTTTCTCTTATTCTTCTGGGACCCCTATAATTCGAATGTTGGTGCATTTAATGTTGTCCCAGAGGTCTCTGAGACTGTCCTCAGTTCTTTTCATTCTTTTTTCTTTATTCTGCTCTGCAGTAGTTATTTCCACTATTTTATCTTCCCGGTCACGTATCCATTCTTCTTCCTCAGTTATTCTGCTATTGATCACTTCTACAGTATTTTTAATTTCATTTATTGTGTTGTTCATCGTTGCTTGTTTCCTCTTTAGTTCTTCTAGGTCCTTGTTAAATATTTCTTGCATTTTGTCTATTCTATTTCCAAGATTTTGGATCATCTTTACTATCATTATTTTGAATTCTTTTTCAGGTAGACTGCCTATTTCCTCTTCATTTGTTAGGTCTGGTGGGTTTTTTTCTTGCTCCTTCATCTGCTGTGTGTTTTTCTGTCTTCTCATTTTGCTTATCTTACTGTGTTTGGGGTCTCCTTTTTGCAGGCTGCAGGTTCGTAGTTCCTGTTGCTTTTGGTGTCTGTCCCCAGTGGCTAAGGTTGGTTCAGTGTGTTGTGTAGGCTTCCTGGTGGAGGGGACTAGTGCCTGTGTTCTGGTGGATGAGGCTAGATCTTGTCTTTCTGGTGGGCAGGTCCACGTCTGGTGGTGTGTTTCAGGGTGTCTGTGGCCTTATTATGATTTTAGGCAGTCTCTCTGCTAATGGGTGGGGTTGTGTTCCCGTCTTGCTAGTTGTTTGGCATAGGGTGTCCAGCACTGTAGCTTGCTGGTCGTTGAGTGAAGCTGGGTACTGGCGTTGAGCTGGAGATCTCTGGGAGATTTTCGCCATTTGATATTGCGTGGAGCTGGAGGTCTCTTGTGGACCAGTGTCCTGAAGTTGTCTCTCCCACCTCAGAGGCACAGCACTGATTCCTGGCTGTAGCACCAAGAGCCTTTCATCCACACGGCTCATCATAAAAGGGAGAAAAGGGAGAAAGAAAGAAAGAAAGAGGATAAAATAAAATAAAGTAAGATAAAATAAAAATTATTAAAATAAAAATTAAAAAATAATTATTAAGAAAAAAAAATTTTTGTAATAAAAATAATGGAAGGACAGAACCCTAGGACAAATGGTGAAAGCAAAGCTATACAGACAAAATCTCACAGAGAAGCATACACATACACACACAAAAAGAGGAAAAGGGGATAAAATAATATACCTTGCTCTCAAAGTCCACCTCCTCAATTTGGGATGCTTCGTTGTCTATTCATGTAGTCCACAGATGCAGGTACATCAAGTTGATTGTGGAGATTTAATCCGCTGCTCCTGAGGCTGCTGGGAGAGATTTCCTTTTCTCTTCTTCGTTCGCACAGCTCCCGGGGCTCAGCTTTGGATTTGGCCCCGCCTCTGCGTGTAGGTCGCCTGAGGGCATTTGTTCTTCGCTCAGGCAGGACGCCGTTAAAGGAGCCGCTGATTCGGGGGCTCTGGCTCACTCCGGCGGGGCGGAGGGAGGGGCACGGAGTGAGGGGCGGGCCTCGGGCGGCAGAGGCCAGCGTGACGTTGCACCAGCCTGGGGCGCGCCGTGCGTTCTTCCGGGGAAGTTGTCCCTGGATCCCGGGACCCTGGCGGTGGCGGGCTGCACAGGCTCCCGGGAGGGGAGGTGTGGATAGTGACCTGTGCTCGCACACAGGCTTCTTGGTGGCGACAGCAGCAGCCTTAGTGTCTCATGCCTGTCTCTGCGGTCCACGCTTTTAAGCCGCGGCTCACGCCCGTCTCTGGAGCTCCTTTAAGCCGCGCTCTTAATCCCCTCTCCTTGCGCACCAGGAAACAAAGGGGCAAGAAAGAGTCTCTTGCCTCTTCGGCAGCTCCAGACATTTCCCCGGACTCCCTCCCGGCTAGCCGTGGCGCACTAACTCCCCACAGGCTGTGTTCACGCCACCAACCCCAGTCCTCTCCCTGCGCTCCGACCGAAGCCCGAAGCCCGAGCTTCAGCTCCCAGCCCCGCCCACCCCGGCGGGTGAGCAGACAAGCCTCTCGGGCCGGTGAGTGCCGGTCGGCCCTGATCCTCTGTGCGGGAATCTCTCCGCTTTGCCCTCCACACCCCTGTTGCTGTGCTCTCCTCCGGGGCTCCGAAGCTTCCCGCTCCGCCACCTGCAGTCTCCGCCCGCGAAGGGCTCCTAGTGTGTGGAAACCTTTCCTCCTTCACGGCTCGCTCCCAGAGGTGCAGGTCCCGTCCCTATCCTTTGTCTGTGTTGTTTCTTTTTTCTTTTGCCCTTGCGGCGGGGGGCAGGTTCTTGCCTTTTGGGAGGTCTGAGGTCTTCTGCCAGCGTTCAGTAGGTGTTCTGTAGGAGCTGTTCCACGTGTAGATGTATTTCTGGTGTATCTGTGGGGAGGAAGCTGATCTCCGCGTCTTACTCTTCCGCCATCTTCCCCCTCTCCCTTCTGTAAACAACTTTAAATTGCTTTCAGAACAAGGCAGGATAGGACGAAAGAAATAAAAGTAAAAGAGAAAATAAAGCTCATCACTGGTATACCCACTCTAAGGTAAATCCGGTTTATATATTGTAACTTTCTTCCTTTCCCCTTCCTTCTCATTGTCTCTACGTCCATCTGTCCATGTAGCTTACCTGCAGGCAGGCGGCATGTGATTTTCACACAGCCTTAGTCCATAAACAGTTTCTTTCGTCATAAAAAGTTCATTGTAAAATGGCTTTTAATGGCCGTCTAGACCTCTATCATATAGATAAGCCACAGTTTATTAATTATTCTCTGTCATTAAAATTTAGGTTTTCTTCCCTTTGCTGCATAACATTTATCTTTATAACTGTGATCACCATCATTCCTTATACATTTTTGCATAACCCTTTACTTCTGTTTGTTATAAGATTTTCATATACATTACTGGCGATCATCTTCCTCCTATTCAAAGAAATGAAATTAAAGCATATAATCATCTGTACCTATCCAGCAGAGTTAGGAGCCAGGAGAGTGGTGTTCCCTGCACCAGCAAGGAAGCAAGTCTATAAAACATGGAATGAAAATATCTTCTCCCTTTGGCACGGCAGAGAGCTTCTCCAGGGAAGTTGTTGAGGAATACAGATTAGGTTTAGGGATGAATCCTTGCTGCATGGTGCTTCCCTTTCCTCAAGCTTCCAGAGGCCGTCTCTGACGATTTCATCTAGGACAGGGGAGAGAAGCCTCGCTGGGCATGGCTTCTGGTGGGCCTGGAGCTCAGAGACTTCAGCAGACCTTCTTCAAAGACCTGATCCCTCCTTACCTGGTTTTCAACCAAAGCTAGAATCTGACACCCCCAGATATTTCTAGGGTTTTGAGCGGGATATTTTCCCCATTCAGTTGGGCAAAGCCTGAAGGGCATTTTTAAACAGGGGATCTTTGAGTTTTCAGCTTTTATCTTACATTGAAGATTAGGAGCAACATTTTAAATACCTCTGCCTCAGAGGTCGCTGCCTGTAGCTTCCATGCCTTGTGACCTGCCTCTGTATTATGGGAGAATGTTCCAGCTGCAGCTGCTGACAGTAGTTGCCCCTCAGTGTCTGTGGGGGATTGGTTTCAGGAACCCTCGAGGATCCCCAAATCTGTGGATGCCCAGGTCCCTTATATAAAATGGTGTAGCACAGTATCTGTGGGTGCAGAGGACCAACTGTATTTTGTTTCCCACCCGCTGCTGAAGTCAGACTCAGGTCTCCTTCAGAAACTACCATGTTGTCTGCACAGATCCTTCTGGTGGTGATGAGATCTGTGTTGGCAAACACAGCCCTTGCTTGTGCTGTTTTCCAAGAAGCAGGTCTGAGTGGACCCAAGACTGGTGTGCTTATCAGCGGTGCCACCTTGAACACCAGTTATGACCTCAGTTTTCGTGTCTGTGATAAGCAAAATACTCCTTCCTCGTGGTGTTGTGGTGAAGACTGAGATGTATGTGGCTGAAGGAGACATTGTGAACATGCCTATCGCTTGACCAATGCCTCTTTTACCATAATTATTCGATTTTGATTCAAGTGTTTGACCTGGGCACACCTGGGAGGAGTCTCCAGGAGAGCAAATAATTACCAAACACTTGGTCTGTGGCTGTGACCAGCCCCAGGGCCTTCTCAACAAGCTGACAAGGTAGATACTATCATCATCCCCGTGTCCATCGAGAAGTTACGAGACTCATCCAGGTTTAGAGCTAGAAAGAAACAAAGCCACGGTTGGAACTTAGGCAGTCTGGTTGTAGCACCTGTTCTCTTGTCTACCCAGCTGCACTGCCCAAAACCCAACAAATGGTTAAGAACGTGTTTCCCTTTAAAGATGCACTGAAGCCCTGAGTGCAGTTGGCCGTGGGTACCCCTGGCCTGGTACCTCAACCCACTGCCAGCCCGTATCTCCCCCCTCCCTTCCGCCTGGTCACAGTCCCATCCTGGATGGCATTCCTGTGCCACCAGCTCCATTTATTCCTGACACAGTGTAAACGGGGACGCATGAACATGTGGTACCACCAAGGTGTTTACTTCTCAGTAGAGCCTGGCCCCAGGACACCCATGGGAATCAACCCCTCATGTTCCAAAGAAGGGGGGCCGTGACCCAGCACATGGGCTATGTAAACTGGGTCTTGTTCCGTGCAGGAAAATCCTGTGTGGATCCTTCCAGAAGAGACTGTCAAACTTTTATTTTTTAAATCTTCCATCACGCCATATTGTAATGGGTACACAGTGCTTTTACTTGGCATCAGTTACGAGTTGGTTTTGAAACAATTCAGTATTAAACCAGCGGGGATGATTACTGATCTCTCCATCCCTTTGGGGCAGCTCTACCAACAGGGGACAGGTTCCATTCTATTCCAATTTGTGTTGCTGTCTATGCCCATCCGGCAGCACAGAAGGTGGCTTCATTAGCTAACACAGCGTTACCATATTTGTCATGGAACTCAGGTGCCTGCTTCCGGTGGCTCTGCCTTGCCATTGTTTGCTGAATGCTTTGAACTCAGAGGCAACAGTGCATTTTTGACCAGGGGAAACATCGTGGAGCTGAAGACAGAACTGCAGCAACTGCAGCTGCTAGTTTTTTGCACCTTCATATCAAGTACCCTTGCAAAGAGTTCTGAAAATGAGACTGTCAGACTTTTTGCTAAACTTCCAATTGTGGCATTTAGAGGCTAACTTTTATCCCACAAAACTTTTGAACTTACTTAGCAGTGTTTAGTTCACAAAGCATCTTCCCCACTTCTCTCTGTGGGGTCACCATAGAAAGTTCATGAGGGAGGCCAGATTCTTCCCTCTGTCCCTGGCTCTCTCTTCCCCGCTCTTTGCTTTATTGAGTTCCTACACTGGGCTAAGCTTTGAGAATTAAAAAACAAAAAGACAAATCTTTCCCACTTTCCTGTTGCGTTCTCACAGGTTGTAAGTAGAGCTGTGCTTTAGAACTTGAGTCTCCCAATGGCCAAGCCAGGACACACTCTCCACTCAAGATGCCTTTCCAAACGGTCACCAAACTCTGCTTTCAGCATTGAGTCCTGAGCTCATAGGAGCCTCTTATCGGGATGATGGGCTCTAGGTCTGACCTTCTGTGTCCCTAGGGAATGGCTCAGAGCAAATTAACTTGCATCTGATCAAAATTTTCTGAGGTCATTGTTAAGACTGACAGTCGCTGGTGGTGCCAAAGCCACTTTTTTTTTTTAACTTTTTATTTTATATTGCAGTATAGTTGATTAACAATGTTATGTTAGTTTCAGGTGTACAGCAAAGTCACTTCTTGCAGAAACAGGAATGGCTAAAGTCAAGACCGGTGTGTCCTTCTGGTGCCTTTAAAACAGGACAAATCTCCTATAAACATAATTAATCCATTCATCCTTTAATTAATTGGTTCGTTCTGAAACGGATGCCCCCAGTGTGGTAATGGAGTGTGCTTGCTGTGACCGTTCTGTCTCTAGAATACAAATGCTCACTCTCTCCCCTGTCCCCATCACACCAGCCATCAATACTGAGTAAAAGCCCTGACAAGTATTCAGTCCTCCCCTATAGAATCTTCCTCGTCCCTGTGCTGGGTCTTGCAGCCAAGGGTGGAAGGAGCGGGCAGTTCATTTCCGGTTGGCAAAAGAGGCGCTGGTGGCTGAGAAGGAGTTGCCCTTGGTGAGTTGCATCCATGCACAGTAACTGGTCCAAGTACCCCTCCCACAGTGGCTGCAGACCCAGGACGTTGTCGTCATTTTCTGCTGCAGTGAGTCTTCAGTTTAGGCTGCCCACTCCCCACTGGTGTGCTTAGGGGAGAGGGCATCTGATTGAAAGGGCACTCAGCAAAGATGTGGGCTGAGGCAGGCCAGCGGTGATGCTGCCACTTATTGGCATGGGACGTCAGGAATGCTGGGTCGCAAGGAGGCGGGCAGCAAGCAGGTCTCTCCAGCAGAAGCCTTGAGCTACCAGGAGGAAAGGCTCCAAAGGCTGGCCCAGGTCAGAGACTGGGTCCACTGCTAGTGCTTCTATGCTGGTCTCTCAGGTCAGAATACGGACAGTTTTAGCTCGACCAGTTAACCGTGAGTTTTCAAGCATTGCTACCTTCTCCAGTGTCGGAGCTAAGACATGTTCAAGCATTCATTACTTTAGGAACCCAGATCCACCCCTTCCTTTCCCTTACTGAGGATGAGCTTTTCTCTTTAGAACTTTAAAACACAAAGGGTCCCATCAGATCTTCTCGCTCAAGAGGATGGTCCTACTGGTCACCCTTCTGAGTAGGCCACCCCAGGGGTTCCACAGAGATACTCCTTCCTGCCAGTATTGTGACATGATTCGTCATACTCTCCTGAAAAAGAAGGAAAAGAAACACTATTCCCACAGATAATCTGCCACTGTCCATCTATTCATTCATTCTTGGGGCAAACCCCAAGGGCCAGGAGCTTGTCAAAACACCATGGATATTCCAGACCTGGGCCCAGTGATGAACTCGGTCTTTTTCACATTTCTCACATTCCCCAGGATCTGCCTGGCTTCTGGCACCTGGACTGTTTCCTTTTATTGGCTGGAGCACACTACTCACGGTTGGTGGCTGAAGTGAATTTCTTCAGCTTGACGCTGGGCATGCTTAGGACACAGCTTGTACTTGACACCTTGGCCCTTGGCCTTCCTGGTTCCTCTGGGCGGCTCCTCTGCATCCCCGGAGCCTTGAACTTCACTCGGGGACCAGCCAGGCCTCCCTCAGCCTCCCGGAAGTGGCACAGCTTCTTGTGCTTCTGTGAGAAACGGTTCAGAGCCTGATAAACCCTGGGCAACACACTTTCTGAATCAGTTTATTTCTAAAGTGTGACCTTTGAAGTCATCTTTTCATGAGGGACGGGGCTGGAGTTTAGCTTTCCTTGTTGGTAGATTATGAAAGATAAATGGCACTTGAGTCCATTGGAAAAGGGACTGTCTCTTCTTTCCTTTCATCCCTACCCCCAGCACTGCCCAATGTCCAAAATGCCCTTGATCCCAGATGGCTCAATGAACCACGAACAATAAAATATAAAGATTTTCTCTGAACAAAAATGAATCCTTGCAATGACTAATTTGAAAGAGCACTAATTTACCATGAGGGCTTCTTCTTTGAGTCCTGTCTTGGTCACCAGCTAGCTAGGAGACCTGCACAGTCATTAACCTCTGGGACCCTCTTGTCCGCCCTTCATAAACAGAGGACACAGCATGAGTATTCTAAAGGGTTGTGCGTCATTAAGGATCAAACACGAACGGATAACCAGACCTTCGATTATATACAATTTCGTTTTTACTATTGGATAAACCTTGATATTTAGAGAGTAACAGAATTATGTTGCTCTCTGTATAGCCATTTGAAGTTAGTCAGGCAGTGAATCTTAATTACCTACATTAGTTTAGCCTGGTAAAGTAAAATGAAGCCATTTCCACACATTGTCTTTCAATCTGCCATTAACAGCAGAGAGAGCCAAATAGTCACACACTTGGTCAGCGACCACTGCCTCCAGGGTGCTTTAATTCATGGCTGTATTTGCATCTCAGGCTAACAGAGTTTCCAGTTCAGGATAAGCGTCAACATTCTCTCTTGAAATAAGATTGAGAGAAGCGTAAGGACTCAGTAGCACAGACGACCCCACTCCGGCACAACATGTGAAATGGCAGCTCTTAAAAACCTTTCCTGGGCTTCCCTGGTGGCGCAGTGGTTGGGAGTGCGCCTGCCGATGCAGGGGACACGGATTCGTGCCCCGGTCCGGGAAGATCCCACATGCCGCGGAGAGGCTGGGCCCGTGAGCCATGGCCGCTGAGCCTGCGCGTCCGGAGCCTGTGCTCTGCAACGGGAGAGGCCACAGCAGTGAGAGGCCTGCGTACCGCAAACAAAAACAAAAACAAAAACAAAAACAAAACCTTTCCTCAGGCTATGAAACAGCTCTGAGTCCACCACATTCCTCTTCCTCAACTCTTAGAATCTTGCATGTGCAAATATCTCAGCCTGAAATGACTGCCAGAGAAGGGAAATATTTGGAAGTAAGGTCATCCTTATTAAAATAGGATGCTTTACACTGTCTGGATTTGGATGGAGAATTTCATATACCCCTTCTCCACTACATAGAGCCAAAGAATTTTAGGGACCACCTAATTCATCTCCTCATCAGGGCCGTTTTGCTGATAGGAAAACTGAGTCTCGGTGGGGTCAAATGTTTTGTCCACAGTCCTGCAGCAGCTAGTAGCAGATCTAAAACTAGAACCCAGGCTTCTGACTCCTAGTCTATTACTAAAAAGTGCGTGCTTGGTTTGATGAAGGAATTTAAAATTCTGGGAGTGGAAGGGAAAGAATTTCAAAGGATTAACCAAAGAAAAGAAAGATTTTCCCAGATGGTCTCTAAGACCTTTGATGCAGGCAAAGCCTTGGAAATGGATCTTGGTTAAGTTTCCTTGTGCAGCTGTGCAGACTTACACTTCTCTTTGTACCTGGGAACGTGGTGCATTATTCATGCAAACAGAATCTGTTTGTTCTGAGACTTTGCAGAGAAGGAAAACATAAGTTAATAACAAAATTAAGAGAAGAAATGATCACGGCTGCGCTTTGGCAGAGCAACCCTGAACAGCCACCTAAAGTTAGATGTGGAAGCCCTCCTTGGAAAAGGAGCCCAGGTGAAGACCTTAATGAGAGCAGTTCTATTGATGCGTCTAGAATCCTCCGTGCAGTGCTGTGCTGCCTCTGGTGTCCCTGCCTTTCAAGTTTGAAGGCATTTAAGTACTAGACACCTCAGTGGAAATGATGTGAATTCTTTTTGGCCTTATTGTGTGTTTTAAGTGTGCAAAATAAGTAAATGTTTTCACGCTGTAAGGTGTTAGGATGGTTCAATGAGGTAGGTTAGAGGGCTTTATAAAATGGAAATATCTGAATGTGGAAAGGATGACTATTAGCCACTCAGTAATTAATAGGCACTTGCTTCAAGTCTAGGCACTTGCCAGGGATCACAGTTTATTAAATATGTGGAACAGAATTTCTCAACAGGTGATTTCACGTGGACTCAGGCGACTCATCTGAAGCCCTTGACAAGTGTATACATATAGGCCCCCTTCCAGGCCTGCTGTAGCCAATTCTCTGGGGATGCATTTGAACCTTTGCATTGCTAACTTGCTTCCTGGGGGCTTCTGATACAGGAGACTACCCTGGAGGATGGAAACTCTTCTGCTTTTGTATTCAAAGTTGCTTACTTCGTAAGCATAAGCACCTAAGCGTCTATGTTTGATGCATAGAACTGAACATGAGCTTAAATTAGGTCGAAAGATGGTTTGAGGCAAGTTGTGACTGGCTTTGTTTTCCATGCTAGATAACTGAGGCTTTACTCAGTAGGAATAGTTAGCTAAGAACTAGCTTTGAGCAACGTAGAATACTAAACTTGATTTCTAGAAAAATAAACCTGATAGACAGCAATGAGAAGACCAATTTCAGTAATCCAGAATTGGTTCTTAGTGACTATTTCTCATCTTTTTATTTTACTGAAAAATCATCTGGTAGGAAAGAAATGTCTCAATTCCTCTCCACACCCCCTATAGGTTTGTCTTTCTCTCTCCACAAAGAGAAAATCTTGGAGTAGGCTTTTTTCTTTCTCTGCATGTCTGCCCCTTTCCACGTGTGGAGAAGTAGCTCCTCTGATTAGTGTAATTATGCCCTTGTTTAGTCCAGTGGTCCTATAGCTGGGTGTGCATTAGAATCACCTGGAGGGCATGTGAAACCGAAGCCCCACCCACTGCATTTCTGATTTGGTGGGTCTGGGCCCAATAAGCTTGCGCTTCTGACAAGTTCCCAGGTGATATCAATGCTGCTCCACCAGGCTCAGGCTTGGAGAACCACTGCTTTAGGCCAGTACTCTCTTTCCCTGGAAGCCTCAGGAAACAGTAAGTAAAGTTTCTGGCTTTTTTTTTTCCCCCTTTGAGTTTTAAATAAAATAACCTCATGCAATAGGAGAGGAGAGGGTCAGAGGTGGAGAATGCTGCCCCTTTGTTCTGTGGTGGGGACGTGGGCTCCACTTAGGGCTGGAGGGCTCTGTGGGCTGTGGGGTTAGAGGCTCAGCTCCTAGGCCAGATCCTGGGCTTGGAAACACGGGTCCCTCAAGCTCTGGCCTGTGCTTGAGGGTGGGGGAGCGCTGCATCCCCAAGCGTTCCGCTCTTTGCTCCTGAGGCCCAAGAAAAGATGCACTGGGAGGCCCAGGCTGTCCGGGGAAAGGCTGGCTCTTCCAGGGCTTGGGCTGGGACAAGGGGAGGGGGGCTCAGACCATTCTGTTGGCCCCAACCATGGCCCCTGAGCTCTGCTTTCAGTTGCTGTGCCAGCGTCTTCCAGGTGGCAGACTCCAATGGGTGCTCCACTGTTTTTCAGTGAATTAAACTCATCTGTGCTGGTCTTAATCCCATTTTGGGACTAGGCCCCTGCTCCAGCTTTTCAGTCTAAAACCCCTTGTGTACATCAGCGTGGCCGGTCAGTGGCTCCAGCTGCTTTACTTAGGTACGGATAGACCGGGATGCTGTGTTGGGGGCCAGGCCCAAGTAGCAATCTGCAGTCTTTACCATTTGATACTCCTATTCACCAGATTTCAGACAGAAGACAGCAAGAGGAACAAGTAGTAGGATTTGAGCATCAAACATTTCCTCATACTCTGTGCCGTTTAGAAAGAAAGCAACTTTCTGGAGAATCTGAGTCCTTGCTCATGGGAGCTGATATGCCAAGTGTTGGCCTAGAAAGTTGCAGCAGGATGTGTACATCATTGCAGCGACGGGCTGGTATTATATTACTGGGACTTTACCCAAAGCAACCAAATTGTACATCCAGAACATTCATGCGTGATGTTTTGACCCTTAGATTGTTAATAGCAGGGCTTTGACAGAAAGTACTAGAGCAGCTTTCCCAAATTCTGTTTTGGTTTTGTTTTGAATTTCATCCAGAAGAAAAGGGAGCTGTGGACACTTGGATTCATTCAGCTTCCAGAGTCTGTGGAGTCCTATCCACAGGGCCTCAAGCTGGTTCTAGAATATTTCCTCCATAAGCCCTGAACATGGGTTTCGGAGACCCATACTGAGATCAGTGGCAGGGAAATGTTGTATTTTTCAATCAATGAACAAATAAAAAGGAAGATTTCCTCCTTTTTCGGCAACATGTCATCTTGGTGGATTGAGACAGAAAAGCCTATTAAATGGAAAAAGTGTGAAAACAGACTGTTTTCAGGCATGGAGTTTGGTCAGTTATGTTGGAGCAGAATTAGTCTTTTAAAAAGCATGTTTTTATTGTCAAGTCAGAGAAGAGCAGTAGAAAAGGGAAAGAAAAACTGAAAGAGGATGTGCCCACTGAAACGGACCAAGTGAGGACTTTTCTTAACCAAAAGACTGAGAACTCAACATCTGAGAGAACACAGATATGAATGGGAGAAGGAGGTGTGCCATGTTTAATTGCTTTGAAAGGGAGAGCTGAAAACGAAGGGGATGATTTAGTGGTTACTAAATAGGAGACTGGATTTCTCCCCCACATTTAGCCACATTAAGCAGTACATTCTTTTTTTAAAAAAAATTTCATTTATTTATTTATTTTTGGTTGTGCTGGGTCTTTTCTGTGCGTGGGCTTTCTCTAGTTGCGGTGAGCGGGGGCCACTCTTCATCGCGGTGCGCGGGCCTCTCACTGTCGCGGCCTCTATTGTTGCGGAGCACGAGCTCCAGACGCGCAGGCTCAGTAGTTGTGGCTCACGGGCCTAGTCGCTCTGCGGCATGTGGGATCTTCCCACACCAGGGCTCGAACCCGTGTCCCCTACATTGGCAGGCAGACTCTCAACCACTGCGCCACCAGGGAAGCCCAAGCAGTACATTCTTAGAGCGAGCCAGGATGTTCCCCGGATAAAGACTGGGGCATTACTGGGAGACCTCCTCCTAGCAGCAGGCAGGGGTGAGGGGTTAGGGAGGCGCGGCCAGTGAATCGTAAGCGCAAATGGGAACCCGCCAAGACCCGGGGACAGATGCATGAAGACGGTGCATGAGATTTGTGCAGGTTATTAAGGGAATATCAGCATAATATATTTACTGAGTTTTAAAAATAACACAGCCGCTCATGAGAACAGCTATTTACTACTTACTATGAGGGGAACACAACTAGGACGTTTACGGAGTAGAGAGATTTAGGACAGATAACATCCTAAATTTCAGATGTAAAGGTCAACATGATTGAAATTAGATCCCCTGGGTGGTGGGTTGCATTTATTTTTGGCCGACCTGGCACTGAGTGAATTTTTATCTCGGGCTGGGGACAAAACGAAAGAGAATCTGAGGGTGTGTGTGCTTAGCCCAAGAGCAAAGGGAAAGGAAGGAAAGCACGGTGATCCCGCGCGCAGGGTTAGCCCCACATATGATTGAGAAGAAAGAGAAGCAACTTAGAAAGTAGGTTAAAAAGTTTTAAACTTCGCTTGGCCTGCTGAGAAGGAGGGGGAGGAAAAACAGAGGAACTGGAGTACCCAGAGACTTACCCCTCTGTGACAGAACAATGAGGAAAGAAAGAAATTTCAGTGCTGGGAAAATAGAACAGGTTAGTCAAGGCTTGGAAAATTCAAAAGTTGAGAGATGGGAAGATTTGCCGGGGAAGCTCATGGTCTAGGGTCTTCTTACTGGCCCCCAGAGGCACACATGCTTTTGGAAGTTCATGAATTTGCTGAAGGTCGTTTTAAACTGAGACACATGTAGAAAACTGGAGGACTACCCTCGAGAGAAGCCTCCTAAGCCTGTGTAAATCAAGTGCAAGAGATAGAAGCAATAGCCACTCATACACAGCAATAAAATACACAGCACTAAAATATGCCTGGGGCTTCCCTGGTGGCGCAGTGGTTGAGAGTCCGCCTGCCGATGCAGGCGACACGGGTCCGTGCCCCGGTCCGGGAAGATCCCACATGCCGCGGAGCGGCTGGGCCCGTGAGCCATGGCCGCTGAGCCTGCACGTCTGGAGCCTGTGCTCCGCAACGGGAGAGGCCACAGCAGTGAGAGGCCCGCGTACCGAAAAAAAAAAAAAAATATATATATATATATATATATGCCTGGGCATCTTGCTGGTGGTGGATAACATCACAGGGAAAGCAAGGCAGTGAGGTTGGTTCTGTGAGCTCCCTGTTCTAAACGTTGTGAATGTGAGGAAACCTCCTAAGAGCTAATGCCACTAGTGTACAGAGACTGTACACTGAACGCTGTAGTTCAGTGTTGGGTTCTGGAATCTACAGTTCAGAACAGAAATGGCATTTCAGAGGGCCAGATCCTAAGAGGGAGCATCTGTGTGTAACTGTTTAAATCCTAGGAGAGGCTGTATGATAGATGGATTTCCCCACACCCGCTACTCCCAATAAATCAGAAGGTCACAATTAGCCTCTCCATAGAAGATCTCTTCATCCTGATTTTAGATTGAGACCCATGGGAGAAAGAGAGCAGCATTCCAGCAGAACTGAAGCCCCCAATATTTCCCCCCTTTGCTCACCGCACTAGGGCTCTGTTACATTTATAGGTGGAGACAAAACTGTGAGCCTGGCTCCCTCTCTAAATTGTGTCCTAGGATCTGGAAACACAGTACTTTGTGTGGGAGCTGCTCTGGAACCTGGGCGAGGGTTAGTTGTGCTATCTAAATTCTGTTGGCACAAATTTGGTGCTGTGATATTCTTATGTGTCCTAACTGACTCTGGAAACATGACAGTCATGAGAAGCTTGGAGCTGCACTAATTCACCTGTGGAGGTGCTAAAAGCAGCACCCGTTCGAGCAGGTGGCGGCCTGGGATGCAACTTCTGCCAGAGAACCCAAACTCCCTCCAGGTGAGTTACGTCTGGCTGAGGGAGAAAAGGATAAGGAAGTAGGAGTCTAGATTATCATGAGAAATGACACAAATGTATTATCTTATGGTTCTGAAAATTCAAAATAAACATTAGCTAAATAAATGAACTTCACTGGGCTAAAGCAAAGCTCTTGTCAGGCCTGTGTGGCCTACTTGAGGTTCTAGAAGAGTCTGTTGCCTTGACTTTTGCTGCTTCAGGAGGCTGCCCACATTCCTAGGCTCAAGGCCCCTTTCCTCCATCTTCAAAGCCAGGAACGTTAGGCAGAATCCTTCTCCTGCTGCCTTCTCTCTGGGTCTGACCTCTTACTACCTTTCTCTCCCCCATTTATGGTCCCTTATGATTACATTGGATCCACTCAGATTATCCAGGGACTGTCTCCCTGTTTTAAAGCTAATTAGCAACCTTAATTCTATCTGCAACCTTTGCCATGTAAGGTAACATATATGCACAGGTCCAGGAATTAGGACGTGGACATCTTACTGGTGTTGGGGGTGTGTTATTCTACCTAACGGGAGCAAGGAACTTTGGGTTTAGTTCTCTAAACTGTAATTTATGAGGCAGAGGTGATTTTTATTTTATTTCCTCTGTCGGAATGTAATAATGGGGGAAATCCACATTCAAATTTGAGGCATTTTTATGTTATTATCGTTTATCCTGTTATGCAATATTTGGATGATATACTGTGGAATGAGAAATAGGTGAAGAAGTGATGGCCTAGATGCAGCACGCCTGTGATGCTAATTTAACTAATGTCCTATCCTGACTCTTCTTGAGGGAACCTGTAGTTCTGGGCTCACCGGCAGAAGCCTCAATGCGCTAATGATCTAACACAACCCACCTGGCTGCCAGAGTCTTGGCCCCTGGACCCAATGGGTTAAGAGAGAACAAAAGTTAGGGAAGGGGGAGGAACAGTCAGCCTTTTCTTCCAATGTCAGGAGAGACTGCTCTCTTCTCCATGAGTGGGGATGTTGCGGTGAGCAATTTCAGATTTTCTCTCTAGCAGTTTTCTTGGGTTTCTACGAAATTGGTTACTGGGAGTCATGCTTCTCTCTCTCTTTGCTCACCTTGTGGATCCATGATTCCTTTCTGTTTCCTGTCTTGGTGTAATAAAACTATATCCACCCTCTGTCCCAGTGCAGCTTCTTAGCATGTGACCGAATGGGAGAATCTGATAATGGCTGCCTGCAGGTCCTGTTAGCATGAAGGGGGAGGGGGCAAGGGAGTCCCATTTGTCCTCAGACCCAAGTAGTATTCTCCAAACCAACTCTGTTCAGATATCCTACGCTGGTGGTTCTTACACAATTTCTAAGATAAATAAAGCTGTTACACTGATCCCCACCCACTGTCAGTTCTTTGAAATTACATTCAAAGGTTAAACCCAGTGGGATGGTAGGGGAGTCCTCAAACCTCCGAACCTACAGCACATCTAGGTGGGAAATAGAGATCCTTGAAAGCAGAAGCAAAAAGATGTTAAAACACTGCTCTCTTTTTACCAAAGCTGTGACCTAAATTAATAGCTACAGCTCTGTAAACACACATGCATTTTGATGGAGGCTTAACCCACAAGGCTGGGAGCTCCATCATTATCGTCTTCATTAGAAGCAGATGGTAGCAAAGTGTTGCCTACTTCCCGGAAAAACAGCCAGGCAGCCTAATCAATTCTTTAAGGAGCTACAGTGGGAGCTGGAGTCTAGGAATATGGTCTAGGAGTATGAAGCTGTATTGACACTAAAAAACAAACAAAAAAACCCCTAAAAGATACTAAAGTCTCATCAGTTTCATTGGGATAATTTTTTAATATTAATTTATTTATTTTGGGCTGTGATGGGTCTTTGTTGCTGCGTGAGGACTTTCTCTAGTTGCGGTGAGTGAGGGCTACTCTTTGTTGCGGTGCGCAGGCTTCTCATTGCGGTGACTTCTCTTGTTGCGGAGCACGGGCTCTAGGCACGTGGGCTCAGTAGTTGTAGCTCATGGGCTCTAGAGCACAGGCTCAGTAGTTGTGGCACACAGGCTTAGTTGCTCCACAGCATGTGGGATCTTCCTGGACCAGGGCTTGAACCCGTGTCGCCTGCGTTGGCAGGCGGATTCTTAACCACTGCACCACCAGGGAAGCCCCATTGGGATAAGTTTTTGAACTATAACATTTTTATTTGCTTTTTTTCCTATTACCAAAATGTTTTGTTTCTTATAGATTGGAAAACATAGAAAAGCAAACACACACACACAAATGTATCCCATTTCTACCCAGGAAAAATTGCTATTTAGGATTGTGGTGAGTGTGCTTTTATTATATACAGTCCAGCCCTTCCACTCGGGGCATGTCCTTGCACTTCTGTGTAGACGTTCTGGGCCTCTCGGAATAACTCCCAGGACTTTCCTGCGTTGGTGTCTTTCCCTGGTACATTCTCCCTGCACCAGCCAAGAATTTGTGTTCAGCTTCTCCTGTGAAAAAGCAAATCTCAGTGTTCTGGAATATTTGTTACACTTTGGTTGCATCCCTGGCCCCCGAACCTTGAAGGGAGGAGCCCTTCTGTGCTCCGCAGGCAGATATCGAGGAGGGAGGCTCACCTCGGCTGGTGTGCTGAGAATTTATGTTACTTTCTGAATGCAGCATATTTTTCAACTAGTGTTTCCTCTGATAACACAAGACATTTTGAACTCTCTATATATCATTTATTTTTGTTTTTAGAGACAAAAAGATTAATAGAAATAGCCTATCCTTTTACCCCCTTTTCTAGACAGAGCTCAGAATCAGAATACACTGACCTTCTCTCCCCATCATCATTTTTCTCCTTCGCTATATATTAGAAAATGAACAGAAAGATTTTTTTTACATATTATTTTTGGGCCCAAATACAAAAAAAATTAGCTGCTACAACAACTCAATTTTAAAATGATATTCCTAAGAAAGTATTCTAAAATGAAATACGTTTTTAAAACTTTGTCATCTAATAGCCAGTTTTGTTTTTTTCCAGTTTTTTACTTCTTTACTAGTTGCTCAGTCTCTTCCTTTTAAAAATTCTTTACAATAAGCTGCAGCTATTACTGGGAAAAAGTAGTATTTTCCTGGACAAATAAAAATACTGTATTTTTATCTAGTGATTATTTTCAAGGGCTTTTGTTTGATCTCTTCAGGAACCTTGTGGTGTAGACGAATCAGGGTGTTTTTCTATTGCATATGGAGGAAACCAATTCACAGAATGTTTCATAACTTTATTTCCCTTTCTTATGGAATATCTCTGACTTTTTATAACACGCATAAGCCCTTGACTTTCACCAGTGGGTGGTTATTGCAGTGACCTCAAGGCCACACAGCTAGTGAATGGCAGGCCTGAGACAAGGGCCAAGCATCCCATATCCAGGTCCATTGCTCTTGGCACTCACATCACTTTCCATCCAACAGAACTAAAATCGTTTCTGTTTAGGTGAGTTAAGAAACATAAGAGACCCTTGACTGGAGAGCTTTTGCTGTACAGAAAGTTCTCTCTCATGTTTGAAAAGCTTTATGCTGCAGTGTTGGTGCTTCACAACCTTGACCAAACTGGTCAGTTCCTCAGCAGAGGGCATGCTGGGAGGACAGAGGAGAAAAACAGACACCATGATGTCTTGCCCGTTCTGGAGGGTCCTCTGGAATGTAATTTCCTAGAGCTTGTTAATGAATCCAACAGATATTTATTAAACACTTGCTCTGTGTCAGGGACTGTTCTAGTTCAGGAGATAAAGCAGTGAATAAAAGAGCCCTTCCTCCTGGCACACACAGTTTTACAATTGTCTTAGGATTTTGTTTGTTAATATCGCTGTTAAAGCCTGTCTTTAGCACCCCTTATCTGAATGCGGTCACTGTGATTGATAATTTTCATAGCAGGACAGTCCTCACTACTTACTGGATGCTTACCACATGCTAGACACCAAGCTAAGCAAGTCCCGCATTATCTCATGTAATCCTTGTAACCTCTCTTGTCTCAGGCTGGCATTGTAATTTCCACTCTATGTCATTAATACACAGTAGATCCAGGATGGTAACACAGGTCTGTCTGACTCCTATACCTTCACCATGATCCACACTGGCTTCTCTTAAGAGTTGTCGTCTTAGATTGCAGGTCCAAGCTACTAGTTCACAGTGAAAATTGAAATTTCTTTTGTTTTATTATCAGATAAATTCAAAATAAATTAGCTTTCAAATCAGATGGAAAGATATACTTGCCCTTTAAGTCCCGTTGGGAGGTGGTAAATGACAAGTGTAAACTTCAGGGCAGACAGTGATGTATGTTTCATCACTTTTCTAACTTATCATGTATGCCTCTGCTACTGTTGAAAATGATACAAGACAACCATTATTCGCAATTGTCTTCAGTTCTTTGTGGGCAATCATGAATACACAGTAGACCGTATTGCATAAGTTAAAATTGTTGCCCATAGATTTTAATTATTTTTGACTTTATATTTGTTGGAAAATGCACATTGTAACTTAAGGAAGCTTATATTCAAAACATTAATTTACATACATTGCGGCAAGTGAATTACTAGAGGCTGACATATCTGTGTATGAGACTTTGCAGCTTTTCTCCAATCCAGGTCTTTGATCATCTCTATAACCCCTGACTCACATTTTTCTTATAACTTTGAAATATTTGCCTGTTTTATTATTAACTGGGTCCAGTCATCATGATTCTGACCATGAGTTCAGCATAGCTGTTGGTTTTAGGGTTAGAGGCGGTTCAGATTGCCTCAGATGTGTAATGCAGTGGGGGAAATTAATAAAGAGTATCAGGTGATATTACTAGATGCTATTTATTGTGAGATCATCATATGGCAGGTACTCCTGTATAGTAGCTTGAATACGTTATCTCACTTAATCTTTACGGCAGCCCAATCTAAGACGTAATTGATGTTGAGAGAGGTTAAAAAAAACTTGCACGTGGTTGTACTGCTTGTAGGTTTCCAGTCAAGGTTGGTCATTTTAACTCTTCTCCACTTTGTGGCCGTGTTGTGAGGATTCAGAAGTGGGAGAGATTGAGGCAGACTGGAGCTATGGACAGGAAGGCTTCAGGGAGGCAATTGCTCTACACTTAAATAAAACTTGCTACTAACATTTCAATCCCACTTGTATCACTTGAGCATTTCAGGTATAACTGGACAGTTTTGACCAGCTGCTTTCTTAATTATATTGCGATTAGCTATACCATATAACCATTACAAATGATAATTAGTTATCTAATCAGACGGTTGTCATGACTGCACTTCCCTTTACATCGTGTGTCTTATCACCATTTAAATTTGTGCACGTTTTATTCTGGTTGTTTTCATTTTTCCTGTCACAGTTACAGAATGCTGAGGTTTGACTTCAAAGTTGTCTTTGCCTTCTTGTATTTTGTCTCAGATTCTATGATTGCACCAAAAAGAAATTGTATAAGATTTCATGATATTCTTAATCAGGAAAAAAAAACCCAAAGACTGTGACAAAATGTACAGGTATTTAGAAAAAGTCTTCAGGTACCCTGGCCTTTATCATGACAAGTTTTATTATGAAGTCAATTAGAAACAGTGATCTCTTTGGCCTTACAAGGTACCCATCCTATGCCCAGAGCCATGGGCATTTTTACTCCCCTGTTACGTGAATCAGAAAAATGCTCCGCCTCTAGATTGGTACGTTGCTCGACAAAGGGAAGGTGCCTTGCTGAGGAGAGGCAGGCAGCCCTTCCTCCGGTGGATGCAGCCCTAGCCCGCACACAAGCTTGGCAGGTGAGAAGAAGGGTGGACAGCAGCCCCCACTTGCCAATAGACCAGGGAACTGGGAAACGCAGGAATGGCGCAGTCACACACGGTCATGAATGTTTGTGCCTGTCACTCTAGAGGGAATAACAGGAAGAGTGCTGAATATTTTGCGTTCAGTTCTCATAGTTCTACAGTCACCTGTTAGGTATGTCATGAGGAAGCTGACTCAGGCAGGGAAAGAGCATAGACCTATCAAGTGTGAGGGCCAGGATTCAGACCGAGGTCTGGTTAATTCTAAAGTCTGGCTCATTCTTGCTGATCAACCAACACTTTATCTCTGCTCTGCAAAAAATTTCAAACTTGGTGGGTGACACAATCAGCATTCACAGAAAAAAGCAGTAAACCAAATCCTCTGTTCCTTGTGTACTTCAAACGCATCCCCGTCTCTTTGCCTTTGTTCAATCTCTTCCTTCTATGGGGAGTCCCCATTTCTTCTTATTTGCATGCGTTCAAATCCTACCTATTCTAGATGGTGATCTGATGCTACTCTCTCCATAAAGCTTCTCTTGATTCACTTTGATAGGGAAATAATCTCCCTCCTACAAATCACCAAAGCATATTCCACCACTCTTACGGATCTGATCTTGCTTGAACTTGCATTATGGCTGTATGTGTATATGCCATTCTCCCCTCCCCATAGTTGCTATAAACTTTTAAATGTTGGTATCTATATATAATTTTTCTTCTTATCACCACTGCCTAGCACAGTGTAGGAGCTCAAGTTTGCTAACTCAATAAATGATTAAATGAATGAGTTAACCAACACTAATCAAAGTTTCTTTTCAATAAAATGGTACTCAATAAAATGGTACCACTGGAAATAATGATAAAACTTGGATAAGACACTAAAAAAACCTTTAAATGTCTTGAAATCTTTAAAGAGCTGACATTGCAGTTGTTATGGGTTTAATTATACCTCCTCCCCAAATTCATATGTTGAAGTCCTAACACCCAAACCTCAGACTGTGACTTTATTTGGAAATAGGATCACTGCAGATGTAATTCATTGTTAGGAGGTTAGAGGGAAACAATGCACGACCTATAGAGGAATAATTTAAACAACGGTGGCTTCCTCATCTGAAACCATGGAAACCAGAAAGAAGCAGCACAAAATATTTCCAAGGCTGAAAGAAAAGAACTATCAACTCTAGATTTTATAGGTGGCAAAAATATCCTTCAGGAATGAAGGGAAAAACATATGATGAAGGAAAACTAAGAGAATTTGTTGCTAGCAGAACACCCCTCAAAGCATGGCTAAAAGAACTTTTTTAAACAGGAAAGAAATAATAAAAGGAGACTGGCTTAGAGAGAAGAAAGGAAGAACAATGAAGCATGTAAAACTAGAGATGAATATAGTAGTCTTCCTTTTGAGAATGAGTTTTTAAAAATTATGTTTGGTTGAAGCAAAAATTATATTATCTGATATGGTGCTCAATGTATATAGAGGAGACGATGAACTCATATATTAAAAGTGAACTGACTAAAGGGACCTGTACTGAACTAAGATTTCTACATTTTACTTGGTAAAATGTCAATATCGGAGAGTCTATGTTATGAGTGTATATTGCAGTACATAGAGTAACCACTAGAATACTATTTAAAGTGATACATTGAAAAACTTGGTAGATAAATCAAGATGAAATTTTAAAAACATTTAAATAACCCATAAGAAGGCAAGCAAAGGGGGACAGAAGAATGAAAACCAGAACAACCAAACGGAAAACAAATAATAAGGGCAGTCTTATGCCCCCAACATATCAATAATTAATTTAAATATGAGTGGTCTAAATACACCAATTAAAAGATTCGTAGAGTGGGTGAAAGACAGGACCCAACTCTATGCCTCTGCAAGAAACTCACTAAAACAAAACAAGGTAGGTGAGTCGAAAGTAAAATGATGGGGAAAGATTCAGCATGAAGCATTATTAAAACCATATACAGCATACCTTCTATATAGCACACAGGTCGGGAAGGTTCTTGAATGTCTTCTCCGTCAAGCCAAATGTCTTGATGGAGTTTTCTAGGGTCACTCAACTCACTTGCTCACCCGTGCCTGCATTGCAGCCTCAGGCTAAAAGAAATTATTCTTGCTGAAGTCATCAGTCATCTTTCTAGCGTAAAATTGACATGCGTATTTCTGGCACCTTTTATTATTAGATCGTCTAGTAGCATTTGGTAGAGAATACCACTCACTCCTTTTGAAACTCTCAGTTCCCTTGTCCTGAATTGATACTCCTATTTCCTTCTTTCCTTTGACTCCCTTCTCAGTATTTTTGTTTTTTTTAATTCTGAAGTTACATCTTCTGGACCTTTTCCCTTCATATTCTACATACTCTTAGGAGTAATCTCATAAATATCTTTGGCTTATTTTTGGTTTTAGTTTAGGTTTTGTGTGTGTGTGGCTTCTAGCTGGTGATCTTTTTTTAAATTTTATTTTTAATTTTTTTTATTGGAGTATAATTGCTTTACAATGGTGTGTTAGTTTCTGCTTTACAACAAAATGAATCAGTTATATATATACATATGTTCCCATATCTCTTCCCTCTTGCGTCTCCCTCCCTCCCACCCTCCCTATTGCACTCCTCCAGGCGGTCACAAAGCATATCTGGTGATCTTTATTTTCAATACCATCCTATCTTCTGAGCTCCTGATTTATATATCCAGCCAGACACTTGTTAGATGTCTTACTGATGTCTAACAGGCATCATAACCCAACATGTCTAAAGTGTAATTTTCTTAGTAACTTTCAAACCTGCTCTGTCTCCAGTTTCCTGTTTCAGTGAATGGCACGGATACCCACTCAGCTGCTCTAAATTTAGTTCTGGGCGTCACTTTTTTTTTAAGTGAAGTATAGTTGATTTACAATGTTGTGTTAATTTCTGCTGTACAGCAAAGTGATTCAGTTATACATATATATACATTCTTGTTCATATTCTTTTCCATTATGGTTTATCACAGGATATGGAATATAGTTCCCTGTGCTCTACAGTAGGGCCCCATTGTTTATTCATCCTATAGATAGGAGTTTGCATCTGCTCATTCCACACTCCAAATCCACCCCTCCCCAACCACCCCCTTGGCAACCACAAGTCCATTCTCTATGTCTGTGAGTCTGTTTCTGTTTCATAGATTCATTTGTGTCATATTTTAGATTCCACACATAAGTGATATCATATGATATTTGTCTTTATCTCTCTCACTTACTTCGCTTAGTATGATAATCTCTGGGTCCATCCCTGTTGCTGCAAATGGCATTATTTCATGTTTTTATGGCTGAGTAGTATTCCATTGCATATATGTACCACATCTTGTTTATCCATTCATCTGTGTATGGACATTTAGGTTGTTTCCATGGCTGTTTCTTGGCTATTGTGAATAGTGTTCCTATGAACATGGGGGTACGTGTATCTTTTTGAATTGTAGTTTTGTCTGCATTTATGCCCAGGAGTGGGATTGCTGGATCGTATGGCAACTCTATTTTTAGTTTTATGAGGAACCTCTGTACTGTTTTCCATAGTGGCTATACCAACTTACATTCCTACCCACAATGTAGGAGGGTTCCCTCTTCTCCACACTGGGTGTCATTCTTGATTCTTCAATGGATGCAGACTCATAAGGTCGTATTTCTCTGTTATTTGTCCACTTTTTAACACCTCTACAGTGATCACCCCTCACCCCCAGATTTTGCTGCCGCCATCTTTTGTTTTTGTTTTGCGGTACGCGGGCCTCTCACTGTTGTGGCCTCTCCGGTTGCGGAGCACAGGCTCCGGACGCACAGGCTCAGCGGCCGTGGCTCACGGGCGCAGCCGCTCTGCGGCATGTGGGATCTTCCCGGACCGGGGCATGAACCCGCATCCCCTGCATCGGCAGGCGGACTCTCAACCACTGCGCCACCAGGGAAGCCCTTATTCTGTGTTTTGATTGCCCTCCTCCAGTCCTGCCCCTGGGCAGGATGTGCCGTCTCTGATAGAGGTACCTCAGTGCTCTCTGCTCATCCTCCCTTCCCACATCAGGCCACAACCCCTGTTCCTCGTCTTTCTTAAGCAATAGATACATCGTGGTGTTTTCCTAAACAAAAAATCAATTGCTCGGGAGGCAAATTGCTTTATTCCCCTAGAATAAAGAGCAGCTGTAGTGGATACCTTGTTTATTAAAGAGCAGTCCTAATGCCTGCTACTTGTGATACACGCAGCGCTTTGCTACATGGCCCTGACCTTGCTCTCATTCTCTACTTCGGGCATTCCTAGTGGTGTTTAGCATTTGTACTTCCTGATCCCCTCTGCCTTTGCGTATTTTCTTCTCTGCTTCTTGGAACTCCTCACCGCCAATCTTTTTCCTAGTTAAGTCTTTCAAAAGTGTAATTTTAGGTTAATTCCTCCAACAGGCTTCCCTGATGCTCTGGATTAGGTTGGAGGCTCCTGACTCGTGCGTTCACAGGGCACTGTATTTCCCTTCCCGTGGAAAGTATTCTACTTCACTGTGATGATCTGCCTGCTCTCTGAGGTCAGGGACTGTTTCATCTTCACCACTGTAAACTTTGTGTGAGGTACAGTCCCTGGTACATTACAAAAATCAAAAAACATCTGCCACAGAAATGAAAAACGCGTTTATGACTCTCTTCAGGGAAGCTCAGAGGAAGCGTCACTGTATTTCTCTACCAGTTTTGAAGTAGGGATTGCCAGATGGCTTCTTACCCAGCTCTGCTGTACTTACATTGTGTGATCGGAGGTGATTTTCTTCAAAAGTAAAACAAAAAACACTCTGATTTCTTATAGTTTCCAAGAAAAATGAAAACGGTTTCAGTCTTTCCTATTAGATTCCATAATTTTTCTAGGATATCTTCATTTAAAGCAGGCATTCAGATTACTAGAGTCGTAATTTGGGGAATCCACGTAGCATGAATTTTCTATCACATTTGCCTACAATGGGGTTCATTTATATCCTATTTTACTTTGCCTTATTCGAGCTAATTGTTCTGGAAATATCCTACATTCTCCTACAAACTTAGATTTTCAGGGCATTATTATCTTATAACAAAGTCATTTTGACACAGTTTAGGGTAAAAGGACCTCAACCTCACTTTTCCCCTTCCCAAAACTTTTGATAATTTTAAATTATTTAGTTAATATTTATTAAATATTATATCATAGCACCATGCAATCTTTTTAACTAGTGATTTCAGAATTACGTATGGTTTTTAAGCCATTTTTACAAAATGGAGATAATTAAAACTCTTTAGAACACAAAAGTATTTCAGATAATTATCTCAAGTGACCCTCAAGGCCACCTCAAGCAACAGGGAGAATGCAGTCCTTTTATCCCCATTTTACAGGGGACAACATGAAAGTATGGAACTTCAATACAAGGAAAACGTTTGTAATTTTCTTTGTTTGACTTTAGTATAAATACATGGAATTTCATAGTTTGATATGTATTTCCACACAAATATCACATTAAAAATAAAAACTAAAATAAGTCAACTCAAAAGATATTATAGTTGTGTTAAACACATTTTAAAAAGAGAAATAAAACTTTGGGGAAGAGTACTTGGCGGTACAAATGGACTGAAAACTTTTAGGTTCCTTTGCCATGGATTTAATCGTTTGACTAAGGTGGTAGAAATATGAACTGACCTTCACATTTAAAGCTGATGTAATTAACCTTCTGTAAACAGAACATTCAGTTAAGAAACGACATTTTTAAAAGACTCTACAATAAAAAAAACTATGGGTTTGCAGCATCTTACATATGAAATTCCGTTGAATTTTAGAGCAAAAAAGGGATCTTTCCGATCTGCTAGTATTATGACATTTCAAAGAATTACAGTATTCAGATGGTGTTTGGAGATATTCCAGCCTAGGTGTTCCCAAGTACAATTTCATGCTTTGGTTCTGACACATGAGGAAATTTTCATTAATTCTCAACACATGAAAAAAATTTCCTCGTCTTTAAAATAAATCCTATTAAAATTTTTTTTCTACTATTTTGATTGTTCCGTGCTTTTAGAATTGAAAAGATACTTTCTTGTCCTTATTTGGGGCCATAAATATTGGCAATCCTATGTTGGCTTCTCCTCCCCCCTTTTCTTGGGGTGTGTGTGTGGAATTTTATTAGTCTGGCATATCAAGCAATTTCACACTAAAGGATATTAGTCACTGCTGGTGCCTCCTGAAGTATAGATGGGTAAGCTGCAGCCAGAGGTCTTCAATGCTTTGTTCTAGGTCATGGTTTAGACTGGGGTCCCCTGATTCCCAGGCCAGGTCTCTTTCCGTTCCCTGTACTGCCTCAGGAAGCATGGATATATATACAATGGAATATTACTCAGCCATAAAAAGGAATGAAATAATGCCATTTGCAGCAACATGGATGGACCTAGACATTATCATACTAAGTGAAGTAAGTCAGAAAGAGAAAGACCAAATATTATAATGATATCACTTATATGTGGAATCTAAGAAAGATACAAATGAACTTATTTACAAAACAGAAACAGACTCACAGGCCTCAAAGTTATGGTTACCAAAGGGGAAAGGTGTGGTGGGGAGGGAAGGATAAATTAGGAGATTGGGATTAACACATACACACTACTAAATATAAAATAGATAATCAACAAGGACCTACTGTATAGCTCAGGGAACTCTACTCAATATTCTGTAAGAACCTATATGGGAAAAGAATCTGGAACAGAGTAGATATATGTATATGTATTACTAAATCACTTTGCTGTATACCTGAAACTAACAGAAAATTTTAAATCAACTATACTCTAATATAAAATAAAAATTAAAAAAAAGAAAAAGCATGGGATAGCTGCTTTCCCTCTTCTGTGCCAAATTCAACAGTGGGAAGCTGAATCACCCATTAAAATTCCACTCACTAATTCATAAGGCATTAAAAATTAAAAAATCTATCTCTTGTCAAGTACCTTTCCTTTATTAATTATCCAATCACAGCAGACTCAGTTGACTAATAACCCTTGTTACATGTATTTCTAGCTTATTGGTAAGGTCCATCTGGGTACTATAGTGTATATGAAGGAAAGTTTATTTAAAAATTATTAGAGCACTTAAAATGAAGGTAAATAAAACCAGCTCGTTCTCAGCAGGAGAACTGTGGGAAATTCATGAGAGGGGGGGAAATTACTTTCAATAGTAATTTTAAGTAGATTCACTCTTCAGCGTTGAGCCTATGGAAGAGAGCATCTTAAATACAAATTTCATTCTCTGATGGCAGAAAAACTTAAACAGCTGGAGTCCAGGGAGGAAAATAGCCTTGAGGAGGGTGAAATTCCAAACCACACTGTAAAAACAAGCACCTGATATTTTTATTTATGTAATTTATCTTGAAAGGGAGGCAAGTAAATATTTAAAAAACAAAGTCAATAATTTTCTTTTTATTTGTTTAGACAGATGAAAAGGTCAGTCACTGAACTCCTGAGATGATGTGCTCCCAGGAGGCAGGACCACTGCAGTGATTTTTTTTTTTTTTTTTTAGCCTTGTAATGTCTGCCCATTTGCAAAGAGCATGCACATTTACATAATATAAAGCGATGTGTTATCAATACAGTAAAATGCAGGCTATAGTAGCTGGAGCTGGCAAAATTAACTGGACCTAAGGGGGAATTAACTCGTTTAGCCTACACTAAATGTTCCCAGGATCTCTAGAAAGTAGAGATTTTGGAGGTTGATGACAGGAACAGATGTCTCCTGTGATGCCTACCATTTCTGCAGATGTTACATATAAGGTGAAAAAAAATTGAACAGCAAGAAATCAGAAATAATCTCTATGTTTCTATGATGCACTAATATTTTACGAAACATGTTCAGTCGGAATCTCAAACCGTCCCTGTGATAAAGTGCAGGTAATACAGGTGGGAGAACTGAGGTTCAGAAACATCTGGGAACTTTCTCGAGTGGAATGGAAACTAGCGTCACATAACTCCAGATTCAGCCTTCCTGCCACACTCCACGCCGTATCAGACAGATTTGTTCTTTTTAAACTTATTATTCAATGTCTTAGGAAATGCTTGCATTTCAAGGTTTGAGCTACAAGCATATTCACTTTATCTGGAAGGTGGCTATTGCTTCCTCCCAAATCCTGTCATGACGAGGTACTCAGAGGCTTGGGGTGGGGACCTTGCAGATAAGGGTATGAAGTTAAGTGTTTGCCCGAGCTGCAGATGCAACCCCATGATTTGGCAATCATGTCTGTAGCGGAGGCTGTCAGCGGACTTCTTTCCAACACAGCCTGTGCCTTCTCAAATCTTACTTTTACAGCAGGGGTAGTCATAGAATCCTTGTCTAACTCTGAGGGCTGACAAGTCACATGATGTAAAGAGATAAGTAAGTGTATAGAAAGGTTCAAAGAACTAAACTAATACAAAGCAGCGTTGCGATCCCTGTTCTGGTCTTTATGATTGGTCAAGTGGACTCTCTCAAGCTGTGGATGGCTCTATTTCAGCCATGCTGGGGTCGCTCTGGCGCTGATGCTCTGCCCTTCCTCTCCCCTCTTCACTTCTCTAGCAACATTGGGAAATTTCTTGAGTTCCATTTTCCAGTGAGGTTTCCTGTTGATTTTGGTATCTGTAAACTCCTGGGGAGATCTCTTCTAGCTTAACGACGTTGTGACCTTAGAAGCTGACTTGCGTTTGCATTTCGTTCATATTTTAAAACGTAATTGAAGTTCATCATTTTTCCCCCAAACTCTTAAGACTTCTGCCCTCTTGTGATTATCCTGGGTTCCAGAGCGAATCATGACATGAGTAAGGATTTCGAGAGAGACAGAGAGTTCAACTACAGATTCTGGATTTAAGATATATTCAGTTGAAAATGCTCTGATTTCAGAGAGTTCATCTGAATGTCATCAGAGTGGAGCACAGGAGTATGAGACATGGAGCGTGGAATTTGACGTTCCCACCCTGATTTCACCACTAAGTTGCTTTTTAACCCTGGGCAGGTCACTCCTCTGTGGGCCCCATGGACTAGATGGGGTTGAGGATAAGCCCGGGCTGCAGCCATCTAGAGCTTTACATTATTCTGAAGTCTTTGGTAACAGAAGTGCTTCACTGGAAATTCTTGACAGGTGTCTGTTGCTTCCATGTCTATGGGAACCAGGCTATAAACATATATATACAAACAAGATGTTCTCCCTTGTTTTTGGAAAAGACTATGAATCAGTTGTGGAAGTATTGTATTTTGACAAGTCTCAGGTAAAGGTACCTAATCCTGGTAGTTTGGAAAGGCTCATCAGCTATGTTCTCATTTATTTCAGGCTGTTGGCTGGTTACGGAGGGGCAGGCATCTTAATTGTAAGTTAGTGAGGAGTTAATTACAGTAACTCCTTTTATAGCAGCTCGTGACTATTAGCTTTCAAAGAAAAAGCTATTTTAGTTTAAGTAGTTCCCACAGCTTTTCAGATGAGAAAGAATACACTGTAAGAGAACTTTAGAGCAGAGCCCTCAATGTCTCCATCATTTGAACTTTAGGACCAGAACGTATCTTTTTGAGCAGGTCACTCATACAACTTAGACCTCTTCTAAGAGGGGGTTAAAAACATGTCAGAAAAACAAAAACAAAGAAACATGTCAGGACGTGGGAGTGGACACCTGGGCATTTGGAGTCAGGCTTCCTTGTCTTATTAGCTCTTTGATCTTGGACGAGTTCTGTGTTTGAGTTCAGAGTTGTCACCAGTTGTTGTGAAACTTAAATGAGCTGAAAGATATGAAAGTGCTTAGAAACCACGCACACATGTGTAAGTATTCACTGCGGCCTGTCCTGATCATGCCCAATCATCTCTCATTGGCCCCTAGAGCAAAGACACTTTCCAAATCACCCCAAGAGAGAACTGTCTTAGAGGTAATCCTGTGATAGATGTAAGATGTGCGAGGTGGGGTTAGGGTTTACACGTCGAAATGACAGGAAGTTTCCAAAAAGAAATGACTCATGCTGACTCCAGGGGAGGCCTGGAGGAAATAAGGCCTCTTTTCTGGCACAGTTTAGGAGCAGGCAGGCCCAGATTCCCTCCTCCGCTGGTATTCTAGGTGAAGGATCCTTACCCCAAGGTGCTTTAGAAACCTTCCTTCCATTTTCCTATATTTCCCACCTCCTTGTTGGAGGACAGAATTCTTGTCATGTCCACAGCCTAGATGTACAGAGGATTTGGCAATGGGCTGGTAGGGCAATTCCAGGCTGGACAACTAAACTCTCCCTTATACTCTGGGTCCACATCAGTAGCTTCAAGTCATGCTTACTTATCCCTAGGCAAAGGCAGAAGATCATTTCTCCTCCAAAGAGCAGACATCTTGAAACCAGACTATTTAAGGAGCCATGAGTCCTCATCTACTATGAGGATGGCAAGGAACCAGCCTGGGTGCCATTGTTATGCCTTTGACACAGTCTGCTGGCCTCTCTTTCAGTCCTCTTCTCCCCGCATTCTAGTTCCTGCCATTTTTAGGGACCAGTGGCATCCTCATTGATGTTTTCATTTATTTCTTCTCTTTGCTCTTCTTCCGTTTTTTGTTTCTTTATAATAGTAACGATTATTAGTATAGCAATTTCTTACTATGATGAGTAAGACCAGGGTCCTGTGTGAAAGGAATTCAGGGATCAATGCCAGTACAAAGAAGCAACACCACACATGCTGTGGTGGAAGTCAGAAGGGAAGGCTTCCAAAGTCATTCTGGGCAATCAAGGCAGGATGGTCTTTAGTGCAGGGAAGCCATGGTGGAAGTGGGCCAGGTAGAGTGGCAAAGAGGATGGGGAATGTGTTGGGAAGGATTTCCTAGCAGAGAAAGAGCCTATGCCAGAGCCTGAGATGTAGCGGTAAACGTGGCTGATTTGTCTTCATGTCACCACTTCACCTCTGCAGATTCTGTGGCTTTACTGGGGATAGAAGCAGATTAGGGCTGAAGCTGGAGACTGAGGATAGCCAGGTTGTTCTGAAAGGATGAGGAAGCAGAAGCAAGTGCCTGAAAAAAGATTGTCCTTGAGACGTCGAATGTCTCATTATCAAGACTAGATCCTGAGCTCCAAGACTGTTGCTCTCACCAGCTCGGCCCATGCCACCATGACTGAATCCTGAATGACAGATGAAACAAAGACCTGGGATGCAAACCACATACCAGTGTAGCCAAGGAGCCCTCACAGGATTTCCTCTAAGATTCTGAATATAGAGAAATGACACCATTTCCTGGCTTAATGTTGCAGTTTTGAATACCTTCCTAGTGACCTACTCCATTTGGAATGATTGACTTAACTCTGTGGGAATTGCCTTTGGTGGTGATGGCGGTTGTTTTAGGGAGACCTTGGAAGGCTTTGTGCTTCCTGTCCCCCGGTTTTCCCACTCACGCATACAAAGCCCTACCTTTCAAATGGTGAGATGAAATTTAGGAAACCAAGCTCCAGCAAGCGTTGATTCAGTGACTGCTACTGTGTCCTGTGCTCTGTGTGTCAAGGTCCTCGCCTTCTGCACCTGGCCATCCGGGCTCTCTGGAGCCTCGTAAAATGAGAATATGAAACTTCATGATCACTAAGGAGCTTCTGAGATTTCACATTCTGTTTAAATGTGAGGTGTAACTGATATAGTTCATCTTCCCAGGGCAACTTTTGGTAGAGAGTGGGGTGGGAGTATGCATCTCAAGGGGGCCAGGAGGATGTGCCCAGTGGGTGAGAATAGAGGTAAATGGGAGAAGTACCACGAAGGGCTGGCTGGCTGTGCTAGGACAGACCCCTTCTTTTTGTATGCTCAGTGCTGAGCTCCACCCACCTAAGAAGCCCAGTGTCAGGTACGGTTGCTGTGACATTGTTAAACTCCCCTATGTGCCTACATGCTTTGGAGACCACCATTTCCCTGCCTGGCTGTGCTTCCAGAATTCATCTTTGCAACACGTTCATCTCCCAGCGTGTGTCCTACCCGCGTGGGCAGATTCTGTGCCAAGCTTCGGCTTTCTCACTTTCCTCTCTGACAGTCCACCTGCTTGGTCCTGCTGGGACTGGGTCAACATGCCGTCTGCCCAGGGCTCCAGGTTGGGAAAGAGAGGAGGCATAGTTTGAATGGAAACCTCCTCATTTCCATGTGGCAGAAGCAGTATCATGGTGGAAGCAACGTGTAGTTTTATCGTCTACAAATAGCCAGTTTAAACCTCGATATGCGGCCATGTAAAGGGAAGATGAACTCAGCAAAAATCATAACCTTGAAATGTACTGGGAATAGGTAATTTTAGGAACAGTCACCCTCTGGATTAATGATGAAATTATTATTAGTGTGTCACCAATGAAATTACCTTTTGACACTTGGATGCTATTCCCCCTTCTTAAAATAGAGAATCAAATCCAAGAAGAATATTTATTCTAGGAAGACCTCCTGCTTTCAGAGAACAGTCTTGCCTCTGGTTATACTTCTCAGTATATTCTCAGTATATTTGTCTTTATTTATTTATTTGTCTTTGTTTACCTAGACTCTAGGTGAATACCATCCCCGCTCAGGCTTTCGTTGACATGCTTGTGTATACATTATTTAGGAGCAATGTGGGTTGTAAAACCAGTTTGCAAATAAATAAATTTCAGAGATCTGTTCAACGAGAAGGCAAAATAATGGTCAAAGGGTTCAGCTGATTAGAAGGGGAGTCGAGAAAATTAGGAATAGGAAAAGAGAGAAATGAAGGGGTGGATGATGATGTATGTGTTAATGATCAAACCCAAAACCAGACAGCACTGAGGGCTCAGGAAGACCGACTTGGTCCCTCTTGGTGATGTGAGGAGCTTGGGGACTAAGGGCCGATGACACGTGTGTTGTCCTTTTCTGCTTACAAAGTTCGTTCACTTACGTTACCTCCTTTGATCTTCTCAGCAATCTGCAAGGAACGCAGACCCATTTCACAAATGAGATGGACAAGGGAAGTGACTTGCCCAAGGTAATACGGCTTGTTTTAGCTGTAGCGAGCTACAGCTAATCCTCTACACTTTTCATCGAGTCCACCTTCCCCACAAGTGAAGCCATTGTTCTATTATAACATAACTGGAGAAGTATCTCATACACCTTTGGGTAGCCTGTAGTGGTCCCCATTCCTGATACGAAACTTCCTCAGCAAACTCTCTTCAGAAATTATATTTGATTTCTTATGCTTTCTTTTTTGTTTTATTTTGTTTTTAGATATTTTCATCTTTTTTCAATTTAATTTTTATTTTATATAGGAGTATAGTTGATTTACAATGTTGTGTTAGTTTCAGGTATACAGCAAAGTGATTCAGTTATACATATATCCATTCTTTTTCAGATTCTTTTCCCATATAGGCTATTAGAGAATGTTTAGTAGAGTTCTCTGTGCTATACAGTAGGTCCTTGTTGATGATCTGTTTTATATACAGTAGTGTGTGTATTGTTAATCCCAAAATCCTATGCTTCCTTTGAAAAGGCAAACAGTATTCAAAAGATTAATTTCTGAAGGGAAAGGAAAGAAGGTGGGATAGTGGAAAGATAAATGGAAGCTGCGATGGGCACAGATTCCCCAGAATATCCTTCAGCACCAAATACAGAGTTGCGCCCAAACAGCTTGGCACCAGAGGCCCTTCACTTTTCCATCTTTATAATGCCACTTCAGATATGGCCTAATCAAGGTCCACGCCATCGCTGGCTGCTTCCCAAACATACCCTGCACTGTCTCATCACTTCTCAGTAGGAATCTCTCACTCCCAACAAGAATCAACTTCTCTGTGTCCTTTCCTCTCCCCTTCCTCTTCTTCTTTATTTTGGAACTTTATCCTATACTAATTGTAAGAACAGCTAGCATTAAGTACATGTGTATTAGTTTTCTATTGCTGCTATATTTCCATAAAGCTAATGGCTTAAAGTGATGCAAATTTATTATCAGCGCTGTGGGTCAGAAGTCTGAAGTGGGTCTCCCTAGACTAAAATTGAGGTTTGAGTAGGGCTGTGCTCCTAATGGAGGCTTCAGGGGAGAATCTGTTTCCTTGCCTCTTCCAGCTTTTGGAGGCCACGTGTCTTCCATGACTCATGGTCTTCCTCCGTGTTCAAAACTGGCCATGCCCGGGCAAGTTCTTCTCATGCTGCCATGTCTCTGTGCCCTCGCTTCTGCTGTGCTTCTCCACTTGTAAGGACCCCAAGGCTTCTCACTGGAAGCAGGGCTTTCACCTACTTGTTTATCATTGTAACCTCAGGGACTGCCAATAGTGAATGAGGGCTCTGTGTAAATGTCACCTCCCCAAGCCACTTTTCCAAATGTCCCCTCCTGGAGTTCACCTCGTTACTCTGTGCTAAGTTGTCAACTCCTGGGAAGGCTGTCTCAGAGCCTCTCTTCCCAAGGCGTGCCTCATTGCACGCAGAACAATGCTCACCCCAAACTGTGCTGCACTGCCTTCTTGCACAAAGCCTGGGGGCCTTCCAGTCTCTAGCATCATTTGAATTACGTTTCCTACTTCCTTGCAGGGTACAGATGCAAACATACACTTTAGAATGCTCTTTCCAGCTCTCCCCTCCTCCAAGTCTGATCGGTGTTCATAAATGAGTGAATATTCATAAGCTTTTCTAAATCTTTCCCAAGCCCCATCGTCCATTCGATCCCTCACCAGAAACGACTCCTGAACTCAGAACTGAGGAATTCCAAACACAGAGGGCCAATACCCCACTGAAATGCCTAGTCGATTCCTCCTTAAAATTCACAGGCTTGTATGTACGGTTTGCCGACTTCCCCGCTTGGGAGTCCTGGACTGAATGCTAATTCTCTTCTTGAAAACTCTGAAGACAGACCCCAGGGAAAAGCAACTACAACAGATATGCCCTCCCCAAACCCCAAATTCCTTTCAGCTATTTTAAAAATCGATTTCTGATATCTTACAGAAGAATTAATCTATGGACTTCGGAGTCAGGAAGACTTGGGTTCACATTACAGGGCAGCCATTCCCTGAGTGTATTTATCAAGAGCACGGTACTTCATTTTTCTGAGCAGGGCGCAGCTCTGTGGGCCGTTCACTGCACAGCCTCAGTGGATGCCATTCACCCAGACCACCGTGGAAACAGCACCCCTAGAGCTGTGCACGGCAGCAGCCCATCTGAGCATCGCTCTACTATGAAATGTGGAGTTGCTCAGCTGCCACAGGTGCTGGTTATGGAGGCTGATTGACAATATTGTATTTAAAGTACTTGGTGTATATTAAGGCCACAATAAACATCAGTTCATTGTTACGGTTTGAAGCTGGTTCTTGGGATGTTCCCTTCTGTACTGGGCTGAGAATGTTTTACACCACCACTCACAGTTGGGTACGCTAAGCCTTTTTAGTGCACACAAACATATAATTTGGTTCCTGATGGATTGGGGCTGATTACTGTTTACAATGGAGTGTTGGGCTTTCATCTGGGTCGATTCATTAGGCCCAAAGAATGAAACAGGTGCTGCTCTGTGGAGTGATAACACCACACACAGCCTCTCTGCCCTGTCACTCCAGCTTGGGCGTAAGGGAAAGAATGTGCTAGGGCAAATACTACCGCCTGGGTGATCTTGCCACATCTTGACTCTGAGTACATTGCCTACCCATTGAGTTAATTTACCATAGGAAAGAAAGAGTCTCACTCCATTTGATGTGTGCCCACTGCTGGCTTTCAGGCTCTACACCTTCCCCTTCCCTCTTGCCCCTCTCTGGACACGCTGATAAGATAGCCTGGTGCACCCTCCACCTGCAATCCCTGGGCCATGTGCACAAGGGCCTTCACCCCAACCCCTAGCCACCTGCCCCTTTCTTCACTCGAGCTATTCCCCAGCAGCTTGGGTGTCTTTCCTGTTCACCCTAGTAAGTTCTGTTATGTGAGTAGTAGTCAGTATTTTCTTGTCCTTGTGGTCCATGTGTAGCAGTATCAGTCTCAATATCAGAACTAATTTTGAGTGGGAAGTTGTTCACATCCTCTACTGGGCAACCACACAGCATTAATTTTGCCTTTTAATGTTCTAATTTGGAGGTAGCTAGGATAGAAGAACAGAACATAAAACATGAGGTTGAAAAGATTTGAGTTTGAGTCTTCCTTTACCCAGTTGTCAGCTATGCGGTATTAGTGAGCTGTCACTTTTTTGAAATGGGCAGTGTGACGAGTCAGCGGATGGTCTTTAAGGTTCACATACAGTAGTTGCCGTGTACACATACAGTCATTGCTGCGTTTTGCTGATTCAATGGGATGATGACTTCAGGATGACCAGGATATGGACTAATAACTGTAAAGTGCTTCACACAATGCCTGGCATGTAGTAGGTATCCAACAAAAGTGAGTTTCCTTTCTTTCTTTTCACCCTCTCTATCCATGGTGCTCCCTTATCACCACTAACGAATTCAGTGATAGACCTTTACTGCTTGCTTAGCTACTCTCAGTGTCCTGTCCAAACATTGCACTGGCTTACCTATCTGAAAGTAAACTCATGCCAGGAGAAGGTACCTGATTTCTTGATGCTAAGGGCTCAGGAAAGGGGGAGGGAATCATCGTTTCCTGGAGTTGCCATCACCTGATCTGGACAATAAGGCCTTGGGACTATCATTGACTGTTTCCTCAAAGGTCAGGTGAAAAGACGAAACCAGATTTTTGGATACAAGTGAAAAAAGTGCCCATCTCACGGAAGAATAGAAGTGCATTGGCAAACCTGCTAAAACACAAATCATGACTCAGACTTTTAAGGAAGGGCATTTTTTAATTTAATTTTATTTTTATTTTTAAACATCTTTATTGGAGTATAATTGCTTTACAATGGTGTGTTAGTTTCTCCTTTATAATAAAGTGAATCAGCTATAAATATATCCCGATATCTCCTCCCTCTTGCGTCTCCCTCCCACCCTCCCTATTCCACCCCTCTAGGTGGTCACAAAGCACAGAGCTGATCTCCCTGTGCCGTGCGGCTGCTTCCCACTAGCTATCTATTTAACCTTTGGTAGTGTATATATGTCCATGCCACTCTCTCACTTCGTCCCAGCTTCCCCTTCCCACTCCCCATGTCCTCAAGTCCATTCTCTACGTCTGTGTCTTTATTCTTATCTTGCCTCTAGGTTCTTCATAACCTTTTTTTTTTTTAATTTCGTATATATATATATGTTAGCATACAGTATTTATTTTTCTCTTTCTGACTTACTTCACTCTGTATGACAGACTCTAGGTCCATCCACCTCACTACAAAGAACTCAATTTCGTTTGATTTTATGGCTGAGTAATATTCCATTGTATATATGTGCCACATCTTCTTTATCCAGTCATCTGTCAGTGGACAGTTAGGTTGCTTCCATGTCCTGGCTATCGTAAATAGAGCTGCAATGAACACTGGGGGACATGTGTCTTTTTGAATTATGGTTTTCTCAGGATATATGCCCAGTAGTGGGATTGCTGGGTCATATGGTAGTTCTATTTTTAGTTTTTTAAGGAACCTCCATACTGTTCTCCATAGTGGCTGTATCAATTTACATTCCCACCAACAGTGCAAGAGGGTTCCCTTTTCTCCACACCCTCTCCAGCATTTATTGTTTGTAGATTTTTTGATGATGGCAATTCTGACTGGTGTGAGGTGATACCTCATTGTAGTTTTGATTTGCATTTCTCGAATGATTAGTGATATTTCAGCATCTTTTCATGTGTTTGTTGGCAATCTGTATATCTTCTTTGGAGAAATGTCTATTTAGGTCTTCTGCCCATTTTTGGACTGGGTTGTTTTTTTGATATTGAGCTGCATGAGCTGGTTGTAAATTTTGGAGATTAATCCTTTGTCAGTTGCTTCATTTGCAAATATGTTCTATTCTGAGGGTTGTCTTTTCATCTTGTTTATGGTTTCCTTTGCTGTGCAAAAGCTTTGAAGTTTCATTAGGTCCCATTTATTTATTTCTGTTTTTATTTCCATTACTCTAGGAGGTGGGTCAAAAAAGATCTTGCTGTGATTTATGTCAGAGTGTTCTGCCTCTGTTGTCCTCTAAGAGTTTTACAGTGTCTGGCCTTAAGTTTAGGTCTTTATCCATTTTGAGTTTATTTTTGTGTATGGTGTTAGGGAGTGTTCTAATTTTATTCTTTTACATGTAGCTGTCCACTTTTCCCAGAACCACTTATGGAAGAGGCTGTCTTTTCTCCATTGTATATTCTTGCCACTTTATCAAAAATAAGGTGACCACATATGTGTGCATGGGTTTATCTCTGGGCTTTCCATCCTGTTCCATTGATCTATATTTCTGTTTTTGTGCCAGTACCAGACTGTCTTGATTATTGTAGCTTTGTAGTATAGTCTGAAATTCAGGAGCCTGATTCCTCCAGCTCCATTTTTCTTTCTCAAGATTGCTTTGGCTATTTGGGGTCTTTTGTGTTTCCATACAAATTGTGAAATTTTTTGTTGTAGTTCTGTGAAAAATGCCAGTGGTAGTTTGATAGGAATTGGATTGAATCTATGGATTGCTTTGGGTAATACAATCATCTTCACAATGTTGATTCTTCCAATCCAAGAACATGGCACATCTCTGCATCTGTTTTTATCATCTTTAATTTCTTTCATCAGTGTCTTATGGTTTTCTGCATAGAGGTCTTTTGTCTCCTTAGGGAGGTTTATTCCTAGGTATTTTATTCTTTTTGTTGCAGTGGTAAATGGGACTGTTTCCTTGATTTCTCTTTCAGATTTTTCATCATTAGTGTACAGGAATGCAAGAGATTTCTGTGCATTAATTTTGTATCCTGCTACTTTACCAAATTCATTGATTACATCTACTAGTTTTCTGGTAGCATCATTAGGATTCTCTATGTATAGTGTCATGTCATCTGCAAACAATGACAGCTTTACTTCTTCTTTTCTGATTTGGATTCCCTTTATTTCTTTTTCTTCTCTGTGGCTAAAACTTCCAAAACTACTTTGAATAATAGTGGTGAGAGTGGGCAACCTTGTCTTCTTCCTGATCTTAGTGGAAATGGTTTCAGTTTTTCACCATTGAGGACGATGTTGGCTGTGGGTTTGTCATATATGGCCTTTATTATGTTGAGATAAGTTCTCTCTGTGCCTACTTTCTGGAGGGTTTTTATCATAAATGGGTGTTGAATTTTGTTGAAAGCTTTTTCTGCCTTATTGAGATGATCACACGGTTTTTGTCCTTCAGTTTGTTAATACGGTGTATCATATTGATTGATTTGCATATATTGAATCTTTGCATTTCTGGGATAATCCCCACTTGATCATGGTGTATGATCTTTTTAATGTACTGCTGGATTCTGTTTGCTAGTATTTTGTTGAGGATTTTTACATCTACATTCATCAGTTTTCTTTCTTTGTGACATCTTTGTCTGGTTTTGGTATCAGGGTGATGGTGGCCTCGAAGAATGAGTTTGGAAGTGTTCCTCCCTCTGCTATATTTTGGAAGAGTTTGAGAAGGATAGGTGTTAGCTCTTCTCAAAATGTTTGATACAATTCGCCTGTGAAGCCATCTGGTCCTGGGCTTTTGTTGGAAGATTTTTCATCACAGTCTCAATTTCAGTGCTTCTGATTGGTCTGTTTATATTTTCTATTTCTTCCTGGTTCAGTCTTGGCAGGTTGTGCTTTTCTAAGAGTGTGTCCATTTCTTCCAGGTTGTCCATTGTATTGGCATATAGTTGCTTGTAGTAATCTCTCATAATCCTTGGTATTTCTGCAGTGTCAGTTGTTACTTCCCCCTTTTCATTTCTAATTCTATTGATTTGAGCCTTCTCCCTTTTTTTCTTGATGAGTCTGGCTAATGGTTTATCAATTTTGTTTATCTTCTCAAAGAACCAGCTTTTAGTTTTATTGATCTTTGCTATTGTTTCCTTCACTTCTTTTTCATTTATTTCTGATCTGATCTTTATGATTTGTTTCCTTCTGCTAACTGTGGGGTTTTTTCCTTCTTTCTCTAATTGCTTTAGGTGTAAGGTTAGGTTGTTTATTTGAGATGTTTCTTGTTTCTTGAGGTAGGACTGTTGCTATAAACTTCCCTCTTAGAACTGCTTTTGCTGCATCCCATAGGTTTTGGGTCATTGTGTTTTCATTGTCATTTGTTTCTATGTATTTTTTTATTTCCTCTTTGATTTCTTCAATGATCTCTTGGTTATTAAGTAGTGTATTGTTTAGCCTCCATGTGTTTATATTTTTTTACAGATTTTTTCCTGTAATTGATATCTAATTTTCTTAATTGTTTTTGGTTTGTTTTTGTAGGTCTTTTCCGTCTCTTGTGTTTCCTGACTAGATAAATTCCTTTAGCATTTGCTGTAAAGCTGGTTTTGTGGTGCTGAACTCTCTTAGCTTTTGCTTGTCTGTAAATGTTTTAATTTCTCCATCGAATCTGAATGAGATCCTTGCTGGTAGTGTAATCTTGGTTATAGGTTTTTCCCTTTCATCACTTTAAATATGTCCTGCCTCGCGCTTCTGGCTTGCAGAGTTTCTGCTGAAAGATCAGCTGTTAACGTTATGGGGATTCCCTTGTATGTTATTTGCTGTTTTTCCCTTGTTTCTTTTAATATTTTTTCTTTGTATTTAATTTTTGATAGTTTGGTTCATATGTGTCTTGGCATGCTTCTCCTTGGATTTATCCTGTATGGGACCCTCTGTGCTTCCTGGACTTGATTAACTATTTCCTTTCCCATATAGAGAGAAATTTTCAACTATCGTCTCTTCATATATTTTCTCAGTCCCTTCCTTTTTCTCTTTTTCTTCTGGGACCCATTAATTTGAATGTTGGTGCATTTAATGTTTTCCTAGAGGTCTCTGAGATTGTCCTAAATTCTTTTCATTCTTTTTTCTGTATTGTGCTCTGTGGTAGTTATTTCCACTATTTTATCTTCCCGGTCACTTACCCGTTCTTCTACCTCAGTTATTCTGCTATTGATTCCTTCTAGAGAATTTTTAATTTCATTTATTGTGTTGTTCATCACTGTTTGTTTGCTCTTTAGTTCTTCTAGTTCCTTGTTAAACGTTTCTTGTATTTTCTCCAATCTATTTCCAAGATTTTGGATCACTTTACTATCATTACTCTGAATTCTTTTTCAGGTAGACTGCCTATTTCCTCTTCATTTGTTTGGTCTGGTTGGTTTTTACCTTTCTCCTTCATCTGCTGTGTGTTTCTCTTTTTTTCAGTTTGCTTAACTTACTGTGTTTGGGGTCTCCTTTTCGCAGGCTTCAGGTTCATGTTTCCTGTTGTTTTTGGTGTCTGCCTCCAGTGGCTAAGGTTGGTTCAGTGGGTTGTGTAGGCTTCCTGGTGGAGGGGACTAGTGCCTGTGTTCTGGTGGATGAGGCTGGATCTTGTCTTTCTGGTGGGCAGGTCCACGTCCGGTGGTATATTTTGGGGTGTCTGTGAGCTTATTATGATTTTAGGCAGCCTCTCTGCTAATGGGTGGGGTTGTGTTCCTGTCATGCTAGTTGTTTGGCATAGGGTGTCCAGCACTGTAGCTTGCTGGTCGTTGAATCGAGCTGGGTCTTAGTGTTGAGATGGAGATCTCTGGGAGAGCCTTCACCGTTTGATATTATGTGGAGCTGGGAGGTCTCCAGTGGACCAAGGTCCTGAACTCGGCTCTCCCACTTCAGAGGCACAGGCCTGACAGCTGGCTGGAGCACCAAGACACTGTCAGCCTCACAGCTCAGAAGAAAAGGGAGAAAAAAAGAAAGAAAGAAATAAAAAAGAAAATAAAGTTATTAAAATAAAAAAATTATTTAAAAAAAGTAGTTAAAAAAAGAAAAGAAAAAAAGAGCAACCAAACACAAAAAACAAATCCAGAAATGCAATGATAACAAGTGCTACAGACTCTACAAAGAAAAAACAAACAAAAACAGCAAAAACAAAGAAAAAAGAAAGCAAACGAACAGACAGAACCCGAGGACAAATGGTGGAAGCAAAACTATACAGACAAAATCACACACAGAAGCATACACATACACACTCACAAAAAGAGGAAAAGGAAAAAAATATATCGTTGCTCCCAAAGTCCACCGCCTCAATTTTGGGATGATTTGTTGTCTTTTCAGGTATTCCACAGATGCAGGGTACATCAAGTTGATTGTGGAGATTGAATCCGCTGCTCCTGAGGCTGCTGGGAGAGATTTCCCTTTCTCTTCTTTGTTCGTACAGTTCCTGGGGTTCAGCTTTGGATTTCGCCCCACCTCTGCGTGTAGGTCACCTGAGGGCATCTGTTCTTCACTCAGACAGGATGGGGTTAAAGGAGCAGCTGATTAGGGGGCTCTGGCTCACTCAGGCCGGGGGGAGGGAGGGGTACAGTTGCGGGGCGAGCCTGCGGCGGCAGAGGCCAGCATGATGTTGCACCAGCTTCAGGTGTGCCGTGTGTTCTCCCGGGGGAGTTGTCCCTGGATCACACGACCCTGGCAGTGGTGGGCTGCACAGGCTCCCAGGAGGGGTGGTGTGGACAGTGACCTGTGCATGCACACAGGCTTCTTTGTGGCTGCAGCAGTGGCCTTAGCGTTTCATGCCCATCTCTGGGTCCGCGCTGATAGCCCCAGCTCGCGCCCGTCTCTGGAGCTCGTTTAGGCAGTGCTCTGAATCCCCTCTCCTTGCGCAGCCCGAAACAATGGTCTCTTGCCTCTTCAGCAGGTCCACACTCTTTCCTGGACTCCCTCCTGGCTAGCTGTGGTGCACTAGCCCCCTTCAGGCTGTGTTCATGCAGCCAACCCCTGTCTTATCCTTGGGATCTGACCTCCTAAGCCCGAGCCTCAGCTCCCAGCCCCCGCCCGTCCCGGCAGGTGAGCAGACAAGCCTTCTCGGGCTGGTGAGTGCTGGCCGGTACCGATCCTCAGTGTAGGAATCTCTCCACTTTGCCCTCTGTACCCCTGTTGCTGTACTCTCCTCTGTGGCTCTGAAGCTTCCTCCGCTGCCACCCCTCTTCTCTGCCAGTGAAGGGGCTTCCTAGTGTGTGGAAACTTTTCCTCCTTCACAGGCACCTCCAGTGGTGCAGGTCCCGTTCCTATTCTTTTGTCTCTGTTTTTTCTTTTTCCCTACCCAGGTACTTGCCTTTTGGCAAGTCTGAGGTCTTCTGCCAGTGTTCAGTAGGTGTTCTGTAGGAGTTGTTCCATGTGTAGGTGTATTTCTGATGTATTTGTGGGGAGGAAGGTGATCTCCTTGTCTTACTCTTCTGCCATCTTGAAGGTCCTTGGAAGGGCATTTTAGAAGGAAGGAATGAGCAGCACAGAGAGGAGAAATCACACTTTGGGGTAGATGTAAGTGGGGAGCTCAGCGTCTTAAATGAAAAGGCAATGATTGAGAAAGGAATCTTCTAGTATTTGTAGGGGATTATGATTATAAAACACTTTATAATGTAGGGTCTTGTCATTTGGATGATAGCGTTAAAAGTAATGATAGTTAACATAATCTTCTTTTGCTATGTGGCAACAAAGCTATACATGATTATCTTTTCTTCCTCTTTTTAGATCAGTTTTATTTTCCCCCATGCCCAGTTCTTTGTTGTTTACAAAGAGAAATTTGAGAACCCTTTTGTTGCCCCATATTTAGGGTTACCTTCCTTCAATACATAGAGAACTCTTCTTCCAAAGGAAGGGTTCTGTTTTCTGGCTACCCCTCCTTTTATTATTCCTTGTAGAATAATAAAATTCTGTTAATAGATTGTCAGAGCCAGAGATTATCCTGAAGAATCCAACACCCCCCCTTCCTAGAGGTGAGGAGACCAAAGCCTAATTGCCCAAGATCATACAACCAGTTAGTGGTTGCACATCCTGCCTTTTTTCCTGTATTGTACACATACTACAAGGGACCATTTCTCAGTATCATGAAGAATGTTATTAATCCATCTGTATATTTAATGTGAACTTGACTTTTCCTAATAAACATTTATCTGGGTCACTGATAACACATTTTGACATTGATCCTGCTGTACTTTGTGGCCTTTCATCAAATCTTAAATGAAAGGACAACTTAAGTTCTATGCCTGAACATCTCACGCAATGCAGGAACTCCCTTTATAACATTTCTGATGAGTAAACATCTAGTTTTCTTTAACAGTTCCAGTGACAAGGAGCCCGTGCTGACTCTAAGTCATTCTGCCTTTCATTAGTCACATTTAACACAGTACCCTCGGCTCAAGTCAGCCTAGCCCTTCTTCATTTTTTTTAAAATTTTATTTGAAAACTTAAATCCTCTATTCTTAGGCCAGAAACACTTTTCTCAAAAAAAAATTTTTTTTTCTAGGTTTCTCCTAATTTTTGACTCTGTTCTATTGTGTTTGTTTGTACCATCAACTATTCAAATGTTCTAAAAATTGGCTTATTGAAGGGCTTGGCAAACAACTTGTAAAAATGAACACTCTCACCTATTTTGCCTTCATTTTGATGATTAGCGATTGTGTATTCTCTTTTTTTCAGTGTCTCGACAACGTCATGGAAGAGGCAGTGTGGAGATGTTGCTATGGAAGATGTTGAGTGAGGGCTGAAGGAGGCTACTTCATTCACAGACGTCCACTCACCTGGTAAGAGATTTCAGACTTGCATGTTGATCAGTATCACTCAAGGTCAGTTTTGTTTTCTACAATACTATGTGTGCTGTCTTCATGAAGGCAATGTCTTGCACCTGTGACTACATTTGGGGATGGACATTTTGGGGGAATGTGGGATGGTTCCTTGCATCCCTAAAATCAACTCAAGTCTATAATCTCCTCCCCCATGACTTGTTGATAAGAGCCACCTTGAAGTGCATGATTTTTTTTTTAAGAAGATGTTGGGGATAGGAGTTTATTTATTTATTTATTTATTTATTTCTGCTGTATTGTGTCTTTGTTTCTGTGCGAGGGCTTTCTCTAGTTGTGGCAAGCGGGGGCCACTCTTCATCGCGGTGCGTGGGCCTCTCACTATGGTGGCCTCTCTTGTTGCAGAGCACAGGCTCCAGACGCGCAGGCTCAGTAGTTGTGGCTCATGGGCCTAGTCGCTCTGCGTCATGTGGGATCCTCCCAGACCAGGGCTCGAACCCGTGTCCCCTGCATTAGCAGGTAGATTCTCAACCACTGCGCCACCAGGGAAGCCCTGATTTTTTTATTTTATACATTGTATCTATTGTGAGTAGCTAACTCCCTTCCTCTCTCCTGACTTCATATCTAGCCTAGATCTCTTAGAATGGAAACATAGTTTTTTTCCAGTTTGTACATAGCTTCCCAAATTCATGACAGCCATTCATGTTTGATTTCCACACTGGAATCTTGCCTATGAAATGTGTCCAACTGTTCGTAGGTAGTTTCTCAGTTTCAGGCTAATTCCAATCATATTGAAACAAAATAGACTTATGAGACATAAGCTCAGTTTTTCGATTCTGAGAACTGGCATGTTTTCCCTCAGTTATATTATGAGAAACGAGTTGGGAAGGGATGGATGAGAGTCACCAGCTCTTGGCAGCTGGCACAGTGGAGGGCAGTGAATGGGGAGGAAGCGCAGGTACATCTCTCTACTCTCTGGCCCTCAGCATCATCGTCAGTAAGATGGGCATCCTGACACTGACCTAGTCTTTCTGCACATCCGTCAGGTAGCACATGTGAAATGCCCCTCGTGGTGCTGGAAGTATGGGAATCCCTCAGCAAATGGTGATTTCTCCTTTTATGACAAATGAAATCGGGCATGAAATGTGCTGTATAAACTTCAAAGGTCTCATTATTATTGTTCGTTAGTTCTTTCTTGGGTGCTTAGAGTTTCACTCTTTAATTAGAGGCCACTCCTTTAACTTTTTTGGAACAGCATTAAATCCCAAAGGCTGCCTTTGATCTGGGCTGACTGGGTCACACCCAGGTTTTTAACTACAGTTTTAATCTCCAGCTAATCACAGTATACATGCTGACAGCTTACTGCCTAGCAGGGGGTGAGTATAAACCAATAGCCTTATCCACCACTTCAGTCTCTCCATTCTTGGATTAACCAGATAAGAAGTGTGAGAAAGAGCTCTGACTTTCCGCTTTTGGGAGGCTTCCTGCAAAATCAGTCATTTTGGTCTAGGAAGCTCTGCTGTCCTACCTAATCCCTCGGGGTGGGGGTGGGGGCAGGCAGAGAAGAGACAACAGGAGTCACCACAGTGTTGAAAAGCATAAGCCTTGGAATCAGACAGATGGGTTGATTCAAGTCCAAGATTATCCATTCCACTGCTGTAATGTAAGTGGTAGTTTATTTCATCATTCTAAGTCCATTTCCCCGTTTATAAAAGGGAGACCATATTGCCTACTCATTGCATTGCTGTGTGATGCACTTGTCACACAGTAAATGCGAAATTCATAGTAGTGTTTCTTTCCAGACTTTCTGCATGTGGACCAATGTCTGCCTCATCAGGGTGCTTTTCCTTCCTGTGCAGAGGAATCTGCCCCTTCCAGTCCCCAAAAGGGACTATTTCCACTTAAATGGTTTCACAGCCTGCCTAAAAGGCCAAAAAGAACATATTCCTCATACACTTATTCATTCATTTATTCAACCTATTGACTCCCGTCAAGGTCCTCTGCTATGAGATGCAGGTTGATTGGAAATTATATTTCATGTTAAAATACTAACAAATCTCTTGTACTGTACTAGAAAATAATTATTTAAGGAATACATTAATTCAATAGTAGCACTTCTGAGATGTTTTGTATTTTAGAAACTATAAATCCTTCAGATGCTTTGATGAGACATGTTTGAGTAATTAATTTATATGCTCATACATCTAAGCTTGCAAAACTATTTTTTTATTTGAATGTAATATATATATGTGTATGTGTCTATATCTAATCTCTCATTATCTTGTGAATTATATAGTCATGTCATGTTTCCATTATTTAGACAGATCTCTAGAAATAAAGGGCAGTCTGTTATTTACATAAATTTACATAAACAAACAATATGTATTTATATTTATTCATAACAAAATAATTCCAGATTTATTTTATTTAAGGATTTCAGTTTTTCTCATCCAAAGCGAAACACAATTAACTCACTCTGGCATTCTTTTGTTTAACATTTATGAAATAACTACTGCAAGGCGAGACTGCCTGATTCCTCAAGTTTGCCTTCTTGTTCCCATTGAGGCTTTTCCAAAACAGTCTCCTCAGGCAAAGCCAGAGACTGAATATTGTTGGTATGCTGTAGAGGGAATGTCATAGTCAGTATGCAGATATTAAATCCAAAAGTAGTTGTTGGCCTAAGGAGGCAGCAAAGCTCCTGATTGGAATTGTGAAGTCAAGTGGAGGATGAGAAAGGGAGAAGGGGGTGGTGGGTATGAAAGGCATGTTTCCTGTTTGTGTCTCTTCCACATTCCTGTGTTGAAACCCTAACCTTTCCCCCCGACCCCCGCCCCATGAGGGTAATTAGGTCATGAAGGTGGAGCCCTCATGTAGACATTAGTGCCCTTATAAAGAAGAGAAATTAGAAAGCTTACTCTGCCCACCCCGCACTCCCTGCCATGTGAAGACAGAGCAAGAAGGTGGCCGTCTGCAAACCCAGAAGGGAGCTCTCACCAGACCTGGCCATGCTAGCACCCTGATCTCAGACTTCCAGCCTGCAGAACTGTGAGAAGTTTCTGTATAAGTCAGTCAGTCCATGGTGTTTTGTCACAGCAGCCTGGACTGACTGAGATAAAGCAGAAGAAGCATTTTGGGGAGCAGTGTGTATGATTAAGGTGGTGTAGATTAAGTGGTACAGGTGGATTCAAAGCATGGACGGCCAATGCCCAAGACATAGGTTTTCATTCCAACAGTCAACCAGCCCTTACTGAGTATTACTGTATAGCAGACTGGAGGTACAATGTGAAAGTATTCTTCTCCTCAAGCAAGTTTGTCCATTGGCTGTGCCTATCCCAGCACTTCCCAGGACACAGGTCAAGGGTTGATGTTGTCTGGCATGTCTCTAATGTAGCCTAAGATGTATCAGGCGGTCACAGTTTAATGCTATTTGATGCTTAGCTTTGACACGTACCTCCTCTCTCTGACTCTTCATGAGAAATAAATACCTGGCTAAAGTTTGATTTACCGTAATTCTTCTACAGGGATAAAAAGTATTTGTCAAAAGACACAGAACAGCTGCTCTCCCTGCCAACTGTAGTTTTCATTGTAAATTAATTAAATGACATGGTGTGGGTTCCACCTTGATAGACTGACTTTCTTTGCATCCTGAGTTTAAAAAAAAAAAAAAAATCAGGGGCTGACCCTGGACTGGTGAAGTCAATGCATATTACAGGTATACAAGACCAAATATATACGTTTTGACCCCTTGTCTATTCTTCTCTGAGCAATGGCAGACTTGAGCTTGAGTAGGAGAGAGTGGCAAGAAATATGGAGGGCACTGTGGAAAGGAGTGAAATGAGGTCTGGTCAGGACTCAGGAGGTGCCCTAGCTCCTGTTCTGACACAAACTCACAGTGTGATTCTTGGCAAATGGCTTAAAAACACTGTGTAACTTTTTCTGATCTACTGAAAAACAATAATGTCTAGTCCTAGTCCAGAGTCTTCTAAGGATATAAGACTAACTCATAAAAAATAAGTAAAGAATAGTATGAATAAATGTAAAAAAGAATCACATGTGGTGATTATCCCTGGCGGTGTGTGTCAGAATCACCTGTTGTGAATTTTAAAAATCACAAATAACCAGGTTCTAGCTCAGACTTATTAAGTTATCTCTCCCTCACCTTCACTACCACCCCCCACACCCCTACACACAGAAAATGGATAAAAGTGATATGAAAAAGAGGTAGAGTTGGAGGAGACCATCCTGGGTTTCACATGAAGCATATTTTCAAATGGAGGCTGCTGAATTGTGAGTCTCTGGAAGGCAGGAAGTGGGGTTGCTTTGTTTCTAGTTGTGTGCCCTTCAGCCTGAAACAGTGCGTTAGCCACAGTTAGCCCCTGAGCACAGTGCACTGACTGGAGGTTGGAGGTGGGGTTGGCATATTAGGGTTTTAGTCTCTGACTTTCATAGCTGTGTGACCTTGGGCAAGTCAGTTTCTCTCTCTAATCTTTGCTTTTTTGACCTGCAAAATAAGGTGATATGATATGGTGACCCTTAATGTTTTCCAAAGTACGGATTCTTGGGAGGCAGATTTGGGCTTGAATTCTGGCCCCAATATTTATTTTTGGTCTCGTGCAAATTAACTGGCACCTAGTCTGTTAATTTCCTTCTCCTCTCCTCCAAATTGTGATGTTCAGTGCATCTAACAGGAACATTTCCTTCTGGTCTACCTCCTGCTTGTTTTGCTTTCAGTTAATTATACGGAGCGAAGATGAGTAAATATGTAATGAAAGGGGAGAGAGCCTAAGCTGTGGTCAGACACTTCTGGCTCTAAAAGGTCTGAAAAATTCAACTTCTTAAGACAGTACCTCTGAGGAGATATTGGCACATTAACCACTCTGTCAAACTCATTATAGTTGGCAAAGTACTTTGCAAAACATGGTATCGTTTGAGCTTTCCAGCCATCCTGAGAATCACGCAGGCACGGATTGTTTTTCACTTTTGCTGAGGGTGTATCTCAGGCTCAGAGATTTTAAATGACTAAGTCTACCTTCCTTCTTATTCGTAACAGCACTGATCGTTATTAGTAGCACAAAGTATATGGTCTTCTTCAGTGTTCAAAACACTCTCCGTATAATGTTATAGCATCTATAAGTAGCACAGTGAAGTAAAATTCAACTTTGCCAGCCCATTTTACAGCTGAAGAGCCCTCATCTCTGGGAGATTAAATTGTTTGTCCAAGTTCCTAAAAATAGTAAGTAGCAGATTCAAGAATTTAATTCTCTGAAGTCTCTCTTTCAGCACTTTGGGAACTGTATGAATAGTTTCTTTAATTACTTCTGTATTTCCATCGATTCATCATCTTTTCTGAGATAATTATTTCATAGAATTGATCGAAATTAGAAAACAAAGCAGAGGGGTCATCCTGTTTGTACTTATTTCATTCCTCTTGGAATTATCAAGACATACCAAGGGCAAGATCATCTCATCAACCCCAAAGGTACTTAAAATCAACGTCATTCAATGACAGAGGATAGTTCCCGAAGCCAGATGTCATTCATTGCAGTCTTTACGTACAGGTCATTTCTGAGCTGCATACCAGTATAGCCCCACATGGAGTGTCAAGTTACTTCAATCTGATATTTTGACTTGAACGTGAATGCTATGCATTGAGAACGTTATTGATCTGAATTATGTGATGGCTGCTAAATTCCAATGAGAGTTACAAAAATAAACCAAACATGCTCATTAGAAATCTCCATCCCAGATTCAACCACATATTCCCCTGGTTCATCTTAACATTCTCAGTTCTTGTTTTGTTGTATTTCCTTCCAGCCTTTCCCAAAATACGTTATGAAATTCGAGTTTCTCTACTAATTTGGTAGGTAACACCAAGATGTGTTAATAATTGATCAGATTTGTACTATACCTTGTCATAAAAATATCCACGTGCATCACTTTATTTAACTCCTATATATCTTATGATATAGGAATAAAATAGAGTATGATTTTCCCGTTACACATGAGAAAAAGTAAATTTAAGATTGTTGCTAATAGTGATTTGAGAAATTGTGAATTCAGTTCTGCTAACTACAGCGTTTATCTTTTTTTTCTCTACTGTATGTTAACTACTTTAAGATACCACTTTTGGGGCTGCTTTTTATAATCAGTGGACATATCTTCTAACCATTTGAGAGTTATGAGGTATGTAGCATTCACCCAGAATGCTCAGTGGCATAGAATAACTGTAGCTTTTGGTATAACTAAAAGATACAATAAGAAAGATTTTTAAATGGTTTAGCAGCTCTGAAAATAAAAATCTTTTCAGTTCAACAGTGTTCCCTTGTGTTTGTACATTTAATCCAGGTTCCTTTTTATGAGTTGCTTTTCTTGCTCAGAGAATTCTTTCTGCTGCTCTTTGTTCTGTTTATAGATGTATTTTGTTGAGTCTCCAAATGAGAAATAAAATACAAAGAAGAAAAAACCATTTACATGTTATGATTTATTGTCAAAATGGTTATGGTGGTGAGTGGGGATTCACTCTAGTTTATGAATAATATATTTACACTATTATGTCTCCCGGTAAAATTGTAAGATTGATGTTCAACAAAGAGACTCTAAGCATGATGAATTGCTACCACATAAAGGTAGTCAATCTTTATCAGCTTCCATTCAAATGAGCTGGAATTGTTGCAGGAATGCTGTGAGAACTTTCCAACTGGTGCTTTCTGCTGTATTCTTTCAGTTCTTTTGGAAAAGAGATATTGAGCATCAGACCCACATTTCTGTGATAAGGTGGGCGGGCTCAGCAGCAGTGGATGCCGGGACTGGGACTTAATACGGAAGGAGAGGCAAAATCTATAATTCAGTTAGAATTGGGGCTTTTGGAGTGACTGAAAGGTTGTAATGTCAGCAGTTGAACATGCATTGTATTCAAATAGGCAGTGAATTTCATCTAGATTCAAGCTGGTATTACGGCAGTGGATGTAGGTGGAGCCAGGCAGCATCAATTTTCTATACAATGACTTTTTCTAGCTAGAAGTAGTATAGCATGCTGGTTTCTTCAATCAACTTATGTTCCTTTAGTGCCTACTGCAACCCAAGCATTGCCGCAGGCATTTGGATACATCAGAGAACAAAATGAATAAGTCTTTGCCCTCAGGAAACTTACTTGCTACTGGGAGACAGAAATAAATTAAAAGTAAATAGGTAGGAAGTCAGATGATGAAAATAACAATGCTGAAAAGTAAAGCAGGGTAAGAGGGATGGAGGGGGTGAGGGCGGCTAGAGGGATGATTTGCTTTTTTTCATTTTAATATTTGGGAAGACCTTGCTGATAAAGGGATATTTGAGGGAAAAGCATGAAGGAAGTGAAGGAGCAAGCCATGTGGATACCTGCTAGGAGCATTCCAGGTAATGGAGCAAGAACCACAAAGGCGTTGGGATAAAAGTAAGCTCAGCATGTGTTTAGATGATTGGAATGGAAGCAGCATCAGTCAGGGACGCAAAGATGCACAGCAGTGCCTGCATCTGTGGGGAGCACAGGTGGAGTATGGAAGGAAGCATAGAGAATAGGAAGGAACTGAGGATATCCATGTACTGAACGTACCAGAGCACATGCTGAAGACCTTCTACATGCTGGACTCTGTGGGGATTCAGAGCAAACAGATCCTTATGTATCTCTTAAATATCTGTCTTGCTCCTACTCTATCTGACCTAAGTATCTCAGAAACATCAAAGAAATACCACGAAATATCCTTTTTTTTTTTTTTTTTCCTGCGGTACGCGGGCCTCTCACTGTTGTGGCCTCTCCCGTTGCGGAGCACAGGCTCTGGACGTGCAGGCTCAGCGGCCGTGGCTCACGGGCCCAGCCACTCCGCGGCATGTGGGATCTTCCCAGACCGGGGCACGAACCCGTGTCCCCTGCATCGGCAGGCGGACTCTCAACCACTGTGCCACCAGGGAAGCCCGAAATGTCCATTTTTTATATGCAGATCCTGGGCCATCTGGCCTTACCAACCACACAGCTCACTCCAGGTCAGTCTTTCTAGGTTCCTAGGACTGTCCTTCTGCTCAAAAAGTGATGGTTAAACCTTTGAGCCTTCCTGCAACTGAAACAAGATCTGCTCTTTTTCAGATTCTCACTTGGTTCCAACTTTTTTTTGTTGTTCTGGATAGAATTTTTTTTTAATTTTATTGGAGTAAAATTGCTTTACAATGTTGTGTTAGTTTCTGCTGTACAGTGAACTGAATCAGCTCTATGTATACATATATCCCCTCCCTCTTGGACCTCCCTCTCCACCCTCATCCCTCCCATCTAGGTCATCACAGAGGACTGAGCTGAGCTCCCTGTGCTATGCAGCAGGTTCCCACTAGCTATCTGTTTTACACATGGTAGTGTATTTATGTCAAGCCTAATCTCCCAGTTCATCCCACCCTCCCCTTCCCCCCACTGTATCCACACGCCCATTCTCTACAGCTGCCTTTCTATTCCTGCCCTGCAGATAGGTTCATCTGTGCCATTTTTCCAGATTCCACATATATGCTTTAATATACAATAATTGTTTTTCTCTTTCTGACTGATTTCACTCTGTATGACAAACTCTAGGTCCATCCACATCTCTAAATATGACCCAATTACATCTTTTTATGGCTGAATAATATTCCATTTTATATATATACCACATCTTCTTTATCCATTCATCTGTCGATGGACATTTAGGTTGCTTGCGTGTCCCGGCTATTGTAAATAGTGCTGCAATGAACATTGGGGAACATGTGTCTTTTTGAATTATGGTTTTCTCAGGATATATGCCCAGTAGTGGGATTGTGGGTCATATATAGTTCTATTTTTAGTTTTTTAAGGAACCTCCTTATTGTTCTCTACAGTGGCTATATCAATTTACATTCCCACCAACAGTGCAAGAGGGTTCCCATTTCTCTGCACCCTCTCCAGCATTTATTGTTTGGAGATTTTTTGATGATGGCTATTCTGACCAATGTGAGGTCATACCTCATTGTAGTTTTGATTTGCATTTCTCCAATAATTAGTGCTTTAGAGCATCTTTTCATGTGCCTCTTGGCCACCTCTATGACTTCTTTGCTGAAATGACTATTTAGGTCTTCCATCCATTTTTAGATTGGGTTGTTTGTTTTTTTGATATTGAGCTGCATGAGCTGTTTTTATATTTTGAAGGTTAATCCTTTGTCCATTGCTTCATTTGCAAATATTTTCTCCCATTCTATGGTTTTTCTTTTTGTCTTGTTTATGGTTTCCTTTACTGTGCAAAAGCTTTTAAGTTTAATTAGGTCCCATTCGCTTATTTTTGTTTTTATTTTCATTACTCTAGGAGGTGGGCCATAAAAGATCTTGCTGTGATTTATGTCTAAGAGTGTTTTTCCTATGTTTTCCTCTAAGAGTTTTATAGTGTCCAGTCTTACATTTAGGTCTTTAATCCATTTTGAGTTTATTTTTGTGTATGGTGTTAGGGAGTGTTCTAATTTCATTCTTTTACATGTAGTTGTCCAGTTTTCCCAGCACCATTGATTGAAGAGGCTCTCTTGTCTCCATTATATATTCTTGCTTCCTTTGTCATAGATTAGGTGACCATAGGTGCGTGGGTTTATCTCTGGGCTTTCTATCCTGTTCCATTGATCTATATTTCTGTTTTTGTGCCACTACCCTATTGTCTTGATTACTGTAGCTTTGCAGTATAGTCTGAAGTCAGGGAGCCTGATTCCTCCAGCTCCATTTTTCTTTCTCAAGATTGCTTTGGCTATTTGGGGTCTTTTGTGTTTGCATAAAAATTGCATATTTTTTTGTTCTAATTCTGTAAAACAATGCCATTGGTAATTTGATAGAGATTGCATTGAACTTGTAGATTGCGTTGGGTAGTATGATCATTTTCACAATATTGATTCTTCCAGTTCAGGAACATGGTATATCTCTCCATCTGTTTGTGTCATCTTTGATTCCTTTCATCAGTGTTTTATAGTTTTCTGAGTACAGGTCTTTTGCCTCCTTAGGTAGGTTTATTCCTAGTTATTTTTTTCTTTTTGTTGTGATGGTAAATGGGATTGATTCCTTAATTTCTCTTTCTGATCTTTTGTGTTAGTGTGTAGGAATGCAAGAGATTTCTGTGCATTAATTTTGTATTCTGCAACCTTACCAAATTCAATGATTAGTTCTAGTAGTTTTCTGGTGGCATCTTTAGGATCATCTATGTATAGTATCATGGCATCTGAAAGCAGTGACAGTTTTACTTCTTCTTTTCCAATTCGTATTCCTTTTATTTCTTTTTATTCTCTGATTGCCATGGCTAGGACTTCCAAAACTATGTTGAATTTTCAAGAGTGGTGAGAGTGGACATGCTTGTCTTGTTCCTGGTCTTAGAGAAAATGCTTTCAGTTTTTCTCCATTGAGAATGACGTTTGCTGTGGGTTTGTCATATATGACCTTTATTACGTTGAGGTAGGTTCCCTCTATGCCCACTTTCTGGAGAGGTTTTTTTTTTTTTTTTGTGTGGTACGCGGGCCTCTCACTGTTGTGGCCTCTCCCGTTGAGGAGCACAGGCTCCAGACGCGCAGGCCCAGTGGCCATGGCTCACAGGCCTAGCCACTCTACGGCATGTGAGATCTTCCTGGACCGGGGCATGAACCCGTGTCCCCTGCATTGGCAGGTGGACTCTCAACCACTGCGCCACCAGGGAAGCCCCTCTGGAGAGTTTTCATCATAAATGGGTGTTGAATTCTGTCAAAAGCTTTTTCTGCCTTATTGAGATGATCATATCGGGTGTTTTTCTTTAATTTGTTAATATGGTGTATCACATTGATTGTTTTGCATATATTGAAGAATCCTTGCATCCCTGGGATAAATCCCACTTGATCATGGTGTATGATCTTTTTAATGTGTTGTTGGATTCTGTTTGCTAGTATTTTGTTGAGGATTTTTGTGTCTATATTCATGAGTGATATTGGTCTGTAATTTCCTTTTCTTGTGATATCTTTGTGTGGCTTTGGTATCAGGGTAATGATGGCTTCATAGAATGAGTTTGGGAGTGTTCCTCCCTCTGCAATTTTTTGGAAGAGTTTGAGAAGGATATGTATTAGCTCTTCTCTAAATATTTGATAGAAATCACCTGTGAAGCCATCTGGTCTTGGTCTTTGGTTGGAAGATTTTTATTTACAGTTTCAATTCTCTCCTCTTTCTTCAGCTTGGTCAGTTGATCAAAGATTTTCTTTTTAATACCCCTTCTGCTCCACCACATCGTCAGAGACTTCTCCTTTCCACCACCTCCAGGCTCATCTCTTATTCTGTCTCCTCTGACCTTGCATTCTATCATAGGATGTAACACAGAATCTCTGCCCTTAAGAATTTTTCAGAAAGAGAACACCTGCCCAACTCATTGATAAAAGTTGAGTGAAACCAAGATGCAAGCTCTTTTGTTGGAGCAAATAAAGTGAGTTTAGAGAAGAACTTCCTTCTGCCAAAGGAAGGTAATAGAGGCTCATGAAAAAAGTGACCTATGGTTTGGGCCTTGAAGGATAAGTGATATTGTAGTAGGCAGAAGGGGTAAGGTTGGGAAAATACACTCCATGCAGAAGGAGTCACTTGTACAAGTATATTCTTATGTATTCCCATTCCTGCCATTCCTCTCTTATGACACTGTGCTATGGCCCAGTTTACCTACATGTCTAGCCCTGCATGATATTTATTGATGGTTTTATATGATAACTTAAACACATGCCATCTTCTACTTCTGTGGGTGTACTTCCATTTGGTTGGTTGGTTGGTTGATTGCTCACTTGCTTCTGAGCCTGGTATTTTCAAGAATCCTTCCTGAACCTACCCCAGCCTGCTCTAACCACACCTTTATACTGTGATTTCTTCACAGTTTGGCCCTGGGTGATATAGTTGCTGTAACTCTCTGCAGACCTTTCCATCTGTGTATGCTGCTAAGGAAAGCAAAGGGGGGTCACAGAAACCTGGATTCTGGTTCTAGTTCACCATTCACTGACCTATGACAAGTGCCAGGCTCCTCTTTGGTAAGGCAGCTCACCTGCCAAGATATGGGATATTGGATCAAATGTCCCTTCCAAATCTGAAAAGCAAGAGCCTATGGTTTTGAAAGATTGCAATCACCTTGAAGTAGGAGAATGAGTTCACTCTTTCTCTTGGAATCTGTGCCCTTCCACTGAATTAGAGGCAAATGGCACTCTTGTCAGGGGTTCCTGTACAGGTTTTGGATCTACTGTTAACTTCCTACATGACCTTGGTTAAGTCTTTTCCACATGCTTAGCTTTAGTTTCCTCACCTACAAATTAGTGATAAGAATAGCCATGTCATATACAGTGGGGAGGATTAAATGAGATAAAGTGTAAGGATGCAACACATGTGATAACTTTGAAAAATGTTTGAGTTACAACCACACAAAGGAGATGTTCAGCACTTGTTGTTACAATTGAGCTTTTATCTGGTTGGACTGGACATAATTGTAACTATCAGCTGACTCTCCATTTTCTGAAATGAGGGAGTTTTCTGTTGCAGAGATAAGTTATAACACATTTTAACTCGGTGGCAAGGCTGCTGCTGAGCTTGCAAGCTTAAGGACATCCTGGAGAATCCATAGTTAACTCAGTGTTTAGTAGAATATCATTCATACTTAGGAATATTTAGCACAAGTACATGAATAGCTAGACTTGCAGTTGCAACATTTAAAAAAAATCAATGACTTCATAAACTTATCTATAATCGTTAGAAGATGTTTTCAATAAACCTTAATGAAATTTATTATTATTTCACCTATAAAACTAAATAGATTTGCAGACGGATAAGGATCAGCTCAGCTCAGCTCCTCCTGTGAAATTGCCCATTCAGATCTGCCTACTGCAATATATTCAGGAGTGATTTGCAGCAAATTAGGTCAAGTGACTTCACATTATAATCTTCTGCTAAAGACACTTTCCTAATGGATCCTGTTTCTTCCTGCGTTTTCAGAGTCGTCATTTTTTTTTTTTCCGAATTTCAAAAGCACTTAGGACAGTTTAAAGTAGTCCAATAAAATGTAATACAGATGATTAAGGCATGTAAATAAAATGAGTTTCAAGGCCAGAAAATTAAAACTTGAGTAGCTTATAGCCAGGCAGAAAAAAGCAGTGAAGAACGTGGTGAAAGATGTATGCATTCAACATACATTTACCTACATTTATTTACTGAGTATTTATTGTGTTTTAGGGATCAGAATATGAGTAAAATCTGGCACTTGCCTTTAAGATATTCCTGGTCCAGCCAGAGTGACAGGAGTTAGGTTTGTGCAGGGAATGTATATGAAGAATTTGAAACTTGGAAAGTGTATTAGCTGCTGTAACAAATTACCACTATCTTAGTGACTTAAAACCATACAGATTTACTATCATGAAGGTCTGGAAGTCAGAAGTCCAACACAGATCTCACTGGGCTAAAATTAAGGTGCAGGGAGGGCTACATTGCTTTCTGGAGGCTCCAGGGGAGAATCCACTGTCGAGAGGTGGTCCTCCTTCCTTGACTCATGGCCCCTTTCTTCCGTCTTCAAAGTTCAGCTTGTCTTTCTCCCTCTGTATCACTCTTACCTCCTCCCCTGCCTCTCTGTCTCTTAAGAACCTGTATTCATTTGCTAGGGCTGCAGAAAGAAAGTACAAAGCTACAAGCAACAGAAATTTATTGTCTTCCAATTCTGGAGGCTAGAAGTCCAAGGTCAAGGTGTTGGCAGTGTTGGTTTCTCCTAAGGGCTATGAGGGAGAATCTGTTCCAGGTGTCTCACCTGGCTTCAGATTTGTTGGCAATATTTGTCATTCCTTGCCTTGTAGAATCATGACTCTGACCTCTGCCTTCAACTTCTCATGGCCTTCTCTCTCTATATGTTTGTTTGTGTCCAAATTTCCCCCTTTTATAAGGGTACCAGTCATACTGGGTTAGGGGGCCATCATACTCAAGTATGACCTCATCACTTACAGCTGCAATCACCCTATTTCCAAATAAGATTATATGCTGTGGTCCTTGGGATCAGGATTTCAACATGTGAATTCTGAGGGACACAATTCAACCTCTTCCAGGACCCCTGTGATTACACAGGGCCCATCCAGGTAGTCCAGAATAATCTCTCTATCACAAGATCCTTAATTCAGGTAAGATATTTACAGGTTCCATGGATTAGGATGTGGAACTCTTTGGGGGGGCTGTTATTCTGTCTACTACAGAAGCTTCTGGGGTCAGGTATTATTGAAGACTTAAAGATGAAAGAAATGGGTTATTATATGAAATCATGTGTGTGAAACTTCTGAAAATTGTAAAGCACTGTAGAATTTAAAGAATCATTCAATTAAAAAAAAAGTTAAAATAAAAAAGAATGAAGGGGAATTCATCAAATGGAGATTTGGGGTGGAGGACACTGCAGGCAGAAGGAGCTGCATCCCCAGGATATCGTGGGAAACAATAGTGCATTCAGCAAACCACATAGACCCATGCAGCTGAAAGCTTTTATACTCAGGCTTCATTTTTCTCCATTTCACTTGATAGACTACTCTTTCCATCTTAAAGCATCTTATCCAAGTTTCTATGACACCACAGTTGGCTTGTTTTCCTTTAACCACTGTTTCTATTCCTTCTCATCAACTCCAGAGGTGGCAGATCACAGCTGCTGGCCAAATTCTGCTTGTTGCCTCCTTTTGTAAATAAAGTTTTCTTGGAACACAGCCATGCCTGTTTGTTTTTGTCTGTGGCTGCTTCAGTGATATAATAGCAGAGTTGAGGAGGCACAGGCAAGACAGCGTGGCCTTCAAAGGTGGAAGTATCTATTGCCTGGCCTTTTATGAAAACAAGTTTCCCAATCCCTGATCTACTTGGCTGGATTCTTCTCTCCTCACTTTACGGGGCTCAGAATTCAATCTTATTCATCTTCCCTTTTCTACCTACATTCTTTAAGTGACCTTAGTCAGTCTCCTGTCTTTAACTACAACCTTACTGCTGATGACATTCAAATTGGTATGGCAAATTCTGACCCCTCCCCTGTGAGTTCCAGATACAAATGTCAGTCTTCTCAGCATCTCCACTTAGATAATTAATAGGTATCCAAAAGTTAATGTTTCCAAAAAGAACTCTTGAAAATGTTACCGAACACAAGTCCATGTGCCCGACGCACAGTGAGGCCAAACAAACTGAAACATCAGAGTTTGGAGCAGAGAAAGGTTTATTGCAGGGCCAGGCAAGGAGAACGAGTGGCTCATGCTCAAAAACCTCTAACTCCCCAGTGGTTTGGGGAGGGGGGAAGTTCTATAGGCAAAATTTGGGGTGAGGGTTGCAGGGTGAGTGACTTTCTTCTGATTGGTTGGTGGTGAGGTAAAAGGGTGGTGCTCCAGGAATCTTGTGCTCAGCCTGAAGTTGCCATCCTCTGCCGAGGTGGCGGCCTTGGTTCTGTAGAAGAGCTCAAAGATAATGTTTTGTATATTCTTTGAGGAACCAGGACCCTGCCCCAAGGCTGCACTATTGTTTCTTGACTGCTTCTCCCTTGTTTCTTCGTCCCCTCCCTTCCCTGATCAGCAACTGTTTGAATCTGCCCTTTGGAACTCAGGGAAGGTTAAGGGAGCTGAATGAAGCCTATATTTCCTACAAACAAGAAATGGGGAACACGGGAAGGATTTGTACCCGCGAGGGCCCCACAGGGTCCTGCTCAGTTTTAGATACTCCCAAACACCCTAACATGCTCCTCCCCTGGTCAGTGCCATTATTGTTCACAGTTGTGCAAGTCAAATATCTAGCAGAAAGCCTTGATATTTCTCATTCCTTCAGCCCCACCTCCAATCCACCAGCTGTCTGGTGAGCACTACTTCTAAAATGCCCCCAAATCTGACCCCTTCTCACTACCTGATCACATCCACAGCTGCCATCCCTGTGCATATCAGCATCCCTTGCCTGTGCCACTGCAATGACACCTGCTGTCCTCCTAGCTTCTACTCTGCAGTAAATTCACTGACCAGCAGTCTAGTAATCATTTTTAAAGTAAATGATATTTTTTTTCTCTGCCATAGATTACCATCTCACTTAAAATAATAATCAAGTTTCTATGCCGTGGCTGACAAAACCCACATGGGTCCATGTGATCTGGTCTCAATCTGCCTTTCCAGCCAGCTCTCCCTGGCTCATTGCCCCCCTACTCCCCTGGCCTTATTGAGTGGCTTGAGCACAACAACCACACTTCTGTCTCTGGATCTTTGTGTATTGTTCATTCTGCAGGAACTCTTTCCTCCATAGTTTTTACATACCTGGCTCGCTCTCATCACTGTGATCTCAGTTTAAATGTCACCTCTGACCACCCTTGCTAAATATCACCCCCCACCCCAGTCCACCCAAAGCCCTTCCTCTCATATCTCACTTTTGTAAGTTTTATTCATCGAACTTTTCATTGTTCTGAATTTATCATATTTAATTATTGCTTACCGTTTCCCCAAACTCACCCTTCCTCCTCCTCTTCCCACAACATTGGGATACGAGCTACATGATGGCAAGGACTGGGACTTAATTAGCAAATACTTCATGGAAGAGGTGTCACTGGTGCCTTCCAGGTGATATTTCTTTATTCGTGCACACACGCATATGTGAATGAATACTTTCACATTTTTATAATTTTACTATCAATATTAAGTAATTTTTTTCATTCAGTATTGCAGAGACTTCTGCATGTTAACAGTGTATATTTTCAAATCATGTGTAATGGCCACAGGCTAGCGTATTTTCTAGATGTACCACAATTTTCGTAACCAGTCCCCTAAAGATGAGCACTGTTCTTCTGATATTATAAACATCCTGTGATGATGTCCACTGCATGCATTTTCAACACTTGTATTTTTATAGGGCCAACTTTTGGTCAGTAAGACAAGAGTAATTGTTGAAATATATAAAATCTGTACCAAATTATATACAACCAGGACCACTATGTGCCTCAAGTCTCAGCCCCCTTGTCTGTCCCAGCCTCTGTCTCAGGACCCTTCACACCTTCCTCACAGCCTGGAACCAAAGGTCAATCCCTGCCTCAGCAGGGTCCCTTCTGGACAGACGCTGTTGGGAGGTCACTTCCATGCCAAGCACTGCTGGAACAGTTTTGAATGTTTGATTATAAAACCTGTACTACTAAGGCCTTAAAATTAGATAAAAAGTTATGCACATGACTCACTTGGAAATGTATTACAAAAGTTCTTTCTACAAAATTTGTTTCAGCTGAGCGTTTATGAGTCCTGAGGGTGGGAAATTAATTATAACTTCACCAACACTGGTTATTGCCAATCTCTGATTTTTGTGAATCTTATTGGGAAAAATAGATCTCATTTTTGTTTTATTTGTATTAGTTTGACTCTTGATAAGTTGAGCATCATTTTATATGGTATTGGTTATTTATATTCCTTTCTAAGAGAAACTTGCTGCTTGTGTGTTTTGCCCTCTTTTCTTTGGACCTTGGAAGTTTAAAATTTTTTCTCTTTTGAGTCAGGTTTGTTGAGGTATAATTATTTTAACAGCTTTATTGATTATATAAGTCACATACCATACAACTCACCATTTAAAGTGTGCAGTTGAATTGGCTTTAGGATCAGTACATTCACAGATTCGTGCAATCATCACCACAATCCAATTTTAGCATATTTTCATCACTCCAAAAAGAAACTCTGTACTGGCAATCACTCCGTATTAATTTTTCCCCACCCCATTCCCTGGCAAGCATTAATCTGCTTTCTGTCTCTCTAAGTTTGCCAACTATGAATATTTTATATGAATGAATTATACAATATGTTGTCTTTTGTGGCTGGCTAATTTAACTTGGCCCTGTGTTTTCAAGGTTTCTCCATGTAGTAGCATGTATGAGTAATTTCTTCTTAGTGTGGAGTAAAATTCCATTGCATGGATATGCCATATTTTATTTATCTATTTATCAGTTGATGAACATTTGGATTGCTCCCACTTTGGGCTAGTATGAATAACACTGCCATGAACACTCACGTACACGATCCAGTAATTCCACTTCTGAATATATACCCCAAAGAATTAACAGCAGGGTTCTGAAGAGATATTTGTATACCCATGTTCTTAGCAAAATTATTCACAATATCTAAAATGTGGAAGCAGCAACCCAAGTGCCCACTGAGGGATGAACGGATAAGCAAAACGTGGCATACACACACAATGGAATATTATTTGGCCTTGAAAAAGAAGGAACTTCTGACATATGCTAAAACATGAATACACATTAAGGACATTACGCTAAGTGAAATTAGTCACAAAAAGACAAATACCGTATGATTCCATTTATATGAGATACTTACCAGAGTCGAAACCATAGAGACAAAAAGTAGGATGGTGGTTGCCAGGGGCTAGGGAGAGGAGGAAATGGGGAAGTAGTATTTAATAGGTACAGAGATCTAGTGGTACAAGGTTACAAAGAGTTCTGGAAATGGATGGTGGTGATGGTCACACAACATTATGAATGTATTTTATACTACTGAACTGTACACTTACAAATGGTTAAGATAGTAAATTTTATGTTCTATGTATTTTACCTCAGTACAAAAAACTAGGAAAAATTCATGTACAGTTTTTGTATATACATATACTTCTGCTTCTCTGTATATAACCTCGAGTGGGATTGCTGAGTCATATATAAACTCCATGTTTAACATTTTGAGGAACTGCCAAACTTTTTAAAAGTAGCATTTACACCATTTTATATTCCTACCAGCAATCTATGAAGGTTACAATTTCTCTGTATCCTCGTCAACATGTTATTTTCTCTTTTTTTGAATGTAGGCATACTAGTGGGCATGAAGTGCTGTCTCATTGTGGTTGTGATACTAATGATGGTAATCATCTTTCTATGTGCTTATTAGCCATTTGTGTATCTTTGGAGAAATGTCTGGACATGTACTTTCTCTATTTCTTGGCTTTTTAACCTTATTAAGTTGTAAGTACCCTTTACATAATTTCAGGATACAGTCCGTTATCAGACAAATGATTTACAAATATTTTCTTCACTTTATGGAATGGTGTCATTTCCAATACAAAAGTTTTAATTTTTATAAAATCAATATTACATATTTTCTGCAAACAAAATTATGTCATCTGCATATAATTTACCTGCAATAAAATTCACCTTTTTTTCTTAAAGTTCTATACATTTTGACACATACACATTGTCATACAGTTTCATTACCCCAATAAATTCACTTGGGGTACTGCCGATCTATTTTTTGTCCCTAAATTTTTGCTTTCTCAGGAATATCATGTAAATAAAATCATCGCAGATAAAATGTCAGATGTGTTTCTGGTTTTTAGTGAAAAGGAATTCTATTGAGTGGTTGTTTATATTCAAACCTACATCTTTTTCTTTTTTAAACTCTGTTCATGATTTTAATTTCAAGATTTCTCTGTCACAATTTTTGGTGTGACTCTTTCATTGTACATATACAGCACATCAAAATCTTTGCATTCTAATCACGTATGAAAATTTCCTGGCCTTAAAGTCTTGAGTCAAGTTTGCAAAAAGGCTATTCAAATTAGACATATTACAGATGGACTAGGGTGATGGTTTTCTAACTTTTTTTTTTTAAATAGGAGAGGGCTTCGCTGGTGGCACAGTGGTTGACAGTCCGCCTGCCGATGCAGGGGACGCGGGTTCGTGCCCCGGTACGGGAAGATCCCACGTGCCGCGGAGCGGCTGGGCCCGTGAGCTATGGCCGCTGAGCCTGCGCGTCCGGAGCCTGTGCTCCGCAATGGGAGAGGCCACAATAGTGACAGGCCCGCGTACCGCAAAAAAATAAAAAATAAAATAAAAAATAGGAGAACTTTCTTAAAATAAAACTTTGCATAGAAACTCAATATGTATACACATCAAAGCAGAGTTTCTCCTTTGAATTCTGAATAGACACCCTGCCCATGACTCCCTCTTTTCTTCAGAGCATAGTTTGAGTATCCGTGGTCTCACTCTTGAGTTATCCTGAGTTGACTGATCTACTAGGAGCAGCATTAACATATTGGTCATCAGGATCAATCTCAGAATGAAGAAGAGGGAAAAACCTGAGAAACAATTAGCCTAACTACAGGGTTCTTATCTCAGGCAATGGCTTTCCTACTCTGCTGTTCATTGCGCTGAGCTCCCAAGAGGAAATGAGAATACTCAGGGATAACGACAACTGTCTTTACACACCGGAAGGGCTGCCATGTGGAGGCTGATGAGAATAGTTCAAAATCATTCCAGAAGATAGATCTAGAATGACAGTGATTAAACAAATAAGAAGGAAGAACATTCTACAAACAAGGTCAATGCTGATTTTGAAAGTGAGATAGATTTTCCTGCCCCATATATAAAAATCGGAGTAGAGAAGCACAAAAACCCTCCCAGCATTGAATTCTGTGTCTGTGGGCAACTGCATACACCTGGCCCTTCTGTGATAGATACACACCACTGACTAGCATTCATTTTCTATCGTGCCACTTCCCACTATCTGTCCTAGAGGCACAGAGGGGAGCATCACAGTGACCAGTGATAGGGATCCCTAAAGTAAATGTGTCGTTAAACTAAGTTTTCAATTACAACCTTATAAAAAATGAAGAGACCCCAAACTCAGAGTTTCTAATGTACCGTATTTATTAAAGTACCACACATTTGCTTAATTTCAGTCCCCTTTTCCATGGTAGGAGAGATCTTCGCAAAAGAATAGAAAGGAACTCTGTAGTTTCCTCTGTAGATATTGTGATCTGTGTTTTTCAGTGTGTGCAGAGGCAAAGAGGGCTTTTCAGTGATAGTTCCCCATTGTCTCTGCCTTTCTACAAGCATCCATTTCTTGACTCCACTTAGGAGTATAGGGCTGCCTGGCTCTCCTGATCACCACCATGGGATGGTGCCCATTTATCCTTTGTACTCTTACGCATCCTATTGGATTCTCACATGCCCACTGGTTTACATTCTGTCTGCTTGTCAGTGCAGGGATGCTCTAGCTTGTTTCTTTAATAAGACTGCACATAGTCATGCATTTTGAGAAGGAATTTGGGGACTAACTCAAAATAGTAAATGTGCCAAACCTCAAGTTAAATTTAGTATGATTTTATTGAACTGGCCATTCTGCATTTGCTTTGGGTTGTTTTTTTTTTTTATGTTGTCCCCCCTAAGGCTTATCACCCTGGTTGTTTCAACTTGGTATAATTTTGTAGTTTTTCTAAACAACTGTGGTGTTGTTGATCAGCTGCTGTGACTGTGGCCTTTATTGTGGGTTGGGAGATCAGGCAGGACTTAGCTGAATCCTTGGCTCAGGTTCTCACAGGGCTTCAATCAAGGTGTGGGCTGTGTTCTCATCTGAATGCTAAACTGGAGAAGAATACTTTTCCAAGTTCCTTTAGGTTGTTGGCAGAATTAATTCCCTGTGGCTCTGTGAGTGAGGGCCCCAGCTTTGTGCTGGCTGAAGGCAGCCATCTTAGAGCTTAGAGGCCACCCACAGCTCCTTGCCATGTGGGCTTCTTCAAGCCAGGAAAGATAAGCTCTCCCTAAGGAGGACCCAGTCCTTCTTGTAAGGGCTTTCACCAAAGTCAGGCCACCCCAGGATATACTCCCTTTTGGCTAACTCAAAATCAACCCATTTGAGGTCTTTTTTACATCTGCAAAATCCCTTCACTTTCGCCATATTCTGTGGGCTAGAAGCGAATCACAGGTCCCTCCCACACTCGAGGGAAGTTTTTATACAAGGCGTGACCGCTAGGGTGTGGTGATCTTCGGGGCTCACCTTTGGTCTACCCACCACAGGTGTAAACAAAATTCACATTGTGGGAGCAAGAGGAGGATCTTAAGTTGAGGCATTTGTGATATGAGAAGTCAAAGGGGTTGTAGAAGTGGGGATCTAAGGAAGCCAATGTCCAGTCTGAGAATGTTCCCAGATGGAGGCTGTTGAATTGAAAGAGTCAGAGAAGCAAGAACTGAATCAGCAGTCAAGAATCATCAGTGGAGAAGGTTATAGACGATTAAAGTTACCAGCAAGAGCACCATGGGCTAAAGGTATGAGCAAAAGTGCAAAAAGCGACAGCCAGTTTTTAATACGACACTTGAACCTCATTTCGGGAGCATATCAGCTACTTTTAGAGGGTCCATATCTGGTAAAATTGTACCCAGCACTATGTTAGTCATCCAAATATTCTGCTCTTTCACTGTGTTTCTGTGAGGACAAGACGAGAGAATCTAGTACTTTGTGAAATACAAAGCTCTGAGAAATGACAAAGGCGAATTGCTCCTTTGACAGTGTCTTTAGGCAGCTTTCTTAGCTTTCTCTTGTCTTTTGCTCCAGACCTTCACCTGTGATCTGTCTGTGCAGATCTGTCACTGTGTCCTTACTCCTAGGGGATTGCTTACAGGACAATGAGGGAATAGATGCATTTAGGACCCAGTGGGTTGGGCCTATAGCACCAGGTAAGGATGCAACTCTTGTTGGAAAGCCCTAGTGTCTATACCTGAACAGGTGTCAAAACGAAGTTTGTTCAGGGGGAGGTTAAGGCCAAGCTAGGGCCCTGCAGGGCTTAAAGACTATGAAATAGTAGCTAGGTATTATTTAAAGATGCACTTGATGGTACGGGGCCCTCAGGTAGGGAAGCATGGAGCAGTTAACCAAAGGAAGTAGAAGAAAGTAGGTCAGAAAACCAGAATTCAGTGGCTGGAGAGGCATCCAGGATGGTAGGTTATCAGTACCAGGGCTATTTGGCATGAGTGTGGGCATATGAGAGACCTAAAAGGAGTACAGCCCTCACTTCTGAGTGCTTACTATGACTCAGGCATTGTTCCAAATGCTTTATACAAATTAATTCATTTGTTCCTCATAACTGGCTTATAAATTATTTTTAAGCTCATTTTACAGGTGAAAACTCGTAGCCATAGATGGTAAATAACTTGGCCAGGTCCAGACAGGTAGAAGGCAGCACATCTGTTATCTCCTTCTTGAACAAGGCACCCCGCATGTGTCTGCTCAGCCCAGTCTCAACCTCTGTATCTACCACCTCCTGCATGAGTGATGGCATCATCTAGCAGCAGAATGGGCAGAGGTAGAGGCGGGCAGGTGACTGACACCCAGAGGACCTCGTGGGGCTAAATTCAGGGAAAGAACGCCAATCTCGAGAGAAACAGAAAGACCAGTTCAGGGCCCCTTTTCGTGAACTAGAGGCTCAGAATCAGGGAGACAAGTTACCAGGAGCAGAGGATGGGATGTGCCTCTAGGCTGACTTGATGCTGAGCTGCAGGATTTCTGTCTTGAGGTTGCTTCACTGGATCCTAAATATAGGGGCAGGGCTGTGGGAACATTCCAGCTATGAGTCCTGGAGGGCAGCAGGCCAAGCAAGTCATGGCAATTACCTAGCAAGCACTTACCCATCACATGTTAGGACTGTTTGGGGTGCGAGGAATTCACAGGGGAGCAAGGTCATTCCTGCCCTGGGACTGTTCCCCAGTGAGTGGCACTGTCTACTCTTTTGCCTACATTTTGTCCACACCTAATATTGCCTCTTTCTTATCACAAGAATAGAAATGATCATTGATATCATCATTTTCTGAGACAAACTTTCCCATGGTAATTTCCACGGCGATTTTAATAAAGCCCAAGTGGAAATTCAATTTATTAAAAACATCTTTTTTTTTCATTTTCTCATTTTCTGTTTAACTGGAACATTAACATGAGTCTGAGAATAGAAAAATTAGATTAGCAGCTTAAAACAAAATCTCTTAAATGCCAATAAAATTGTGCAGAGTGTTACATGTATTTCCTATCCTTGGTCCACGGCGAGCTGATTCGGGCAGTGCGTGGTACCTCTGGGGAACTCACCCAGACCCATGAAAGCTAAGCTTTCATGCTGGTCAGAATCAGACTCCATTGTGTGTGGACCCTTTTAAAGGTAAATGTTTTCACAGACCCTGCAATATGGAACTAGACTGTTTTATCCTCATGTTGTTTAAATATGCAGACACACAAAACTAGGTCTAAACTCCTTATGCTTTTAATTCATACTACTTTGAGGTCAGAACAAATTAACAAGCTAAAACCAAATTACAAAAGCAAAAGTAATTCAAATCACCAAGAGTAATTAATTGTGCTGAAACTAAACTGCCGCTTGCATTAGGGCTACGGTGTGGACTATTCCTTTAATTTGCGTAGGCCTTTCCCAGTCTGTCGGACTGGAGTCAATTTTTTTCACCACTTCTCGCACTGCTTCAGAACCTTCATCCCCGCAGTTCACAGTGATGTCATTTAGAGTTCACATGGCAGGAGTTCATCATTTGCCTACTAAATCTGCCTTTGTTCTTTTCTCATTAGCCTGGGACAGTTAAAGTAGCCCTGTTTGGTGACAACTCATTTATAAATATAAGTGCAAACTTGGACACTGGAACTATACGAAAGGATTTAGAAATAAAGCAATTGTGCCAATAATTCAGAATATGGTATTTTAAATTGTTAAAGGAGTCTTCTAGGGAATTTCAAGACCTCTGAGAACTTGTCCTTGGACTTCTGTTTATCAAAATCAATCCTAAAATAACTATAATAGAGAGCTGTTTCTCACTGTACATTGTCTCCATCCTCTTTGTTTTACTTTGGAGGAGACCACAGATAAATGCTGGGCTGGACATCAGGTACTCCTGTGAGAAGTTAGATTGGGATGACATGGATGGACATGTCCTATGAAATATTAGTATGTGGATAGTCAGTCAACAGAATCAAGTGGAACCAACCCTGAAGCAAAACTATGTGTTAGGGCCCCATATTTTCCTGAAAATAGCCCTTTGGGCTGCTACACAAAAGTCAGTGTTCTACGGGATCCCACATCTGGCATCGTGTATAAGTTCAGGTTACTTGTGTGACTGATGGCGGGTTCACACCTTAAGGTCAGCTGTCTTGATCTATAATGAATTTTTTGTCGAGTTATGAGTAGAGATTAAGAAATAGTCACTGGACAAACCTTGGTGACTCCTCTCTCAGCCAAAGAAGGGCTGCCTGTCAGGTTAGGGATGTAGTGTAGCCTAGTCCGTAAGAGCTCCGGGTTGCAGTTTGGACTTTCCCCTTGAGAACTACTTGGCTTTGAGCAAGGTGTCTCTCTTGTTTAGGAATCAGGTTGCTCTGCTGTAAGGTGGGAGTAACAGCAGAACTTACTTGAGAAGGCTGCAGCAAGGACCTGGGTGGAATAAAGCAGGAGAGCGCTTGACGCGATAGCCTCAACAGAGAAAGTGCTCCATCCACTGAGCCATTATTATTTACATGAATACCGAACTCAACATTGTCCTCTAGAACATGAGTTCTCAAACTTATCTGCTGAGTAGCTACGAGAAGTAGTAACGCCTGGGTCCCACCCCCAGAGATTCTGATTCACTTGGTACGCGGTGCAGCTGGGGCCCTGGGATCTTAAAAAGTCCCCCGGTGGTTCTAATACGCAGCCAAAATGGAGAATCAGCTTCCGTTCTAGAGGAGCTCACAGTAGGTGAAGTCTGGCGCCATGAATACTGGAGACTCGAATGCCTGTCCCAGTCTGATAGTCGATCATTGTGTCCCTGGGCAAGTCCCCTTCCCACTCAGTTCCCCATTTATTGTAGAATGAAGGCCAGATTTCAGATGCTACGCTCTCCAGGCTCAGCACAGAGGGAAAAACCAATCTCTTAGGTTATAGCTCTATCTCCAAGCTGCTCTGAAAAAAAAAAAAAATTAAATCCATGAAAAAGCTTTTAAACTGTTCGTTTAAAATAAAAATACATAAAGAAATTCTTTATTTTTTACTTTTTTTTACTGGTTGGTATTTATAAACATACCAAGAAGGCTGGTATTTGGAGACACAAAATCTAGAAGTTGAACTACGTAGCAGAGAAAAGGTAGAAGGGCAGGGCGCGTTTTACTATAATTCACTATCAGTCACTTTCCTTCTGCCACTTTACTAAGAAAACCACGGATCTGAGAATGTCTTCTACACACCCCTGGCTCTTGTGACACCCCTGGTAGGAAGGTTTGGGACGGGACAGGTTGAAGGTCACACCTGCGCGAGCATTTAACCCCATGGCTAGCCTCAGATGTGTGAGGGTTCACCCCAGGTTCTTAGCTGTCCATTCACAATCAACTCTTAACAACTGTGCTTTAGAAAGAAGTAGACTGAAGGAAAACATCACTGAATGTTATGTGATCTGCAAGCAGCATGATAATGGTCACGTGCAGAACAAGGTGTGGCTTACAGAATGTGTTCATGTGCATTTCTTAGCGTTCACAGTAAGCCTGTGAGTGCATCTTTTATTTGAATGTTGTGGTAGAGAAAACTGATGCATAGAGAAGGTGATTCACTCAATGGTATTCATCCAGTAAGTGGCTGAGCAAGGACTCCCTCTCTCCCGTGACGAATTCCACATATCCCCACTGTACCGGGCTCACATCTGGGGCTCGAACTATGAGTCCCATAGGACCGAGTGACTCATAATCTTGTAGTGTCTGCTGTGAGAGTATTTGAATTTCTAAGATCTGTTCTCTCCCCTCCCTAACATCTTCCTTCATCCACTTTCTTGTGTTCTTTCTTTGGCTTTCTTTATATCCTACTCTCTGTCCCGCTTTCTGTAACAAATCTGGAAATTTCACACAGGTAGAGCCTCTTTTTTCCCTAGTGCACCTGTCATTCTCCTTGAGCACTACCCTATTTTTCCCAAGGGAAGCCTCCTCTTGTCCTGATTGAGATGAGTTTGACTCTGGTCCCAGTGCTGCTTGATTAGAGCCCAAACACCCTTCTGAGTTCAAGCTGACTTCCTCTCGCAAAGCACCGGATCCAAATCTCCAGCTGCCACTGGATCTGTGAGGAAAAGGAAGTAATTCACCACCTCGAGACTCTACCCATTTCCTCCAGTTGCCTTTTGGCACTTAGGTTCTCGTATGGAATATTGCCCTTGATCATCATCTGAGTTTACGCTTGAAGTCTTCATGTGGTTTACACACCCGGCTTTGGACGTGGTGCCAACCAAAGGCTGCCCTTCCTCTGGCTCCATCCTCCCATGCGTCCAGCTCCCCATAACTGAGGCACAGACCCTTCTTAAGGTAGGATATACTTTCCGCCTCCTTCAGGAGTTCTCTGTCCTACTCAAGAAAGCTTTCATGAGGAAGAGAAAACAGCCAACTTCTTGTAGGGATCAGTCATAAAATCTGGCCTATTTTAACTCATGCCACGAGTTCACTTATTTTAAGACTGAGGAATATTTCTTCATCAGAATGTTATGAAATGTTATGCTGTTGATCTCAACTTTCAGACTAAGAAAGTAACTACTGTGTTTTCTACAGAACTCTCAATTTCATGATAAATTTTTTTTAGAGAACGTGGGTTTCCAGATGGTGAGATTGTGATAATAATCATTTGGATTAGACCAGAATTTAATTTTGATATTTTTCATGGAGAGGATTATTTTAGCTTCTGAATAAATTAAACAAGTTTTTGGTTTGCTGTATTCAGTGAAGAAAACCAGCTGAGTTTAGATTTCTTCCCCTTTCTTAGTCACTGTGTATTTTTTTTTCTCATTTAAATCAGTGGATTATGTATTATAAGATGTGCTTCATAGAAAATGCCTATCTTATATGGAAATTGAAGGTTACAATTTTGTAATTTGAGCTTGATAATATCAGACCTGCGTTTGAAATTACATCTATTCCCTGTTCCTGAGTTCTGGCGTATTTTCTATCAGCTACTGCTGCATAGCTTAAAGGCTTAAAGAGAGTCACTCCTTTACCTGGCCTCATTTTTCTCATCTGTAGCAAACTGGATTTGAATTAGTTCATGGCCAGTGGCCTTTTCAGGTCTAACAGTCTCTTTTATATTAGTTCCAAATTGCCAATCTAAAAACGTCAGGTATTAAACTTGCAAAAATACAATGATTTAGCGTAAATATCTTGTATAGCTCATCTTTTTTGTGGTTACCAAAAAGAACCACAATTTAAAGTTATTTCCCTGGGACTTCCCTGGTGGCACAGTGGTTAAGAATCCACCTGTCAATGCAGAGGACACGGGTTTGAGCCGTGGTCCGGGAAGATCCCACATGCCTCAGAGCAACTAAGCCCACGCCCCACAACTACTGGAGCCCATGCACCTAGAGCCCGTGCTCCGCAACAAGAGAAGCCACCGCAATGAGACGCCCGCGCACCGCAACGAAGAGTAGCCCCCACTCACCGCAACTAGAGAAAGCCTGTGCGCAGCAACCAAGATCCAATGCAGCCAAAAATAAAATAAATTTAAAAAAAGAAAAATGAAAAAACAAACAAACAAAAAGCTATTTCCCTCACTAGGTAAATAATGGTTTCTTAGTCCAGACAAGACCATGGTTTTTCACTTTATTTTTAAAATTAAATTGTTTGTTTAATAATGACTCATATGATTAAAAAATATATATATTGGCACAGGCCACATGTGATTTTAGATTAACTCCTTTTAAAGCTCAGCTGTGTCTTTTTTTTTTTTTTTTTTTTTGCGGTACGCGAAGCTCTCACTGTTGTGCCTCTCCCGTTGCCGAGCACAGGCTCCGGACGCGCAGGCTCAGCGGCCATGGCTCACGGGCCTAGCCGCTCCGCGGCATGAGGGATCTTCCCGGACCGGGGCACGAACTCGTGTCCCCTGCATCTGCAGGCAGACTCTCAACCACTGTGCCACTGGGGAAGCTCTCAGCTGTGTTTTTAAGGTAGATTCTCAGTCATCCCAATATATAAGAATGTTGCCCTACCGAATATGAGCCCAAGAAACTTTGAAACGGGATCCAAACCCATTCACATTTGAAAGGTTCTCCAGACACTGTTACTTTATTTTTACCAGATAGCTCTGCGATTCTTCAAAGCCTGTAATTGCATTAAGTGGAGGGCAGCTCAGTGGGAAGTGCTTGCTATCTCTGGTTGTCTGTCTCTCACCGTATGTTACCTTAACTGTGGATACCTGCATTTCATTAAAGCAATCAGCCATGCCCTTATGTATTCCTTGTGTTTGAACGTACAGGGGGTTAGATGCCTGACCACTCAGCAAGAACATACAATCTTTTGAGTAATGGGGGTTTCTCAGAACCTTTAATAATTCTCAAAAGTCCTTAATTTGAAGAGACAGTTCACTAAGGCTTTAAACAAGTTCCCATGACCTCACCATCTGCTTGCATTAAAACAAGGTAAATCGCTCACTCTGCTTCCACTTGCTTTTTTTTTAAATTTTATTTATTTTTTTATACATCAGGTTCTTATTAGTCATCAGTTTTATACACATCAGTGTATACATGTCAATCCCAATCTCCCAGTTCTTCCCACCCCCACCCCCCTGCCCCCCCCCGCCACTTTCCCCCCTTGGTGTCCATATGCTTGCTCTCTACAACTGTGTCTCAATTTCTGCCCTGCAAACTGGTTCATCTGTACCATGTTTCTAGGTTCTACATATATGCGTTAATATACGGTGTTTTTCTCTTTCTGACTTACTTCACTCTGTATGACAGTCTCTAGATTCATCCACATCTCTACAAGTGACCCAATTTCATTCCTTTTAATGGTTGAGTAATATTTCATTGTATATATGTACCATTTCTCCTTTATCCATTTGTCTGTCGATGGGCATTTAGGTTGATCCATGTCCTGGCTATTGTAAATAGTGCTGCAATGAACATTGGAGTGCATGTGTCTTTTTGAATTACGGTTTTCTCTGGGTATATGCCCAGTAGTGGGATTGCTGGGTCATATGATAGTTCTATTTTTAGTTTTTTGAGGAACCTCCATACTGTTCTCCATAGTGGCTGTATCAATTTACATTCCCAGCAACAGTGCAAGAGGGTTCCCTTTTCTCCACACCCTCTCCAGCATTTGTTGTTTGTAGATTTTCTGATGATGCCCATTCTAACTGGTGTGAGGTGATATCTCAGTGTAGTTTTGATTTGCATTTCTCTAATAATTGGTGATGTTGAGCAGCTTTTCATGTGCTTCTTGGCCATCTGTATGTCTTCTTTGGAGAAATGTCTATTTAGGTCTTCTGCCCATTTTTGGATTGAGTTGTTTGTTTTTTAATATTGAGCTGCATGAGCTGTTTATATATTTTGGAGATTAATCCTTTGTCCGTTGATTTGTTTGCAAATATTTTCTCCCATTCTGAGGGTGGTCTTTTCATCTTGTTTGTAGTTTCCTTTGCTGTCCAAAAGCTTTTAAGTTTTGTTAGGTCCCATTTGCTTATTTTTATTTCCATTACTCTAGGAGGTGGATCAAAAAAGATCTTGCTGTGATTTATGTCAAAGAGTGTTTTTCCTATGTTTTCCTCTGAGAGTTTTATAGTGTCTGGTCTTACATTTAGGTCTCTAATCGATTTTGAGTTATTTTTGTGTATGGTGTTAGGGAGTGTTCTAATTTCATTCTTCTACACGTAGCAGTCCAGTTTTCCCAGCACCACTTATTGAAGAGACTGTCCTTTCTCCATTGTACATCCTTACCTCCTTTGTAATAGATTAGTTGACCATAGGTGTGTGGGTTTATCTCTGGGCTTTCTATCCTGTTCCATTGATCTATATCTCTGTTTCTGTGCCAGTACCATATTGTCTTGATTACTGTAGCTCTCTGTAGTATAGTCTGAAGTCAGGGAGTCTGATTCCTCCAGCTCTGTTTTTTCCCCTCAAGACTCCTTTGGCTACTCGGGTTCTTTTGTGTCTCCATACGAATTTTAAGATTTTTTTTATTCTAGTTCTGTAAAAGAATGCCATTGGTAATTTGATAGGGATTGCACTGAATCTGTAGATTGCTTTGGGTAGTATAGTCATTTTCACCATACTGATTCTTCCAATCCAGCAACATGGTATATCTCTCCATTTGTTGGTATCACCTTTAATTTCTTTCATCAGTGTCTTATAGTTTTCTGCATACAGGTCTTTTGTCTCCCTAGGTGGGTTTATTCCTAGGTATTTTATTCTTTTTGTTGCAGTGGTAAATGGGACTGTTTCTTTAATTTCTCTTTCAGATTTTTCATCATTAGTGTATAGAAATGCAAGAGATTTCTGTCCATTAATTTTGTATCCTGCAACTTTACCAACTTCATTGATTGACTAGCTCTAGTAGTTTTCTAGTGGCATCTTTAGGACTCTATATGTATAGTATCATGTCATCTGAAAACAGTGACAATTTTACTTCTTTTCCAATTTGGATTCCATTTATTTCTTTTTATTCTCTGATTGCTATAGCTAGGACTTCCAAAACTATGTTGAATAATAGTGGACATCCTTGTCTTGTTTTTGATCTTGGTGAAAAACTGAAAGCATTTCCTCTATTGAGAATGATGTTTGCTCTGGGTTTGTCATATATGACCTTTATTATGTTGAGGTAGATTCCCTCTATGCCCACTTTCTGGAGAGTTTTTATCATAAATGGGTGTTGAATTTTGTCAAAAGCTTTTTCTGCATCTATTGAGATGATCATATGGTTTTTATTCTTCAGTATTTTTTTGTTTTTTTTTAATATCTTTATTGGAGTATAATTGCTTTACAATGGTGTATTAGTTTCTGCTTTATAACAAAGTGAATCAGTTATACATATACATATGTTCCCATATCTCTTCCCTCTTGCGTCTCCCTCCCTCCCACCCTCCCTATCTCACCCCTCTAGGTGGTCACAAAGCACCGAGCTGATCTCCCTGTGCTATGCGGCTGCTTCCCACTAGCTATCTATTTTACATTTGGTAGTGTATATATGTCCATGCCACTCTCTCACTTCGTCACAGCTTACCCTTGCCCCTCCCCATATCCTCAAGTCCATTCTCGAGTAGGTTTGTGTCTTTATTCCTGTCTTACCCCTAGGTTCTTCTTGACATTTTTTTTTCTTAAATTCCATATATGTGTGTTAGTATACAGTATTTGTCTTTCTGATTTACTTCATTCTGTATGACAGACTCTAGGTCCATCCACCTCATTACAAATAGTTCAATTTTGTTTCTTTTTATGACTGAGTAATATTCCATTGGATATATGTGCTTCAGTTTGTTAATATGGTGTATCACATTGATTGATTTGCATGTATTGAAGAATCCTTGCATCCCTGGGATAAATCCCACTTGATCATGGTGTATGATCCTTTTAATGTGTTGTTGGATTCTGTTTGCTAGTATTTTGTTGAGGATTTTTGCATCTATATTCATCAGTGATATTGGTCTATAATTTTCTTTTTTTGTAGTATCTTTGGTTTGGTATCATGGTGATGGTGGCCTCATAGAATGAGTTTGGGAGTGTTCCTTCCTCTGCAATTTTTTGGAAGAGTTTGAGAAGGATGGGTGTTAGGTCTTCTCTAAATGTTTGATGGAATTCACCTGTGAAGCCATTGGGTCCTGGACTTCTGTTTGTTGGAAGATTTTTAATCCAGTTTCAATTTCATTATTTGTGATTGGTCTGTTCATATTTTCTATTTCTTCCTGGTTCAGCCTTGGAAGGTTATACCTTTCTAAGAATTTGTCCATTTCTTCCAGGTTGTCCATTTTATTGGCATAGAGTTGCTTGTAGTAGTCTCTTAGGATGCTTTGTATTTCTGCGGTGTCTGTTGTAGCTTCTTTTTCATTCTAATTTGACTGATTTGAGTCCTCTCCCTCTTTTTCTTGATGAGTCTGGCTAATGGTTTATCAATTTTGTTTATCTTCTCAAAGAACCAGCTTTTAGTTTTACTGATCTTTGCTACTGTTTTCTTTGTTTCTATTTCATTATTTTCTGCTCTGATCTTTATGATTTATTTCCTGCTACTAACTTTGGGTTTTGTTTGTTCTTCTTTCTCTAGTTCCTTTAGGTGTAAGGTTAGATTGTTTATTTGAGATTTTTCTTGTTTTTTGATGTAGGCTTGTATTGCTATAAACTTCCCTCTTAGAACTGCTTTTGCTGCATCCCACAGATTTTGGATTGTTGTGCTTTCATTGTCATTTGTCTCTAGGTATTTTTTGATTTCCTCTTTGATTTCTTCAGTGATCTCTTGGTTTTTTAGTAGTGTACTGTTTAGCCTCTGTGTGTTTTCTCCATTTTTTTCCCTGTAATTTATTTCTAATCTCACAGTGTTGTGGTCAGAAAAGATGCTTGATATGATTTAAATTTTCTTAAATTTACTGAGGCTTGATATGTGACCCAAGATGTGATCTATCCTGGAGAATGTTCTGTGTGCACTTGAGAAGAAAGTGTAATCTGCTGTTTTTGGATGGAATGTCCTAAAAATATCAATTAAATTTATCTGGTCTATTGTGTCATATAAAGCTGTGTTTCCTTATTAATTTTCTGTTTGGATGATCCTTATTAATTTTCTGTTTGGATGATCTGTCCATTGGTGTAAGTGCGGTGTTAAAGTCTCCCACTATTATTGTGTTACTGTCTATTTCCTCTTTATAGCTGCTAGCAGTTGCCTTATGTATTGAGGTGCTCCTATGTTGGGAGCATATATGTTTATAATTGTTATATCTTCTTCTTGGATTGATCCCATGATCGTTATGTAGTGTCCTTCCTCGTCTCTTGTAACATTCTTTATTTTTTGCGGTATGTGGGCTTCTCACTGTTGTGGCCTCTCCTGTTGTGGAGCACAGCCTCCGGACGTGCAGGCTCAGCAGCCATGGCTCACGGGCCTAGCCGCTCTGCGGCACGCGGGATCTTCCCAGACCAGGGCACGAACCTGTGTCCCCTGCATCGGCAGGCAGACTCTCAACCACTGCGCCATCAGGGAAGCCCCATTCTTTATTTTAAAGTCTATTTTATCTGATATGAGTATTGCAACTCCAGCTTTCTTTTGATTTCCATTTGCATGGACTATCTTTTTCCATACCCTCACTTTCAGTCTGTATGTGTCCCTAGGTCTGAAGTGGGTCTCTCGTAGACAGCATATATATGGGTCCTGTGTTTGTATCCATTCAGCCAGTCTGTATCTTGTGCTTGGAGCATTTAATCCATTCATGTTTAAGGTAATTATCGATATGTATGTTCCTATGACCATTTTCTTAATTGTTTTGGGTTTGTTTTTGTAGGTCCTTTTCTTCTCTTGTGTTTCCCACTTAGAGAAGTTCCTTTAGCATTTGTTGTAGAGCTGGTTTGGTGGTGCTGAATTCTCTTAGCTTTTGCTTGTCTGTAAAGCTTTTGATTTCTCCATCAAACCTGAATGAGATTCTTGCTGGGTAGAGCAATCTTGGTGTAGTTTCTTCCCTATCATCACTTTAAATATGTCCTGCCACTCCCTTCTGGCTTGTAGAGTTTCTGCTGAGAAATCAGCTGTTAACCTTATGGGAGTTCCCTTGTATGTTATTTGTCATTTTTCCCTGGCTGCTTTCAATAATTTTTCTTTGTCTTTAATTTTTGCCAGTTTGATCACTATGTGTCTTGGCGTGTTTCTCCTTGGGTTTATCCTGTATGGGTCTTTCTGCACTTCCTGGACTTGGGTGGCTATTTCCTTTCCCATGTTAGGGAAGTTTTCGACTATAATCTCTTCAAATATTTTCTCGGGTCCTTTCTCTCTCTTCTCCTTCTGGGACCCCTATAATGTGAATGTTGTTATGTTTAGTGTTGTCCCAGAGGTCTCTTAGGCTGTCTTCATTTCTTTTCTTTCTTGTTTTCTTTATTCTGTTCCGCAGCAGTGAATCCCACCATTCTGTCTTTCAGGTCACTTATCCGTTCTTCTGCCTCGGTTATTCTGCTATTGTTTCCTTCTAGTGTATTTTTCATTTCAGTTATTGTATTGTTCATCTCTGTTTGTTTGTTCTTTAATTCTTCTAGGTCTTTGTTAAACATTTCCTGCATCTTCTCGATCTTTGCCTCCATTCTTTTTCTGAGGTCCTGGATCATCTTCACTATCATCTTTCTGAATTCTTTTCCTGGAAGGTTGCTTATCTCTACTTCATTTAGTTGTTTTTCTGGGGTTTTATCTTGTTCCTTCACCTGGTACATAGCCCTCTGCGTTTTCATCTTGTCTTTCTGTGAATGTGGTTTTTGTTCCATAGGTTGCAGGACTGTAGTTCTTGCTTCTGCTGTCTCTCCACTTTCTCCAAATGGGAAGTGGACCTGACTTCTGTCTCCACCTCTTCCTTCAGAATCCACAGCACACCACCTTCAAGGAATGATGCAGGGCCAGTGGGGCCATGCTGACTTGCTACACTGAGGTGGAAGAGTTTTTCCTGCATGTTTGCATTTCTCCTACTGCAGGTATTCAGTCTATGGCAAGTGAACTCAGATTTTCCATGTCTATCTGAACATTCCTTACTAGCAGGTGTGTGGATCTGTCTTATTATTAAGATAAATACTATTGCTGAAAATAACTGCAGGCTATTTTGTACTCCCAGAGCATGGTGTACCCGGGACTCAATGATATTACTGTTAGTTTAATTGTCTGTCTCTCCTAGGAGACTGATCTTTCTGAGAACGGTAGCTTTGTCACGTTCATTTTTACGTCCTGCAGCTCCTCGTGTAGCTCCTAAGGTTGACTAACTCACTGACTGGTCTGGTGATGAGACTCAGTAAGAGATAGTCTTTAGCCCCATTTTATATGAGGGAGGCCAAGTGTTCTGACCAAGGACTCTAAACGAGTAAATTGCCCAAATGGAATGAAATCCCAGATATTCTGGTAACCTAGTTATTCATACCACAACATTTATTTATACTATACCATACAATCCATGAAAGAACAGCATATGTGGGAGAAAATGAACTTGAAGCTGGGACTTAACATTGATAAAATTTCTATCAGTACAGGGAAGATGGAAGAAAATATCAGAGAGTAGAAAGTGAAGTGGGGAGGTACAGGGGCAGAACTTGGATATGGACTTGGTCCATGTAGGCGTTAATGACTCATTTTGCTTAACTGGAGTTAAAGTCTAAGCTGGGGAAGAGTGGAAACAAAAATAGTTGGGTAGATTTGGGTCTGATTTTGAAGGGTCTTGAGTGTGAGCTGGTGGTACCTAAAACTGCTATAGGACAACTATAAATTAGAATATTTTGTGACAGTCTTTTACATTTGGCTTGTCCTCATTTACATTTAAAATGCTCTTATAGATAGTATATGTTTTCATCTTTTTAAATTACCTTATGAGGTAGAAAAATGCTAGATGACTTTAAGAGCCCGAAGCTGGAGCCTCAAGGTGGTATCAGGTTGCACCGTCCTGCAGGGTGCTTCTCCGTTACCTGCTTGTAGAAAGAACTAGAATCTCCTGGAACAGGTTGTGTGGTTCTGAATGTTTTTCCCCTAAATTTTATATAACTTTTCCAAGGTGTCCATGGCAGAAAAAGAATCTACAATACACATTCATACACTATAATACTGTGTTCGTGTTTACCTTTTCATCCCAAAGCTAACCGTTAAACAAAGCTTTGTGCCATTATAACTCATCAGGAACCCGTGGCTGGATTTTGCGATCTTTGTTCTTTTATTGGGTGCCAAGTGCGGCTTTGCTGGGCTCTCCTTCACTCATGTAGTGTCCGCTAGTCACTCAGCAGGCATGGAGACTCTGCTCAGGTCATAGTGAAGCGTCAGACACAATTCCTGCATTCAAGAAACCGACAATTGATGAAAGAAGACAATATTTTTGTGTAATTTCTAGTAAAAGGTAATAAGTTATTCAAATAAATAGTCTTGGGCAGAGAAATTGTAAACAAACAATACGAGAGTTTGTTACTTTAGGTTTTCTGCTCAAATATGTATGCTGTGTATATATTTCTTAGATATATTTCTTAAATATATATTATATTTGTACACACAACTTACAAATACCACACCACACAAATATGTGTTTCAAAACGCAGAATAGCTGTGCAGAACATTCTTGAACTCAATGAACTCCACTCTTGCCAAAGAGCAAAATGTTTGCCTTGACAACTAATAAACATACACACACACACATACTCACACATAATGCACGCCCATACATACATATATTAATACTTGGGCTATAGAAATTCCCATCTTACATAATAATAAAACACTGAAATAGAACCTTCTATCAACTGGGTAGATATGAGAACTGTAAATAAAAATTTATACTTTTAGGAAAGAGGAAAAATAACCAGATACGTTTTCTGAATAGCTACTCAAAAAACTATTAAAATAATTGAAATTGACATTTCTTTGTCTGACCTGAATTTGCTTTTTGAGAGGAGTAATATATATTCCACTCTTCCTGATCATTAGGGTTAATAAAACATGCATCTTTTACTTTTCCCCCTCTTCTGGACAAGCAACTGACTGATAGCTGAGATTAGATAAAAGAAGTATGTAGTACTTCTGGTACAAATATTAGTACCAGTCAAGATTAATGGAACTCAGCAATCATTAATTCATCCATGTGTATTTACTGAGCTCAAGTCCAGGCAACTAGAACCAATGGAACAAGGATAAAAAATATGCAGAATACAAACTGCACATTCTAAACACAGCCACAGCAATATTTCCCATCCCACATGCTCTTCCAGAACTTTCCCTCTCCCCCTCAAGAGGTAGAATGTGTACCTTCCTCCCTTGAATTAGGCTTTTGTGACTGAATTAACTAATAGAATGCAGCAGCCCTGACTTCTGAGACTAAGGTCATAAAAGCAATACAGCTTCTGGTTGTCTCAGGACACTTGCCTTGCCTTGCTACTTGTTGACCTGCCATTTAAGAAGTCTGAGGCTGCCATCTTGTGAGGAAGCCCAAACTAATTCATGTGGAGAAAACACACAGAGAACTGAGAGTACGTGAAGAGAAGAGATGCCCAATTAGCCCTCAGCTGTTTTAGCCCTCCACTATTCTAGCTCCAGCCACTGTATGCCTATGACTGCATGAGAAATGCCAATCCAACACTGCCCAACTAAGCAATTCCCAAATTCCTGACCCCCAGCAATCACAGAGATAAATGCTTTTTGTTGTTTTAAGCAATTTGGGGGGGTTGTTACACAGTAATAGATATCCAGAACAAAGCACACAGAATACTGCCCTCAGTAAGTTCTAATTTAGTGAGAAATATCACTTTTAATAATTTACATACATTACATAATAAATTACAATAACAATTACATTATGAAAGGAGATAGTTATAAGTGCTACAAGAGAAAAGCTACTAAAGTACAGGAACTCAGACAAAGGTGAGAAAAGGTCTTCCAGAAACTACCATCAAAAACCTCAAAGAGGAGCTGCTGGGTGAGCTTCAATTAAGAATGAAATTTGAGAGTCTGTCATACAGAGTGAAGTAAGTCAGAAAGAAAAAGACAAATACCGTATGCTAACACATATATATGGAATTTAAGAAAAAAATGTCATGAAGAACCTAGGGGTAAAGCAGGAATAAAGACGCAGACCTCTTAGAGAACGGACTTGAGGTTATGGGGAGGGGGAAGGGTGAGCTGTGACAGGGCGAGAGAGAGTCATGGGCATATACACACTAACAAACGCAGTAAGGTAGATAGCTAGTGGGAAGCAGCCGCATGGCACAGGGATATTGGCTCGGTGCTTTGTGACAGCCTGGAGGGGTGGGATGGGGAGGGTGGGAGGGAGGGAGACGCAACAGGGAAGACATATGGGAACATATGTTTATGTATGACTGATTCACTTTGTTATAAAGCAGAAACTAACACATCATTGTAAAGCAATTATACCCCAATAAAGATGTTAAAAAAAAAAAAAAAAGAATGAAATTTGGATATGTAGATGTGAGAAAATTCCAGGTAAAAGGAACAAGTTACCCACAAATGTACAACTAGTTCAATACATAAATTTGCACATTTCTCAATTACAGTGGCCAGTTCAAACCCTATGGCCAGTTCAAATGCCACAGGATTAGCATTTCTGTGACATCTTTCGTCAGTCCGTCTTACGGCAAAATTAACACTATATTTTCGCATCCAATTTGGAATTCATATCTGTTATATTTGATATATATTATTTTGAGAGTTGCTGGGATTTGTGACATCCCCTGTAGTCAAAAAGCACATTGCCATGAGCCTGAACCTCTGGAAGACTTTGGTAAAAAAGGGAAGAATGAGACGTAGTCCTGATCTTAACCTCACAGTGGCAGTGCAGGGTACCAGGCATTATAAGAAAGGTGAATTACGAGATGCTGAAGGCAGGAAGGAGGGAGTTAGCAACCATGCCTGAGGGGATCTGAGAAAGCAGCCTTTTAACTGAATCATTAAGGACTCAGTTGTGCCAGGCAGAAAAAGACTTCCGGGCACAGGAGACAGAAAGAAAAATGGCCCCCAAACATAAAACATGGTGTGTTTGGGGAACAGCAAATAGTTCAGTAGATCCAGAAAGCAATATTTAAGGGGGGAAGAAGATAAGACTGGAGAAGGAAGCAGGAACCAGCTTGCTGAGGAGTTTGGACTACATCCCAAAGGTGACAGGGAGAATCTTTGAAAGGTCACCAATTATTCAGTCTACACGTTCAAATTGTAATTATTTCCACCACAGTCATTTTCTCTAGGTATGGTTTCTGGGACTAGAATGCAATCTTTGATGAAAAGCCATCTCACTTTTAAAATTCGGTCATCCATCTCCCCAGTGGATAGTATTCACCCTAATGATTGGACCTAATGTAGCTGAAAGAAATGCCACCTTACAGGAATCAGAAGCAATCTATTCCGAACTGTTTTCCACTGACTGTTCTTTCTGGAAATGTGGTTTCTCATGCCATGAAACTTGCATGACGCCATAAAGACACTAATTGTAGTAATTTATGGACTGTGGCTCTGTCAGACCCATTTGATCTCCTAGAGGTGGATCAATTACAGTTTGAGGACCCCCAAGCCCTATACAAAAACCACCTTATTAGCCTGTTCCCACCGTTAGGAAATCTGGTGGTAAATAATTCAAGATAAATACGATCCCAGTGGGGAATTGCAAGTGCCTATATTTCATGACCCGTGACATCCCTTGTGACATATGATGCTGTGCTGAGGGGACCATGGGATCCTTAATGAGCCCTCACATATTGGCACTGCTTCCTTTGGTTCAGCTTATCTGATCTGCCTGAAGCCTTTTCATTCATCATCCTCAGCAATGAAGGACAATTCTTCCAGCAAACCCATTCCCATATTTCTTCTTCTCTGTAAGGCTGATGGTGCTCTAAATGCTTTATGATTTTTTTTTCCATTCAGGTCTTTTAGAGTGCCAGGAGGATAGTTTAAATTCAGCCACCATTGTTAAGATCTTTGGTTTTTTAGTTTTATTCAGTTAGGAAAAAAAATCCTTCCTGGATAGTTAAAACTTCTGGCTATCTATTGAATGGTGAACAGTGCAGATATGGGTCTCGTCGTCTCAAGGAGTTTACTGTATAGCTCTGTATTGTTGGGAAAAGAGCAACGTTAAAAATTACAGTATTGTATAACACGACATTGTAAAGAAACTATACTCCAATAAAAAAAAACTGAAGTATTGTAGAGCTGACAAAACACTTTCACACACATGTCCTTTGAACACTTCTGGATGTTAGTGTTACTTGGGCACACCAGCTGGCCTGGGGTATAATTTGTTCTGAGGGTTGATGATTTGGTTTTCTCAAATTTCTGTACCAGACTTTGCCCCATGCCCTTCTCTAGGGTGAGTACCTTCAATATATGTGGTTCTGAAGTAAGTAATTTCCATTCTTATGTCATCTAAGTCCTAAAATAACCCTGGAGGGAAGTACTGGTAACCTAATTTTACCGATGAGGAAATGAAAGTTTCAAGATGTCCCGTGACTTGCCTCGGTTACAGGACTAGTCCATGGAATTGCTTAGTTCGCAGTCCTGGGCTGTCTGACTTGAAAGGTCTTTGTCTTATTCACTGCTCTAAGTTACATTAGATACCTGTGTAAAATAATTTCTGGAAGTTTCCTTCTAATTAGGATTTTAAGAATATGACAAAGGGATTGCTGAGTGCTTATGACAATTACAACATGTAATTCAGTTATTTTAGTGAACGTAATATAGAGGACCGATCTTAGCTATGGTCATCTGTCCTTTGAGATTTGGATAAAATTGATCCAATTTTCTGCTTGCACTAAACTCTTATGTCCCGTGTTTGCTTTCTCCTTACCCATCCATGAGTGGCATGCAATTTGTGCTCTATGAGTTCTCTTAGAAATGGTTGTGTGTAAAACATAGACTTCGTTAAAAACTTGGGAGGCAGTGATTGGGTTTTAATTTGTAGCAGTGAAAACAAAATTAAATATTAAGCATACCATAAAATTAAATATATTAATTTTATTACAGGAATAAGCTAGAGTTCACAGTGTAGAAACAGAATAAAAATCAAAGTTGTCTTTCACTTTATATCATATATTTTATCTTTAATATATCATACGTGAGATGCCTGTCTTTCTGACATCTCACCACTTGGAAATCCTTCCCCTTGCTGCCTTTCTCAAGGCACCAGGACCCAGCCATGCTCAGGCTCACCACTCCTCTTCAAAAGCCTCCTTGTAGCTCAGTCCCCCTCACTTTTTTTTTACGTGTAGAATCTAGTTTTCTATCTTCTCTAAGTGGCTTATGAACATGCTCTCCAAAGAAAAAGGCCATTTACCTCTTTACTCATCTTTTAGTAGCCTGGCAAACCTGTAAGTTTCATCATTTCTTCTTCCACTCAAAGTCCTCATCATTGTAAAGGTAAGAAATAGACCATTTTCTCTCCTTACTATCCATATGCTAACCCCCAAAATATTCAAAGGGAGAAGCTTCTACCATCAGATCTGGTTTCATGTATCTACTTAAAATTTTTTTTCCTGTTGCATATTCACATACTACACAGATACACAAAATCTATTATGAAGTAATATTCTGTTATTTACAAGTATTTCGTAAGAAGTGGAAGGAAACTCTAAGAAGATGCTTTTTCACTTCATTTTGGGCATTATCTAATGCTACCAACTCTCTTGCGTATGTTCCATATTTGCCCCCACTTCACATTGGCCTGTGTATACTTACTTTCACTTGTATGGATCATTTGAAGAAAATGTGTTGTCTTTTTAGCTTAGTCAAGGAGATGGCTGAGGTTCTGCATTATAGCATCGGGGGAGCATTGGACGACTCTAGGTAGGCTGAATAGCTGAGTGCCAACTTGACTCATGTTAATATACTAGCTGTGCAACATTGGACAAGCATGCTACCTCTCTAAGCTTTGTTTTTCTTATGGTAAAATAAGGAACAAGTAATAATTAAGTATTGTGAAGATTAAAATTGAAATCATTCTAGGAGGAGCATTTAACATGGGGCTTGGCGTATAGAAAGCACTCAACAAATGCAAGTTGCTCATTTATGATCTCATTATTATTATTGCTCATATAATAATCTCATCATTTCTATTCTTTCCAAAAAGAATTGTGAATGCTTGTCTCTAATTATTTATTACTTTAGGAATAAGGTCACACCTTTGCAAAACCCACAGCTCCCTGTTTCTTCTTTCAATGTTCTGTGCTCCAACCTGTTGCTTATGTGTTCTGTGCCTGAAGGGGGATTTATCTTCTTTTACACAGAAATGAACTACTGTTTGGGCAGAAAATGGATGTCTTGACCCTCTTTGTACAATACTATTTAAATCAAACATTCTCTTCCAAACTTTACCTGCCCAGTGTTGTAACCTTAGGTGTATCTCTGGTGAATCATTTCTCCCTGACATTGTGTTTGCTACATTAGTTCGTATTATCCTGTTTTATAGAGGATGAACTGTGATCAGAGGTTGAGTCACATGTATGGTGTAGCCATGTAACTAGTCATTACCTCCCCAGAGTTTGATTCATAGAAGGGTCCAAAACATGTTTGTTCCTTGAAGAAGTCATTCAGCAAATACTTCTTGTGCAACGAGATAGTGATGAAATGAATGCATGTTCAGAGAAATTCTAAAATGGTAGGTCTGCACCATTATTAGGCTGAAGGATAAACTTTGTCCTTTTCAATAAAATCTTTATCCATCTTTGTCAAGCCATTAGCAAGGAAATGTGAAAATGTACTTAGGTTGATCTGTAGACCCGTGTCTATAACACAGAAGTCCAATGATGTTTTTTCTCCCTGGACAGACAAAAACACCATGAATTGTGTGCAATCCAGTGAGACCATTACCTAGAGTTGCCATCATGGTCTGGATGTAAAAACCGTAACAATTCTTACTGACTTCAGTTGGAAAACAAAATCTTCCAGAAAGGCTGAGGACAGCTGTAAAGGCTAAGACAGGCTCTAAATTATTCTTCTTCAGAGGAGGTTTGGCACATTAGAGCAATTCAATTACAGTCTTAGAGAAAAGGGGACCTCTGAGGTCACCTCAGTGTACCTCACCACAGGTATCAAGCTGCTCAGAGAAGTTGCCACTTATCCAGGGAACACAGCATCCCAAGTGTCTCAGGACGGGCTGAGATTCTAAAATTCCCTGGATGGTTCTCACTTTGGTCCCTTCTCTCGATCACTACTAATTAACCTTAGCTCAAGCCTTAAGGTTTCTTCTCTAGGCTCTGGCGTCAGACTAACAAGTCTCTGTCTGGTGTCTAGCCCCCATTCCACTCAGTCGCAATTGCCCAACATTCTTTTTAACTATAAATCTGCCCATGTTAATTATCTGCTCAGAATGTTTCAACTCTTTGCATGGCCTTCAAAGACCGAAGTGTTTTGGTCTCTGTCTACGTATTCCATTTCATTTTCTTTCTCACATCTTATGTTCCACTAGTATTGACATCTCTGTGCCTTTACATGTGCCGTTTTCTTTTTGGTACCCTTGTCCTTCCTCCGCCTCACTGTTCAGTCATCGTCTCTTCCCAAATGTATGCCTCTTCCCCCCTGCTGGGCGAAGGGTCCTGTTTTTCCCTTTGAACGTCCTCTGCTTACCATTCCAAAGGAGTGTTTTGTCCTTCAGTGAAATCATCATCAGAGGCTAAACACTGATCCTGATGTGGCTTAAATATGTTGTTTTAAATTTGAATTCAAATCCTTTCAAGCTTTAGTCTTCAATAGATGCTCTGTGACCGAACATATTGGAGACTATTTATATAATGGTTTAACACATACTTTTTCTTTTTTTAAATTGAGGTATATTGGACTTAACAACATTATATTACTTAGAATATTATATTAGTTTCAGGTATACAATGTAGTGATTCAGTATTTTTGTAGATTACAAACCATACAAAGTTATTATAAAATATTGACTACATTCCCTGTGCTGTACAGCACATCACTGTGACTTATTTTATAGCTGGCAGCTTGTACCTCTTAATCCCCTTCATCTATCGATATTTTGCCTCTCTTCCTACCCCTCTCCCTTCTGGTAAGCCCTAGTTCTCTGTAAGTTTGCTTCTATTTTGTTATATTTGTTCATTTGTTTTGTTTTTTAGATTCCATATATAAGTGAAAACATACAGTGTTTGTCTTTCTGTCTGATTTTTCTCACTAAGCATAAAAACCTCCAGGTCTATACTTGTTGCAAATGGCAAGATTTCATTCTATTCCAGTGTGTGTGTGTATCTCACATTTTCTTTATCCATCCATTTGCTGATGGGCACTTAGGTTGCTTCTGTATCTTGGCTACTGTATAATAAATAATGCTGCAGTTAGCACTGGGGTGAATATATCTTTACAAATTAGTGTTTTCATTTTCTTCAGATATATACCCAGGAGTAGAACTGCTAGATCACATGGTAGTTCTATTTTTAATTTTTTGAGGAACCTCCATACTGTTTTCCATAGCAGCTGCACCCATTTACATTCCCATCGACAGTGTACTATGGTACTCTTCTTCACATTCCCTCCAACAGTTATTTCTGTCTTTTTGACTACTGTCATTCTGACAAGTGTGTTGGTGATATCACTGTGGTTTTGATTTGCATTTCCTGATGATTAATAATGTTGAGCATCTTTTCAAGTGCCTGTTAGCCATCTACATGTCTTTTTGGAAAAATGACTATTCAGGTCCTCTGCCCATTTTTTAATCAGCTTTTTTAATATTAAGTTGTATGACTTCCTTATGTATCTTGAATATTAAACTCTTATCATACACATCATTTGCTTACTACTCAGTGGGTTGCCTTTTTGTTTTGTTGATTTCCTTCACTGTGAAACAGCTTTTTAGTTTTATTAGGTCCCATTTGTTCATTTTTGCTTTTGCTGCCCTTACCTGAGGAGAGAGATCCAAAAAATATTGCTAAAACTGATTTTGAAGAGTGTATTGCTTGTGTTTTCCTCTAGAATTTTTATGGTTTCCTCTAGAATTTTTATGGTTTCAGATCTTATGTTTAAGTCTAATCCATTTGAGTTTCTTCTTGGATGTTGTGTGAGAAAATGCTCTAGTTTCTTTTATATATGGCTGCCCAGTTTTCCCAACACTGCTTATTGAAGAGACTATCTTTTCCCCATTGTATGTTCTTGCCTCCTTTGTTGTAGATTAATTGTATGGTTTTATTCCTGGGCTCTCTATTCTGTTCCATTGATTTATGTGTCTTTTTTGGTGCCAGTACCATACTGTTTTGATTACCGTAGCTTTGTAGTATAGTTTGAAATCAGGACATGTGATACCTCCAACTTTGTCTTCTCAAGATTTCTTTGGCTATTTGGGGTCTATTGTGGTCACATACAAGTTTTAGGATTATTTATTCTAGTTTTGTCAAAAATGCCAAGGGTATTTTCATAGTGAGTACATGGAATTTGTAGACTGCTTTGGGTAGTATGGACATTGTAGCACTATTAATTCATGTGATCCATGAGCATGGTATATCTTTCATCCATGAGCATGGTATATCTTTCCATTTATTTGTGCTGTCTTCAATTTCTTTCATCAGTGTCTTATTTTTCAGCCTATAGGTTTTTCCCCTCCTTGGTTAAGTTTATTTCTAAGTGTTTTATTTTTTCTGATTTGATTTTAAATGGGACTGTTTTCTTGATTTTGCTTTCTGATAGTTCATTTTTAGTGTATAAAAATGCAACAGATTTCTGTACATTAACTTTTTATCCTACAAATTTACTGAATTCATTTATTCTAACCGTTTTTTTTAATGAAGTCTTTAGGTAGACTCTTTCTATATATAGTATCATATCATCTTCAAATAGTGGCAGTTTTACTTCTAGCCCCTTCCAGTTTGGATGCCTTTTATTATTTTTTGTCATCTGTTGTGGCTACAACTTCCAATAAATATTACCTAGGGTGTGTCATAAATGGCCTTTATTATGTGGAGATATTTTCCATCTCTACTAACTTTGTCTACTAATTTTGTTGAGAACTTGCACCATGAGATGATGTTGAATTTTGTCAGATGCTTTTTCTACGTCTATTGAGATGATCATGTAATTTTTATCCTTTGTTAATGTAGTGTAGCATGCTGATTGATTTGTAGCTATTGACCCATCCTTGCATCCCTGAGATAAATTCCACTTGATAATAATGTATGATCTTTTTAATGTATTGTTGAATTCAGTTTGCTAATATTTTGTTGAGGATTTTTGAATCTAGGTTCGTCAGGGATATTTGCCTGTAATTTTCATTTTTTGTGGTGTCTTTGTCTGGTTTTAGTATCGGGGTAATGCTGGCCTTGTAGAATGAGTTTGAAAGTGTTCCCTCCTCTTCATTTTTTTGACATAGTTTGAGAAGGATAGGTATTGACTCTTCTTTAACTGTTTGGTAGAATTCCTCTTGTCTGGTCCTGAACTATTGCTTGTTGGCAGTTTTTTGATTAGTGATTCAGTTTCATTACTAGTGATTAGTCTGTTCAGATTTACTACTTCTTCCTAATTTGGTCTTGGATGATTATATATTTCTAGTTATTTATCCATTTCGTCTAGGTTTTCCAATTTGTTGACGTATATCTGTTCATAGTATTCTCTTATCATTGTTTGTATTTATGTCATATTGATTGTAATTGTACTTGTTTGGACCCCCCTCTCTCTTTTTTCTTGATGGGTCTGGCTAAAGATTTATCAATTTTGTTTATCTTTTCAACAAACCAGCTCTTAGTTTCACTGATCACTGATCTTTTCTATTGTTTGTTGGTCTCTATTTTATTTATTTCTGCTCTGATCTTTATTATTTCCTTCCTTCTGCTAATTTTTGCCTCTGTTCTTTTCTAATTCCTTTAGGTTGAAAGTTAGGCTTTTCATTTGAGACTTCTCTTGCTTCATTAGGTAGGCCTGTATTGCTATGAACTTCCTTCTTAGAACTACTTTTGCTGTGTCCCACAGATTTTGGAAAGTTGTATTTCTATTTTCATTCATCTCAAGGTATTTTTTTGATATCCTCTTTGATTTCTTCATTGACCCATTACTTTTGTAGTAGCATGGTGTTTAGTCTCCATGTGTTTGTGGTTTTTCCAGTTTTCTTCCTAGAGTTGATTTCAGTCTTCTTAAATTTACTGAGACGTGTTTTGTGGCCTAGCATGGTGATCTATCTTGGAGAAACTTCCATGTGTGCTTGAAAAGAATGTGTATTCTGTTGGGTTTGGATGGATGTTCTATAGATATCTATTGTGTCATTTAAGGCCACTGTTTCCTTATTGATTTTATGTCTGGATGATCTATCCATTGATGTAAGTGGAGTATTACAATTTCTCCCTTTATGTCTGTTAATATTTGCTTTATATATTTAGGTGCTCCTGTATTAGGTTATATGTTTGAGAATGTTATATTCTCTTCTTGGATTGACTCTTTTATCATTATATGTAATGATATATAATGCCCTTCTTTGTCTTTTGTTATAGACTCGGTTTTAAAGTCTACTGATATGAATATTGCTACCCCAACTTTCTTTTTACTTCCATTTGCATGGAAATCTACCGCTCACCTTTAATCTGTGTGTATCTTTAGCTCTGAAGTGAGGCTCTTGTAGACAGAATTTGTATGGGTCCTTTTTTTAACCATTCAGCCACCCTATCTTTTGACTGGAGCATTTAGCCCATTTACTTTTAAAGTGATTATTGATAGGTATGTAGTTGTTGCTATTTTGTTACATGTTTCTTGGTTCTTTGCAGTTGTTGCTTTCCTTGGAAAAAGATCTAAAGGCAAAACTGAGTTAGGCAGAATAATGGCTAGCCCCAAAATGCCCATATCCTAATACTTAGAACCTGTGAATATGTTAAGTTACATGACAAAAGGAAATTAAGGTAGCAGATAAACAGCGTGGTTATCCTGGATCATCCAGGCGAGCTCAACATAATCACAAGGGTTCTTAAAAGAGGGAGGCAAAGAGGGGGTCAGAGAGATGTAATGTTGCTGGTTTTGAAGGTGGAGGAAGGGAGTCATGAGCCAAGGGAGGTGGGTGACTTCTAGAGAATTAAAAATGCAAGAAAATGGATTTAACCCTAGAACCTCTAGAAGGAATGTAGCCCTACAAACACTTTGTGAGACCCGTGTCAGATGTCTGACAGAACTGTTGTTTGATGATAAATTTGTGTTACCACTAAGTCAGCAATTTGTTACAGCAGTAATATAAAATTAATATGCAAAGATTGAAGGAAAAAAATTTTGAATTTCTGATGGATAGGACTCTAAAGTTTTGGGGCACTGTATTGGTAGTTAAGACTGCCTATAAAGTAAAGAAATGGATTTTCTTGAGGAGATCATGAATGCTCATAGCCCATAAATCCTAACAGCTTATATGTTTCTCATTCTTTACATTTTTCTTATCAGCAGACTTCAGGGAAAGTCTTCAGGGAAAGTCAGAGTGCCTTCAGCAGTCATGAGAATGCTAGGGGCCTGGCATGGTCTTGCTCTCCCTTGTGTGTAAGGGTAGATGATTTGATGCTGGTGAGAAAGATGTTGGGGCAGCAGTTCTGTCAGATGCTGGACAACATCTGTTGATCCTTCATCATGATAATGACAAGAACCATAATGACCATTAATTGTTTGTTTAGCATATTTCAGAAGCTGTACATTATTATACTGACCATAAAGAGAAAAATCATATGAAGGAGTTATTACACCTATGTGTAAAACCAGGAAACTAAACTACAAAGAAGTTGTACTAAGTGACTCACCCAAAGGTGTAGAACACATAAAATCATGGTGCCTTTACAGCGGTTTAGGCCTTTGTGACCCAAGACTGTGCTTTGTACACTGTATTGTACTGTCTCCCCAGCAAGCTGCACCTCTATTTTTCATTTTGGAATAAAAAAGCAGCTGGCAAAAATTTCTATCACGAAGACTTCAGTTGGAGGCTTCCGGGAAGATGGCGGAAGAGTAAGACGCGGAGATCACCTTCCTCCCCACAGATACACCAGAAATACATCTACACGTGGAACAACTCCTACAGAGAACCTACTGAACACTGGCAGAAGACCTCAGACCTCCCAAAAGGCAAGAACCCCCGCACGTACCTGGGTAGGGCAAAAGAATAAACAGAGACAAAAGGATAGGGACAGGACCTGCACCAGTGGGAGGGAGCTGTGAAGGAGGAAAGGTTTCCACACACTAGGAAGCCCCCTCGCGGGCGGCGGAGGGGGACGCTTCGGACCTGCAGAGGAGAGTGCAGCAACAGGGGTGCGGAGGGCAAAGCAGAGATTCCCACACAGAGGATTGGTGCCGACCAGCACTCACCAGCCCAAGAGGCTTGTCTGCTCACCCGCCGGGGTGGGCAGGGCTGCGAGCTGAGGCTTCGGTCAGAGCACAGGGAGAGGACTGGGGTTGGCGGCGTGAACACAGCCTGCAGGGGGTTAGTGTGCCATGGCTAGCCGAGAGGGAGTCCAGGAAAAGGTCTGGAGCTGCTGAAGAGCCAAGAGACTTTTTCTTCCCTCTTTGTTTCCTGGTGCATGAGGAGAGGCATGAGGAGAGGGGACTAAGAGCGCTGCTTAAAGGAGCTCCAGAGACAGGCGTGAGCCGTGGCTAACAGCACGGACACCAGAGGTTGGCATGAGACGTTAAGGCTGCCACCACCAAGAAGATCACTATCCACACCCCGCTTCCAGGGAGACTGCAGCCCGCCACTGGCAGGGTCCCGGGATCCAGGGACAACTCAGGGACAACTTCCCTGGGAGAATGCATGGTGCGCCTCAGGCTGGTGCAATATCACGCCAGCCTCTGCCGCCGCAGGCTTGCCCCGCGCCCCTCCCTCCCCCCCCCCCCCCGGCCTGAGTCAGCGGCTCCTTTAACCCCGTCCTGTCTGAGCAAAGAGATGCCTGCCAGCAACCTACACGCAGAGGCAGGCCAAATCCAAAACTGAGGCCCTGGGAGCTGTGAAAACAAAGAAGGGAAATCTCTCCCAGCAGCCTCAGAAGCAGCAGATTAAAGCTCCACAATCAACTTGATGTACCTGCATCTGTGGAATACGTGAATAGACAACGAATCATCCCCAATTAAGGAGGTGGACATTGAGAGCAAGATTTATGATTTTTTCCCCTTTTCCTCTTTTTGTGAGTGTATGTGTATGCTTCTGTGTGAGATTTTGCCTGTATAGCTTTGCTTCCACCATTTGTCCTAGGGTTCTATCCGTCCATTTTTTTCCTCAATAATATTTTATTTTAATAATTTTATCTTACTATATTTTATTTTACCTTACTTTATTTTATCTTCTTTCTTTCCTTCCCTCCTTCCTTCATCCCTCCCCCTCCTTTCTTTCTTTCTACTTCTACTAATTCTTTCTACTTTTTCTCCCTTTTATGCTGAGCCATGTGGATGAAAGGCTCTTGGTGCTGCAGCCAGGAGTCAGTGCTGTGCCTCTGAGGTGGGAGAGACTACTTCAGGACACTGGTCCACAAGAGACCTCCCAGCTCCACATAATATCAAACAGCGAAAATCTCCCAGAAATCTCCTTGTCAACACCAGCACCCAGCTTCACTCAACGACCGGTAAGCTACAGTGCTGGACATCCTATGCCAAGACAGGAACACAACCCCACCCATTAGCAGAGAGGCTGCCTAAAATCATAGTAAGTCCACAGACACCCCGAAACACACCACCAGATGTGGACCTGCCCACCAAGATCCAGCCTCATCCACCAGAACACAGGCACTAGTCCCCTCCACCAGGAAGCATACACAACCCACTGAACCAACCTTAGCCACTGGGGACAGACACCAAAAGCAAGGGGAACTACGAACCTGCAAAATGGAGACCCCAAACACAGTAAGGTAAGCAAAATGAGAAGACAGAAAAACACACTACAGATGGAGGAGCAAGATAAAAACCCACCAGACCTAACAAATGAAGAGGAAATAGGCAGTCTACCTGAAAAAGAATTCAGAATAATGATAGTAAAGATGATCCAAAATCTTGGAAATAGAATAGACAAAATGCAAGAAACATTTAACAAGGACCTAGAAGAACTAAAGAGGAAACAAGCAACGATGAACAACACAATAAATGAAATTAAAAATACTGTAGAAGTGATCAATAGGAGAATAACTGAGGAAGAAGAACGGATAAGTGACCTGGAAGATAAAATAGTGGAAATAACTACTGCAGAGCAGAATAAAGAAAAAAGAATGAAAAGAACTGAGGACAGTCTCAGAGACCTCTGGGACAACAGTAAATGCACCAACATTCGAATTATAGGGGTCCCAGAAGAATAAGAGAAAAAGAAAGGGACTGAGAAAATATTTGAAGAGATTAGAGTTGAGAACTTCCCTAATATGGGAAAGGAAATAGTTACTCAAGTCCAGAAAGCACAGAGAGTCCCATACAGGATAAATCCCAGGAGAAATACACCAAGACACATATTAATCAAACTCAAAAATTAAATACAAAGAAAACATATTAAAAGCAACAAGGGAAAAACAACAACTAACACACAAGGGATTCCCGATAAGGTTAACAGATGTCACAAAGAAAGAAAACTACAGGCCAATATCACTGATGAAAACAGATGCAAAATTCGTCAACAAAATACTAGCAAACAGAATCCAACAGCACATTAAACGGATCATACACAATCATCAAGTGGGGTTTATTCCAGGAATGCAAGGATTCTTCAATATACGTAAATCAATGAACGTGATAAACCATATTAACAAATTGAAGGAGAAAAACCATATGATCATCTCAATAGATGCAGAGAAAGCTTTCGACAAAATTCAACACCCATTTATGATAAAAACCCTGCAGAAAGTGGGCATAGAGGGAACTTTCCTCAACATAATAAAGGCCATATATGACAAACCCACAGCCAACATCATCCTCAATGGTGAAAAACTGAAACCATTTCCACCAAGATCAGGAACAAGAGAAGGTTGCCCACTCTCACCACTCTTATTCAACATAGTTTTGGAAGTTTTAGCCACAGCAATCAGAGAAGAAAAGGAAATAAAAGGAATCCAAATCAGAAAAGAAGAAGTAGAGATGTCACTGTTTGCAGATGACATGATACTATACATAGAGAATCCTAAAGACTCTACCAGAAAACTACTAGAGCTAATCAATGAATTTGGTAAAGTAGCAGGATACAAAATTAATGCACAGAAATCTCTGGCATTCCTATACACTAATGATGAAAAATCTGAAAGTGAAATTAAGAAAACACTCCCATTTACCATTGCAACAAAAAGAATAAAATATCTAGGAATAAACCTATCTAAGGAGACAAAAGACCTGTATGCAGAAAATTATCAGACACTGATGAAAGAAATTAAAGATGATACAAATAGATGGAGAGATATACCATGTTCTTGGATTGGGAGATTCAACATTGTGAAAATGACTCTACTATCCAAAGCAATCTACAGATTCAGTGCAATCCCTATCAAACTACCACTGGCATTTTTCACAGAACTAGAACAAAAAATTGCACAATTTGTATGGAAACACAAAAGACCCCGAATAGCCAAAGCAATCTTGAGAACGAAAAACGGAGCTGGAGGAATGAGGCTCCCTGACTTCAGACTATACTACAAAGCTACAGTAATCAAGACAGTATGGTACTGACACAAAAACAGAAAGATAGATCAATGGAACAGGATAGAAAGCCCAGAGATAAACCCATGCACCTATGGTCACCTTATCTTTGATAAAGGAGGCAGGAATGTACAGTGGAGAAAGGACAGCCTCTTCAATAAGTGGTGCTGGGAAAACTGGACAGGTATATATAAAAGTATGAGATTAGAACACTCCCTAACACCATACACAAAAATAAGCTCAAAATGGATTAAAGACCTAAATGTAAGGCCAGAAACTATCAAACTCTTAGAGGCAAACATAGGCAGGACACTCTATGACATAAATCACAGCAAGATCATTTTTGACCCACCTCCTAGAGAAATGGAAAGAAAAACAAAAATAAATGGGACCTAATGAAACTTCAAAGCTTTTGCACAGCAAAAGAAACCATAAACAAGACCAAAGGACAACCCTCAGAATGGGAGAAAATATTTGCAAATAAAGTAACTGACAAAGGATTAATCTCCAAAATTTACAAGCAGGCTCATGCAGCTTAATAACAAAAAAACAACCCAATCCAAAAATGGGCAGAAGACCTAAATAAACATTTCTCCAAAGAAGATATACAGACTGCCAACAAACACATGAAAGAATGCTCAACATCACTAATCATTAGAGAAATGCAAAACAAAACTACAATGAGATATCATCTCACACCAGTCAGAATGGCCATCATCAAAAAATCTAGAAACAATAAATGCTGGAGAGGGTGTGGAGAAAAGGGAACCCTCTTGCACTGTTTGTTGGAATGTGAATTGATACAGCCACTATGGAGAACAGTATGGAGGTTCCTTAAAAAACTACAAATAGAACTACCACATGACCCAGCAATCCCAGTACTGGGCATATACCCTGAGAAAACCATAATTCAAAACGAGTCATGTACCAAAATGTTCACTGCAGCTCTATTTACAATAGCCCAGAGATGGAAACAACCTAAGTGTCCCTCATCGGATGAATGGATAAAGAAGATGTGGCACATATATACAATGGAATATTACTCAGCCATTAAAAGAAACGAAATTGAGCTATTTGTAATGAGGTGGATAGACCTAGAGTCTGTCATACAGAGTGAAGTAAGTCAGAAAGAGAGAGACAAATACCATATGCTAACACATATATATGGAATTTAAGGAAAAAGAATGTCATGAAGAACCTAGGAGTAAGACAGGAATAAAGACACAGACCTGCTAGAGAATGGACTTGAGGATATGGGGAGGGGTAAGGTGTGACAAAGCCAGAGAGAGGCATGGACATATATACACTACCAAAGGTAAGGTAGATAGCTAGTGGGAAGCAGCCGCATAGCACAGGGAGATCAGCTCGGTGCTTTGTGACCGCCTGGAGGAGTGGGATAGGGAGGGTGGGAGGGAGGGAGACGCAAGAGGGAAGAGATATGGGAACATATGTATATACATTGCTGATTCATTTTGTTTTAAAGCAGAAGCTAACACACCATTGTAAAGCAATTATACTCCAATAAAGATGTTAAAAAATAAAAAAAATAAAAATAAAAAATTTGTATCACACCTTCCTTTATGAAATCTGCCCTCCCTTCCCTAAAACCAATCCTGTACACAGAGCTGTTTGATATATTAGATAGTCAGTGCTCACTATTTTTAGTAGATGTTGCACATCAGTCTGCTGCTTACGGTACTGAAGAACTAGTATTTCACTACAATATCATCATACGAAATATCATTGTATTTTCCCAGGCACAGTGTTGTGATATGCAGTAACACTTAACTCATAGTCTATTAGGACGTTTTCCCAGAACAAAATGTGTCCCAGAAGAAACCATGTGATGTGGTTTATCCTGGTGTGTTATTTTCTCCAGAGCACTTGTCTCCTCCCCCTCAAAGCTCACATATTTTAAGCTTCACAAATAACACTTTCAAGAGGACTGTGAAATGAAAGGCCCACACAGTGATGGAGGACTGTAGGGGGCATGCGTGTGTGCTTGCTTTCCTTAGCCAGATTCTGAAAAGGTACAGAATGTGGGAGGTGTTATGATAGGTTTCATGAGGCCTGGGGAACATGAAAGAATCCCTTCATCAGCCTTATTTTTGCAGAACTTCAAAGGGAGGCCAAGAAAGAATATGTTTAGGAGCAGTCAGGCTAGAAATTCACCATCTACTCTTGTTTGTTTCAATTGTGTTTCAAGTCCATTGCTCAGGTGACCTCATGCTGTGCTGGGAACTGACAGGGGTGGTGAGCACCACTGCTTGTCAGAACTTTACTAAGTTGCCACCTGGGTTTTTTTCTTTCCATCTCAGGCTATGCACATTCATCTGGAATGGAAGGTGGTGACTAAGGAACCAGCAGATAAGAGATTTGTATCTTTTAGGGTTGACCTATATATTTTATCCCCAAGAAGTTGGAGGTGAGAAAATTCATACTTTTATTTATATTAATCAATCATTTTAATTAAATATAACCAGTGTACTCAAAACCTAAGTACCTCCTGGTTCAAAGAAAATACTGTTTTATCTTCTCTCTAGACCATGCCAGTTCATACATCCTGTGGATAATATTAAACATGATAACTGGCATTATCCTGCCCTTGAGAAACTTGTCTAATTGGCGAGAAGAGACCTCACATGTGGAACAATCCAGAAGTACTTAAGGCACCTACCATAAAGGCTTAACACATTAAAGAACTGAGAATTATTTGGCTATAACAGAGAATCTGCTAAATTAATGGCATGGCCAATACATGCCATATTTCCAGAGGGTGCTAGGACTATGGGCCAAAATTACCTGGGAATGTTCGAGAAGGCAGTGAGTGTATAAGCTGAACTTCAAGGAAATCTGTAGGAATTGAAGGGGTAGAGGAGAAAAACAAGGGCATTCTAGGTGGCAAGGCTGCTGCATGCCCGTCCCCAGGTAGGTCCGGGAGGAATTGGAGAGGTTGGAAAAGGGGTTGGAGAGGCAGGTTAGGCAAGGCCTTGAGTGCTTTCATAAAAGTTTACACCGGGTTCTTCAGGTAAAGGCAGCATGTTTCTTTTTTTTTTAAATCAGAGTAGTGGCAGGTATGAAAGTATGGGCTGAGGGGCACTGGCTGTGGTGAACAGGATGTTCTGGGTGATACAGGGACAGGGAATAGGGTGTCCGGCTGGGGAGGTCCTCTAATGGACCCAGCAGTGAGAGAAGAGGGCAGGAGAATGATGAGTAGCCCCCTTAAGTGCCAGATACCTTTCATATATGATCCCGTTTGTTTTTATCCTCTGGAAATCCTGCACAGTGGCTATGACTCTCCTTACTTTAAAGATGAAGAAACTGAAGCTTGGGCAAGTATGATAATGAGCTTCACGTCAAAAGACTACTATTTTAGTAGAACTTTTCTTGGCTCTAAATCCCCTGTTCTTTCCACTTTGTCAGGCTGCTGGGAGCTCATGAGCACAAAGTTACTGCATGTCCTGATTCAACCTCCACGTTGCAACTGCCAACAACAGAGCTTGTATCCCCCTCACAGACACACAAACGCGGTCAGCTCATCACTCCCACGCTTCCCAAGAGGCTGGGAAAGCGAACCAGAACGTTAATTGAAGTCCTCTCCTTCCTGAATTCCACCTTGGTGATCCCACGATATCACACACCTGTGAGCCTTTTCTCCCTTTCCGGGTGCTCTGGGAAAGATATACTTCATAGTATTTACATTTTGGAACCTTGAAAGGCAGGTTGTAATTAAATTCCTTTTTCTTTTTTTTCCACCTTGATGTCATCTGTTCTCACATGCACAACCAGATGTCCTATACACAACACCCTCCCAGGAATGATGGCCTTATCCTGGAATGATGTGTTTAGTGTCTCTCCCACACCTGACTGAGAGCTGTTTGAGACCAGGATGATTGCTTAAAATATATATATATATATATGCTTTCCTAAGTTCTGGATCTTCGTCTAACATCTTGATATACCTAACTGAAGTATACATTAAGAACTCTGACTACATCTATAGCACAATAAACAACTAGGCATTTCAAAAAATATTCACAAGAAAATCAGTGGATTCAAATATTCAGAATGATTAAACCATTGGACACGTGGATTTAATGTGGATGGTCCCCTGTTGTGAAGGCTTAGTATTTGTAGGTGCTCATCTTACACAGTAAGTAAACACAAATAGGAAACCAACATTTCTTACTAGATAGTCTCAGCCCCAGGTATTTTATTTATTTATCTTTGCAATGAATCTGTTTTTAGTCAATTTACTGTTATTTATATATTATTTTATGTATCAATATGCATTTTATGTGATATATATCTATAATATGCATTTTATGTGATATATATCTATATATATTTTATATTATTTATCATTCTTTAATTATTCAATTCATTTTGGTTTCTTCCCTGGCAGTATTTTTAAAATTTCTGTTTCACCCCATTGTCATGTTGCATAACAGAAACAAGTGAGATAACAAGTGACTTGAGTTTTAGTTCCTCTCCTGACTGTGACATTGAACAAGTCATTCCTCCTCATGCATCAAATTCCTCATCTGTAAAGTGACTGAGTTACTTTAAATAAGTGTTACAGTTTCTAAATAAGTGTTACAGTTTCACCAACTAACTCTCAAATTTACAGGCAAGGAAAAGTGGGATGGTTGTAGCTGAGGGCTAGTGTGTATCAAACTTGGAGGTTTCCAAGAAGTCATAAACCAGCCAGGTGGGTTTGACCTGATTGATAACTTTCCCGGCCTAGCATCTCAGCTTGGCTGCCTGCTTGACTCCTGACCAAACTTCCTGGCAGCCCTTCTAATGTTCGAGCATTCTGCGTAGGGGGTTTTGGAAGAAGTAAATATGCTGCAATTGAAGTTTCTGGTTTCCAACTTTTCACCCCTAGGAACCTTTTTTGTTAAATTGTTCCTTTAAGAATTTCTTTGTTTTTAAAGTTTGGCCAAGCAAACTTCATTATTTCTGTAATGGTTCTATTCCTTTGTATTTGTGTTGACAAAGAGATATTGAATTGTTAATCTGAGCTTTTTGGTAAAACAGTGATAATCATCAGTGTGACTCTCCAGTTAAAAGCAAAAAACTTCAATTGTTATTTCGTGTGACCTGTGTGGAGGTAAATGTATGATTTCCAATTATGACAGGGCTTCACATAAAGATGGAAAGATCTGGAGCAATACGGGGTGAGGGAAGGATACTGACTAGTGGCCCTTTGTTAGAGGTACATGGGAAGGGGAGTTCTCCGGGCCAAGCCAAGTTGTGGTTAGAGCAGAGGAAACGCACAGCCAAGTATTTCCACGTGTAGGCAAGCATGTTCACCAGAAACAATTGCAGATTTGAATGAAACAGCAGAAAGAACCCAAGAAGGGGCTTTAGGGAAGTACAGAACCAACAGTATGTGGAGTAACCTAAGATGACAGTCATGCGGTAGAGTAACTAATCCCAAGGTTTGAAACAATATTTTGGTGTAAAGTTACTTTGATACAATGCTAATTCAGTGTGAGGTGAGAGAATTCCACCTGGTGCAGTGTGTCTGGTTGGCTAGGGCAGTAAATTGAGATGGGTTCTCACGCTCTTGGATGGGAAGAATTAATGTTGTTAGAATGGCCACACTACCCAAAGCAATCTACAGACGTAATGTGATCCCTATCAAATTACCCACGACATTTTTCACGGAACTAGAAACAATGCTGAAATGCATATGGAACCATGAAAGACCCAGAAAGCAATCCTAAAGAAAAAGAACAAAGCAGGAGGCATAACCCTCCCAGGCTTCAGACAGTACAACAACGCTACAGTAATCAAACCGGCAAAACAGACATATGGATCAATGGAACAGAAGAGAGAGCCCAGAAATAAACCCACACACCTACGGTCAATTAATCTTCAACAAAGGAGGCAAGAATATACAGTGGGAAAAAGTCTCTTTAGTAAGTGGTGTTGGGAAAGTTGGACAGCCACGTGTGAATCGGTGAGGTTAGAACACACCCTTCTCACCATACACAAGAATAAACTCAAAACGGCTTAAAGACTTAAACATAAGACACGACACCATAAAACTCCTAAAAGAGATCATAGGCAATATATTCTCTGTCATAAATCATGCCAATGTTTTCTTAGGTTTCTTAGGTCAGTCTCCTAAAGCAATAGAAATAAAAACAAAAATAAACAAATGGGACCTAAATGAACTTAAAAGCTTTTGCACAGCAAAGGACATACCATAAACAAAACAAAAAGACAACCTATAGAATGGGAGAAAATATTTGCAAATGATGCACCCAACAAGGGCTTAATTTCCAAAATATACAAACAGTTCATACAACTAAACAACAAAAAACAACCCAATTGAAAAATGGGCAAAAGACCTAAATAGACATTTTTTCCAAAGAAGAACTACAGATGGCCAATAGGCACATGAAAAGATGCTCAACATCTCTAATCGTTAGAGAAATGCAAATCAAAACTACAATGAGGGGCTTCCCTGGTGGCGCAGTGGTTGAGAGGCCGCCTGCCGATGCAGGGGACACAGGTTCGTGCCCCGGTCCGGGAAGATCCCACATGCCACGGAGCGGCTGGGCCCGTGAGCCATGGCCGCTGAACCTGCACGTCTGGAGCCTGTGCTCCGCAATGGGAGAGGCCACAACAGTGAGAGGCCCGCATAAAACTACAATGAGGTATCACCTCACACCGGTCGGAATGGCGGCCATTAAAAAGCCTACAAATAACAAACACTGGAGAGGGTGTGGAGGAAAGGGAACCCTCCTACACTGTTGGTGGGAATGTTAGTTGGTACAGGCACTGTGGAAAACAGTATGGAGGTTCCTCAGAAAACTAGAATTACCATACAATCCAGGGCGTATATCCAGACAAAAACTCTAACTCAAAGAGATACGTGCACCTCTACGTGCATACCAGCACTACTCACAATAGCCAAGACATGGAAATGACCTCAATGTCCACTGACAGATGAATGGATAAGAAAGATGTGGTATATTACACAATGGAATACTACTCAGCCATAAGAATGAAATAATGCCATTTGCATCAACACAGATGAAACTAGAGATTATCATGCTAAATGAAGTAAATCAGAAAGAGAAAGACAAATACCATATATCACTTATATGAGGAATCTAAAATATGACACAAATGAACTTATCTATGAAACAGAAACACAGTCACAGACATAGAGAACAGACTTGTGGTTGCCAAGGGGGAGGGGGCTGGGGGAGGGATGGAGTGGGAGGCTGGGGCTAGCAGATGTAAGCTATTATATATAGAATGGATAAACAACAAGGTCCTATTATATAGCACAGGGAACTATATTCAATATCCTATGATAAACCATAATGGAAAATATTAAAAAAGGATATATACATATGTATAACTGAATCACTTTGTTGTATAGCAGAAATAAACACAACATTGTAAATCAACTATACTCCAATTAAAAAAATAAGAAAAAAAGTTGATATGGGTTCTGTTATTCCTGAGGCCAGCATGAGGATGGACCTCAAGTCTTCAGAAGCCTGGTACATATCTATTGAGACCAAAATGAATGTTGGTTAAATTGTTCTGATTATTTGGAATTTTAAAAATATTAGATTGAATAAATGAATGATCAATCCTATGTTTCACATCTGTAGAATTCAGGAAAAGTCTAAATAGAGAACGGATGTGGGCTGGAGTGGAGTGAAGTGGAGAGAGATCATGGAGTAGAGCCATATACAACATTCTCTAGGGTTGGTGTGGGGAAGGCCAGCCTGTTGAAGAAATACCACAGCACTGATGTGTAGATGGAATCCTTGCTTCCTAGTGACCAATAGGTAGAGCTCAGACCTGGTCTGGAGCCAGAGAAAAACAGGATTCAGGGCCTGGATTACTATGAGATCCAAGGATGGTCTCAGAACAGTGCCATAACCATGCAACAAGGAACCTAGGGGTAGAGATCATGTGAAGTCACTTAGCCCCACCCAACACACCTCTCAATTTATGTTTAAGGAAACTGAGGCCCAAGGAAATAAAGTGATTCACTCAAGTTCACACAAATAGAGAGCTGAGTATGGGTCTTCTGATCTTTCCACTGCTTCACACTGGCTCACCCATAAATCAACAAAGACCCCAGAAAACCCCTTGGTTTGTGGCAGTCTCAAAGATTTCCACAGTGCTCTGCTAGACTGCCTTCTCCTAAAATACCCTCCAAATTGTACCATCAAATGATGTTCTTTTCCCTCCTGAAACTGTTAGGAATGTTCTGGTCACATCTGACAAGTGGAGCAGAACTCATACGCTTTGCAAAGGCCTTTCATTAGCCAAATACAGGAAAGCCTCATTAATTTGAGGGAATCAGTGAAGGTCTACCAAATAAGATATGTGAGCCAAACTAAACCCTGACCCAAAAATCAGGACAGGTCTCTTTAGTGTAAAGAAGCACAAATAGCAATCTATGGAACTAGAATGCCAAAGTACTTCCAGATATTTTATGAGGCTCAAATCCCTTGCTAAGTCCTAAATTAGTCTGCGTTATGCAATACTTAAATATAAATAAAAATTTTAATTTTTTCAAATATACATAATCGCTAGCCTTCAACATTCTTACCTAATGAAGGTTCTAGTAGATCTACACCAAAGACTCAGTTTGGTTGTACATAGATTCCTATTTGTGTAAAGAATGAATACTCTTTATTATCTACCTTTTGTTTTCCGATCTAAGATTCAATGAACTTAATGTTGGGAAAATTCAGCTTCAGAGAATTCAATTCAGTAGTCTTTAACGCTATTCACCAATCACTCAACTATTTCAAATGATTTTGAGAAAAATTATGTCAAATTTCACTTTCTGTGGAAAACTGAAGGACAGATTTGAGATTGTCTATTGAAATTCTTCTGCAACCTGGCAGTGTTCTAATGACAGAGGTTGGCAAACTGTAAGGGATCAGAATAAATATTTAAGTTTTGCAGGCCACATGTGATCTCTGTCTCATACCTTTCTTCCTTATCCCTACCCCCCAACCCCTGATGATAAATCTTAAAAAATATTTTTTAAAGTTCTAGCTATGGGCCATACAAAAATAAACATGGCCATGTTTGGCCCATGGGCAATAGTTTGCCCATCCGTATGAGTCTTTGAGTGATATGTCTATAGATTTAATATCAGATGTATTTTGTCATCTCTTGGTACATGGGTCTATAGCTAATCTACTCACAGTACATCAGTCTGGACTTAAAAGTTCTCCCAAACACCAGTGCTTACTTACCTTGTGGAGCAGTCACGGACATGCACATAAAATTTGCTATATACCACAGACCCTATCCATACAAACAGAATTTTGCATAAAATTCAGAAGGCTCATTGACTGTCTAGATCTGTTCATAGACCCTAGGTTAATCAAAATATGTTCTAGATAAGCGTTTTTTTCTTATTCTCTCCCCACACCCACCCCCCACCCCCAAATGGCCAATCATTCCTACATACTGATACAAATATCTTCTTCTAAGGGAACTTCGGGTAAAGTGAACAACATTCTGAGCATATGGAATTAAAAGTCTGGCTAATATACTTTTCATGGAATGTTTGCCAATTTGTTTATTCATTTTGCTATATTTAGATGTTTAACTAATTGAAGATTTTTTTTGCTATTATAAAATGGTGAACATCTTTGTGCATAAAACTTTTTGTTTTGTGACTATGTATTTTCTCTCATAACTGGAATAACTGGATCAAAGGATCAAAAGAAGAAAGGTTTTTAAGAATTTTGTTAAACACAACACCAAAGATCGTTATCAAATCAAAAGAGAAGAGAACAAAAGAGGAAGGGAAGAAAGAACACCTACAAAAACAAATCCAAAGCAATTAAGAAAATGTCAGTAGGAACATACATATCAATAATTACCTTAAATGTAAATGGATTAAATGCTCCAACCAAAACATACACTGGCTGAGTGGATACAAAAACCAGGCCTGTATATACACTGTCTACAAGAGACCCGCTTCAGATCTAGGGACACATACAGACTGAAAGCGAGGGGATGGAAAAAGGTATTCCATGCAAACGAAAACCAAAAGAAAGCTGGAATAGCAATACTCATATTAGACAAAATAGACTTTAAAATAAAGACTGTTACAAGAGAAAGGGAAGGACACTACAGAATAATCAAGGGATCAATCCAATAAGAAGATATAACAATTGTAAATATATATGCACCCAACATAGGAGCACCTCAATATGTAAGGCAAATGTTAACAGCCATAAAAGGGGAAATCAACAGTAACATAATAATACTGGGGGACTTTAACACCCCACTTACACCAATGGACAGATCATCCAGACAGAAAATCAATAAGGAAACACAAGCCTTAAATGACACATTAGACCAAATAACCTTAATTGATACTTATAGGACATTCCATCTGAAAGCAGCAGAATACACTTTCTTATCAAATGCACATGGAACATTCTCCAGGATAGATCACTTTGTGGGCCACAAATCAAGCCTTGGTAAATTTAAGGAAATTGAAATCATATCAACCTCAAAACTGAGATGAGAAATCAATTACAGAAAAAAAATGTAAAAAGCACAAACACATGGAGCCTAAACAATGTTACTAAACAACCAATGGATCACTGAATAAATCTAAGAGGAAATCAAAAAATACCTAGAGATAAATAAAAATGAAAGCACAATGATCCAAAACCTATGGGATGCAGCAAAAGCAGTTCTAAGAGGGAAGTTTATAGCAATACAATCTTACCTCAGGAAACAAGAAAAATCTCAAACAACCTAGCTTTACACCTTAAGCAAACAGTGAAAGAACAAACAAAACCCAAAGTTAGTAGAAGGAAATAAATCATAAAGATCAGAGCAGAAATCAATGAAATAGAGACAAAGAAAACAATAGCAAAGATCAATGAAATTAAAAGCTGGTTCTTTGAGAAGATAAACAAAATTGATAAACCTTTGGCCAGACTCATGAAGGAAAAAGGGGAGAGGACTCATATCAATAAAATTAGAAATGAAAAGGAAGTTAAAACTGATACCACAGAAATACAAAGGATCATAAGAGACTACTACAAGCAACTATATGTCAATAAAATGGACAACCTAGAAGAAATGAACAAATCCTTAGAAAGGTACAAACTTCCAAGACTGAACAAGGAAGAAACAGAAAATATGGACAGACCAATCACAACTACTGAAATTGAAACTGTGATTTAAAAACTTCCAACAAACGAAAGTCCAGAACCAGATGGCTTCACGGGCAATTTCCATCAAACTTTTAAAGAAGGGTTAACACCTATCCTTCTGAAACTCTTTCAAAAAATTGCAGAGGAAGGAACACTCCCAGTCTCATTCTACAAGGCCACCATTACCTTGATAACAAAAACCAGACAAAGATATCACAAAAAAAGAAAATTACAGGCCAACATCACTGATGAACATAGACGCAAAAATGCTCAACAAAAATACTAGCAAACTGAATCCAACAACACATTAAAAGGATCAAATACCATGATCAAGTGGGATTTATCCCAGGGATGCAAGGATTCTTCAATATATGCAAATCAATCAATGTGATAAATCATATTAACAAATTGAAGGATAAAAACCGTATGATCATTTCAATAGATGCAGAAAAAGCTTTTGACAAAATTCAACACCTACTTATGATCAAAACTCTCCAGAAAGAGGGCACAGAGGGAACCTACAATATAATAAAGGTCACATATGACAAACCCACAGCAAACATCATTCTCAATGGTGAAAAACTGAAAGCATTTCCTCTAAGATCAGGAACAAGACAAGGATGTCCACTGTCGCCACTCTTATTCAACACAGTTTTGGAAGTTCTAGCCACAGCAATCAGAGAAGAAAAAGAAATAAAAGGAATCCAAATTGCAAAAGAAGAAGTAAAGCTGTCACTGTTTGCAGATGACATGATACTATACATAGGAAATCCTAAAGATGCTGCCAGAAAACTACTAGATCTTATCAATGAATTTGTTAAAGTTGCAGGATAAAAAATTAATGCACAGAAATCTCTTGCATTCCTAAACACTAACAACAAAAGATCAGAAAAAATTAAAGAAACAATCCCATTTACCATCACATCAGAAACAATAAAATACCTGGGAATAAACCTACCTTAGGAGGCAAGAGACCTGTACTCAGAAAACTGTAAGATACTGATGAAAGAAATCAAAGATGACATAAACAGATGGAGAGATATACCATGTTCTTGGATTGGAAGAATCAGTATTATCAAGATGACTATACTACGCAAAGCAATCTACAGATTCAATGCAATCCCTATGAAATTACCAATGGCATTTTTCACAGATTTAGAACAAAAATGTTTACAATTTGTATGGAAACACAAAAGTCCCTGAATAGCCAAAGCAATCTTGAGAAAGAAAAATGGAGCTGGAGGAATCACGGTCCCTGACTTCAGACTATACTATTGCTACAAAGCTACAGTACTCAAAACAGTATGATACTGGCACAAAATCAGAAATATAGATCAATGGAACAGGATAGAAAGTCCAGAGATTAACCCATGTACCCATGGTCAACTAATCTATGACAAAGAAGGCAAGAATATAATGTTGAGAAAAGACAGTCTATTCAATAAATGGTGCTCAGAAAACTGAATAGCTACCTGTAAAAGAATGAAATTAGAACACTCTCTAACACCAAAAATAGAGAATGGACTTGAGGACACGGGGAGGGGGAAGGGTAAGCTGGGACAAAGTGAGAGAGTGGCACTGACATATACTCATCTCCAAATGTAAAATAGATAGCTAGTGGGAAGCAGCCTCATAGCACAGAGAGATCAGCTCAGTGCTTTGTGACCACCTAGAAGGGTGGGATAGGGAGGGTGGGAGGAAGACGCAAGAGGGAGGGGATATGGGGATATATGTATACGTATAGCTGATTCACTTTGTTATACAGCAGAAACTAACACAACAATGTAAAGCAATTATACTCCAATAATGATGTTAAAAAAAATGAAATTTGAAATGGATTAAAGACCGAAATATAAGGCCAGATACTACAAAACTCTTAGAGGAAAACATAGGCAGAACACTCTCTCTCTGACATAAATTGTAGCAAGATCTTTTTTGACCCACCTCCTAGAGTAATGGAAATAAAAACAAAAATAAGCAAGTGGGACCTAATGAAACTTAAAACCTTCTGCACAGCAAAGGAAACCATAAACAAAATGAAAAGACAACCCACAGAATGGGAGAAAATATTTACAAACAATGTGACTGACAAGGGATTGATCTCCAAAATATACAAACAGCTCATGCAGCTCAATAATAAAAAAATAAACAACCCAATCAAAAAATGGGTGGAAGACCTAAATAGACATTTCTCCAAAGACGACATACAGATGGCCAAAAAGATGCTCAACATTGCTAACTGTTAGAGAAATGCAAATCAAAAGTACAATGAGGTATCACCTCACGCTGGTCAGAATGGCCATGATCAAAAAAATCTATAAACAATAAATGCTGGAAAGGGTGTGGAGAAAAGGGAACCCTTCTACACTGCCGGTGGGAATGTAAATTGGTACAGCCACTATGGAGAACAGTATGGAGGTTCCTCAAAAAACTAAAAATGAGAGCTACCATATGATCCAGCAATCCCACTCCTGGGCATATACCCAGAGAAAACCATAATTCAAAATACACATGCACCCCAATATTCACTGCAGCACTGTTTACAATAGCCAGGGCACAGAAGCAACCTAAATGTCCATCAACATAGGAATGGATAAACAAGATGTGGTTCATATATGCAGTGGTATATTACTCAGCCATAAAAAAGAACAAAATAATACCATCTGCAGCAACATGGATGGACCTAGAGATTGTCATACTGAGTGAAGTAAGTCAGACAGAGAAGGACAAATATCGTATGATATTGCTTATATGTGGAATCTAAAAAATGGTACAAATGAACTTATTTACAAAATAGAAATAGAGTTAAAGATGTAGAAAACAATCTTATGGTTACCGGGGGAAAGCGGGGGGGAGGGATAAATTGGGCGATTGGGATTGACATATACACACTACTATATATAAAATAGATAACTAATAAGTATCTACTGTATAGTACAGGGAACTCTACTCAACACTCTGTAATGAGCTATATGGGAAAAGAATCTAAAAAAGTGTGGATGTGTGTATATGTATAACTGATTCACTTTGCTGTACAGCAGCACAAAGTAACACAACATCGTAAATCAACTATACTCCAATAAAAAAATTAAAAAAATAAAATTTTGTACCATAAAGAATTTTGTTGCTAACTACTAAATCAGTTATATATATATATGATATATATTTATATATATCATATATATTTTTTAATATGGGTATATATATATATTTTATTTTGGGGGTCATCATAGGAAATATTCAGGTATTGTACAGAATGCAACATTATTTGTGGTGTTTACCCCAAACATCACTTTTTATTTAGGTCCTCTATACTTTAAAGGTCTAAAGAATATGAATCCCTAATCACCTGTCCTCTTGAGTACCAAGAATCCTAATATACTGAATACTTACCTTTGCCTCAGTGAACAGTCAATCCTGAGATCTTTGTGGCTTGATATTATTTTGATAATAATTAAATTTCTGGTAGAAATTACTTCGGTAGAATTTTCATTACTCCATTTATTCACCCAACAAGTATCATTTAGTATCTATTTTGTACAGTAGTGTTCTAGGCAAGAGAATATATCATCATTATCATAACGTCATTAGGGGCAATAATAATATTAAAACAATAGCAAAGCTTTTATTATGTAGTGCATACTAGGTGCCCACCATTGTTTTAAGTGCTTTTACATGTATTAACTTATCCTACTCTACGAGGTAAACAGTTTTAGCATTCCATTTCACAGATGAGGAAACTGAGGACTAACGAAGTTTATGAATAAGCCCCAAATCATCTAACAAGTAAGTATGAGAACCAATGTTTGAACTCAGGCAATCAAAATAGATAGCTCCCGGTCTCATGACTATCCCACGCTAATATAGTGAGAGTATTCTATATGGGGTGAAGAATTTTCCATTTCAGTGTTTCGAGTCATCTATACAGATGAAATTTTGTTTGCAAGAGAGGTGAATAAGATGAGGAAGAAGTGACAATGTATCATGAGCTTGTATGTTTCTCTTTTCCTGGACGTAAGTCCAAGCGAACTTCCTCCCTGCACACGGGTGAACCCTTCCCTGAACAGACACATTCAGACCATGTTAGCAGAAGACCATGTTAGCAGAAGACCCTGTGGCCCAGACTCAAGTAACAGCAAATGTTTTTTCAAAACATTCACCGGTTAGGGTGCTATTCTTCAGGCATGCCATTTCCCAGAAGGTTCTTTTGTCTTTTTCCCCAAGCCTCCCCTGATTTTAGCTCCATTTATTTTGCTTGTTATCCTCAGGGCCTTGCACAAGTTCCCAGGTCTTAATGCAGCCTCACAACAGGATTTGAAGGGAGTGAATCTTCAGTGACTAACGCTGTTGGGAATTCTGTTAAAGAAACACTTTCCTTATTAAGAGAAAATCTGTGCCCTGCCTCTAGGTCACTCTTAGCTTCCAGACACTGCTTGAGACAGCTGTGATTCTGATTGCTTAATTCTGTTCTAGAGACTCATAGAGAGCAGAAGCACACGTTTTAGAGTCTACAGACCTGAGTCAGGCTCTCACCTTTATCCCTTACTAACTGTGTGACTTGGACAAGGTATTTCATTGCTAGTTTCCTTGTGTGAACACCAGGGGTATAAGTCCCACATTGAGCGATCACAGATATGAAGAATGAATAATATTTATTAGGTAGGAAGTACTCAATAAATTGTAGTGTATTTCTCTTCTCCCCAGACTTTTAAAAAAAATACATCCTTAGTGATTAGGTGGAAGAGAGAACAGGAAATATGAACTGCTGAGAATTTAACTCCTTAGGATAGATGCATGAAAATAACAGAGTCATCAAAATTATTTCTAGGTTGTTAAATGCAGATTTTCCTCCAAATTAGCATCAGAACAATCTTCCTGAAACACAGCTCCAAATATTTCCTTCAAATCCTCACAATCTCTCAACGGCTCTTCACTGCCTGCAGGATCAAGTCCAAGCCTCTTAGCTGGGCACTCAAGACCCTACATAACATCGAACAAAATTAAAATAAAATTCTTAGGCCTCGCCACTTCCCCTTGTGTAATTATGGTCCAGCAAACTAGAAACATTCATTATTCCTGGAAGATGCTTTCCTGACTCTATGCCTTTGTGCCTCCTCTATCTTTCTCTTGGCACGTTCTCTCTGTATTTCTGCCTGGTGATTATTCCATTCTTTAAAGGCTCTCTTTAGAAGCAATTACTCTTGGCCTCCACAACTTCATGGGTCAGCAATCACAAATCCCTCCCCTTTTCACTTCTCCATGGTATTTTGTGCTCCCTCTATCAGAATGTCTTGGATTCCACCTTGAATTTATTTGAGGGTGTGGTCAACTACTTCCCTTTTAGTTCATGGGCTCAAGAGCAGGCCTGAGACTTTATTACCTTTAACTATTGTAAAACGTGGCACAGTGCCTCACGTGATGGTCTGTCCTTAATAAATGTTTATTCATTGAATGAAATAGATAAGCCGGACATAAAAACTTTGGCCCAGAGTTGCCCACCTAGATTCTAATCCTAGCTGGTGATCTTGGGAAAGTCTTTTGTCTACAGTCGACAATGTGGTTAGAAGCTTTCAAATTAGACTTCATGGAGTCAAGTTCACTGAAGACCTTCTGGCTCAAATCTGAGGGGAGACGGAATTCCAGGCTTTCTCTCCTGTTACAACTAGCAAAGTTCCTCTTTCATCTATTCATATCAGGGATACCAGATGAGCTTTTATTTAAAGAAAATATTTTGTACATTAAACAAATTAAACCGTGAGACTGGCTAATCTGTGAGGGTCCTTCCATTTCTCACTGCCGGATCTGTCATAAATACACACACAATCAAAGACATATTTAAATGCTGCTCCATGATAACTGGGACTGATTCAAAGCTTCCTCAAATTCAGAAATGAAGGGGCAGAACACTACTCCTTACTGGATACTTAATATATGTTTTGAGTATCTACTAAGTGCCAATTCAGTGCTAGTAATTTTACTAGTTTATATGTCTACATATATGTCTCTGTTGTAGATTTTAACTTTAAAATCTACAACATAGGCATAAGTTTTCTCACTTTACACATGACAAAGAAGATGGAGTAAAAAAATGCCTCCCATTAAACAGCCAGGAGGAGTTGGATCCCTGATAGAAAGCAGGTATGACCAGCCTAAAAGCTTGTGCTCTTTCCCTGGGATGACACCTACGTCAATACAAACGGATTCTGGGAATTGAAACACACATACTCATACCCAAAACAATGGGGTGGTTTTGGAAACACCTCTCTTCTCTTCATGTGTAAGATGTATCTGTTATTTGGAGAGTAGCAGTGACTCAGACAGCCTCATTACAATTTCCCATAAGAGGTTCAGCTCAGACCAATGAATGTAATGATTATAAAGCCTGTTCCCATGCTGTTCAACTCATATTTGCTCAACCAGGAGCTGGCTTGCCTATACTGGAATTGTATTCACTGCCCAGAAAACATGCAGGGAGGTTTTAGCTAAAGTACCCAGCAGGAAACAAAAGCCCAGTTTGGTCCTGGAGAGAGGGAGGTGGTGCAGCCTTAAGGGGGAGTCTGAGAAGTTCAGTTGCTGGCATAGGGCCACGTGATGGCTATGCTGAATTAATTAAATTTATGGAGGGAACTTTGGATACAAATTAGTAGATTTAGGCAGGTCGTAAAGCAGGATTTTGTGGGGTTTAGCTGGAGACCATTGAAAGAATGATGTTTTAGTATCTTATCCAAAACAGAGTGCCCTCAGCAATATCCCTGAAGGGAACCGTAGGAACTTGGACATCATTTAGTGCTGAAGTGTCAAACTGTTTTGATTGTATTTCACTCTGATGAGAAAAATTCCAGGACATCACTTACACCATCCTTTTCTCCAGCTGAAAAAGAACCAGTATCCAAGCAGGACCCTGTGTGGCCTTCCCAGAACAATCCTTTGCTTTAGCTCGCCTCTGAAGTACCTAGATAATAGTATCTGATGCATATTTCCTTAGTTTTACAGATGCCAAAACCACGAGTAAATGGAAGAAATTAACTACTTGATGATCATAAGTAGCCCCTAGACCTTCTGGCGCCTAAGGATTGATCACCATCAACCAATCAGAGAATTGTACACGGGGTGATCATATCCCCTGGGAGGCCCCTCCCTCACCCTGTCTTTAAAAATGCTTTGCTGAAACCCATGTCCTCAAGTCCATTCTCTACGTCTGCATCTTTATTCCTGTCCTGCCCCTAGGTTCTTCAGAACCATTTTTTTGTTTGTTTTAGATTCCATATATATGTGTTAGCCTACGGTATTTGTTTTTCTCTTTCTGACTTACTTCACTCTGTATGACAGACTCTAGGTCCATCCACCTCACTACAAATAACCCAATTTCGTTTCTTTTTATGGCTGCGTAATATTCCATTGTATATATGTGCCACATCTTCTTTATCCATTCATCTGTCGATGGACACTTAGGTTGCTTCCATGTCCTGGCTATTGTAAATAGAGCTGAAATGAACATTGCATCACCAAAAATCTTAATAAAACACAACAGGGGGAAAGGAAGAGAGAGGAAAGTGATTAATATTTATAAATGTGTCTATATTTACATGTAAGGGAGTATGCACAGCTATATATTACACATACCTATAGAACGAGCAAGAAAGAAAATATGCAAAGTTGCTGCAGTTCTCTTCATCGTAACTAGTCATGAAATCTTAGTTGATGTCTGTAATTTCTTTCTTTCGCTGTCAATTCCACGTACCCTTTGTCCTCACCTAGCTCCTCACCTGGTTACCTGAAAGATCTTAAATCACAATGCTCCTCAACAACAAAAAAACAAACAACCCCCCTAAAATAGGTATAAGACCTAACTAGACATTTCTCCAAAGAAGAAATACAAATGCCCAATAGGCACATGAAAAGATGCTCAACATCTCTAATCATTAGAGAAATGCAAATGAAAACTACAATGAGGTACCACCTCACACCAGTCAGAATGGCCATCATTAAAAAGTCTACAAATAACAAATGCTGAAGAGGATATGGAGAAAAGGGAACACTCCTACACTGTGGGTGGGAATGCAAGTTGGTACAGCCACTATGGAGAACAGTATGGAGATTCCTCAGAAAACTTAAAATAAAATTACCATATGATCCAGTGATCCCAATCCTGGGCATATATCCAGACAAAACTGTAATTCAAAAAGATGCATGCACCCCTATGTTCACAGCAGTACTATTCACAATAGCCAAGACATTGGAAACAACGTAAGTGTCCATCGACAGATGAAGGGATAATGAAGATGTGGTATATATATACAACGGAATACTACTCAGCCATGAAAAATAATGAAATAATGCCATTTGCAGCAACATGGATGCAACTAGAGATTATGATACTACGTAAAGTAAATCAGAAAGACAAATGCCATATGATATCACTTATATGTGGAATCTAATATGTGACACAAATGAACCTATCTACAAAACAGAAGCAGACTCACAGACACAGAGAACAGATATGTGGTTGCCAAGGGGGAGGGAGTTGAGGGAGGGATGGAGTGAGAGGCTGGGGTTAGCAGATGTAAGCTAGTATATATAGAATGGATAAACAACAAGGTCCTCCTGTATAGCACAGAGAACTCTATTCAGTATCCTATGATAAACCATAATGGAAAAGAATATTAAAAAAAGAACATATATATATATATGTATAACTGAATCACTTTGCTGTACAGCAGAAATTAATGCTATGTTGTAAATCAACTATACTTCAGGAAAAAAAAAAAGCCAGGCAGCAGAAATGATCCCCCAAAACCCCTGAAAAACAAAAAATAAGAAACAATGGTCCTGATTTGGGGTTGTCTTAATTTTTCATTAATTTTACCATTATATATGAGAGTACTAATAGGCACACCAAGGAAGCCTCCAGTTCTAACCAAAGTCCTTCTTAACCTAATTAGATCACAAATAATCAATCCTTCCTTGGTAAACAAAATCAATCATTCCCAGCCAGTTCTTGATCCACTGGTTTGCTGACATCTGGAGTTTAAAATGGCCACGGGGTTAATGAAAAGGAACAGCTAAGCAAACCTCCACCAAGTGCTTAGAGACTCTGTTTTGATATTGGGTGCCCTCACAAATCCCTGAGGCTCCATGGGGAGGAGGTTGAAGAGTTTTCTTTCCAGGTAGCCAGTACTGTGTTCAAATGATGCTGCCATAAAGTATGACCTAAACTTGTATGCTTTGAAGCCCATTTTGCCAAGGGGCAAAAAAGAAATGGACATTTCTGAAGCTCAGGACAGCATTGTAACTTAAAACACATGGTTCAGTATGACACTATGTGGCATGATATATTTGAGTTACTGGGAGGATATAAATAAAAGAGCATTAAAGATGGTTTAAAAAAAAGTTAATAAATAAATAAAATGGCCGGGGGCAATCTCAACTTCCAAACTAGTTCCTTGTTGGAAGCATTTTCAGAAGAGTTCAAAACTGTTAAGAAGTGGTATCAAAAATACAGCAAATAGAGAAAGGGATCACCTCCCCCTCCTCCCACTTCATTCCTAGGTCCATGTTTCTTGCTGTTGGAAAAGTAAAGCCATAGACTGATGGCTGATTCAAACCATATACTGCATCCTTGGGAATGTTGTGTCACAATTACCAGTGGAACTGTAGATTTAATGGTCCATTACATGTGTGTCAGGCCAGATGATTTTGGGGTGGTAGGATATATGGAAAAAGCAGAGAATTCTGTGAGAGCCCACCGATAGATTTTTTTATGCTTTAAGTGAGTACCTTGGTCACAAGCAATACTGTATGGAATACCATGTCAGAGAAGAAGGCTTTCTGTGAGTTCAGGGTTGGTTAGGCTGGCATACCAATAGCAGTCAGGTGGGGCAGGGGAGGCAACTCCATATCCAAAGTATATGATTATTCCAGGGATGAAAAATAATAGCCACTCCCTGCTGGATGAAGTCCACTATCATCAAGCTGTTGCCAGGTGGCTGGCTGGTTCTCCTAGGGAATGGTGTCGCTTATCCGGGCTCGTTATTGGTCTCTGCTGTTGGAAAGTAAGGCCATCAGCACTGGAAGTAGCCGTGACATCCTTGGAGAGGGGAAATGCATGCTGTTGAGCTCATGCACAGCCTCCATCTACGGCTCCATGACCACTGTGTACACACAAACACACCCAGGGTAAACCAGGCATTGTGCTAAGGTGGGTACGGAGCAGAGTAGTGGGGATCAGATCAGGCAGAGCCTTGTAGTCCCTTGGTCAAGCATTTGGATTTACTGAACAACAATGGAAAGTCACTGGTGGAAGATGTTCTGCATAGGAATGACGGGGTCTATATCTAAAGACTGTTCCTACAGCATTATGAGTATGGGCGGCAAAGCTGGGAGTCTAGTCAATTTCCATACATACCTTTATACACATATTTGAACTTCCATGTAATATCCATAACGATTTTATACTTTTTCCTATAAAACTATCCTTCAAAGAAACAAATACACTCTCACCCTCCCCCCATAAAGGGGACAGAAAATACCAACAATCATTGACTTCCAGGCCCAGTGAGCAAGTACTAACGTGGCTGGGACAAGAGAGCAACCAACATTCACACAAAGGGTCACCTTGCCCATTTCTTTTGCAGTAGATGCCCTGGGTTAAAAACAAATATCTTCACACTTTGTGCCCATTCTAAGAGTCCATCCTCAGGCTACTCAGCACAAATAAACATCCTTCTGCACACTTGGACATTTCATGAAACAACAACATTGCATGCTGTTAAGTAGAAGCATGATAACCATCTTACAAAGAGTTCTGCAGAACCAGAAAAGAAAGATATTAATTACTGCAGAATATTTTGATAATTTACATAGAAAATCCAAAAACTGATAAAATTTGAATTCAAGATCCATATTCAAAGATAAATGTCAATCCTATACACCAACAATTTATTTTATAGAGAAAGATATTATTCGCAACAGCAAGTTAAATTATAAGGCATATGGAAAGAAACCTAATAGAGATGTATAATATCCACATTAAGAAAGTTATAAAATGCTGTTGAAGGAGATAAAAAAAGATTTATCTAAACAAGCAGACGAGCATGTATAATTTGTTTATGGATAGGAAATCTCACTATCCTAAAGTGGTCAGTTCTACCCCAAAATAATCCATATATTCAAGACTATTTAAATCAAAATCTCAACGTGATTTTTCATGTCACTAAGTAAACCACTTCTGAAATTTTTGGAAAAAGCAATTATCTAATATTTTCCAAAATGATTATAAAAAATAAAAAAGAACCAAGATAGCTTGCCCTATTAGACTTAAGACTTTATAAACTATGGTAATTAAAACGTTAAGGCAGAGGCTTAGAAGTTGACAGGTAAAGGGAATCAATTAGAGAGACAAGAAAGTCATTCAGGAACATGCGGAAATCAGTACCTGGTGTGCATGGCATACAAATCCTGTGCAATGACGGACTCTTCAATAAAAGGTATAGTGACGCAGTTAGCTTTCCTTATGGAAAATACAATCTAAAGCAATACTTCACATCATACAAAAAATAAATTGCAAGTGCATAAAATATCTAATTTATAAAATCAAACTTGTAGGGAATTCCCTGGTGGTCCAGTGGTTAGGACTCTGCACTTCCACTGCAGGGGTCACGGGTTCAATCCCTGCTCAGGGAACTAAGATCCTACAGCCATGTGGCATAGCCAAAAAGAAAATGAAAAAATTAAAAAAATAAATTGTGGAAAATAAATAAATAAAATAAAACTTGTAATACACTTAAAAAATGTAGAAGAAATGTCTTTAAGACATCTAAAAATGTAAGCATTTCTTAAATAAGACAGATTAAAAAACAGAAAAGATCAATAATTCTCATTATATCAGAATTTTAAATTTCTGTAATATAAAGAAACCATATACAAAGTTTGAAAAGGGCCACATTTGGAGAGAATATTTCCATTAAACATAAAAATCAATATTTAAAAGAAAAATAATTCAACAGAAAAAAATGAACAAAAGAGTTAATTGAATGAACAGACAATCCCAGAGGCGCAGCCAATAAATATATAAAAACATGTAACCTCGCAGGAAAGTGAAACAAGGAGAGGCTTATGCACAGGTATCGGATGATGGGCAAAACTCGGTAAGTCTGATATTACAAAGTGTTAGCCAAGATGAGGGCAAATCAAAGCTTTCGTACTCTCTGTAGTGTGAATACTAATTTATAAAATGAATTGAGAGGGCAATTAGAAACCTAGTGAAATTGAAATGAACATATCCTGCTACATAGCAATCCTGCTCCTTGGTTTACGCTATAGAAAAATTCACATACTAAGAGAGTAGAACTTTAGCATTTACACCACCGAAAGAATAAATAACTATATGAGGTGATGGATGTGCTAAATCAAATAATTAACTGTGGAGTGACATATACAACATGACAGCATTAAGGCAAATTAAGAGGGGATAAAAAGCATACCTAAAAAGTGGTGTGGAAGGGTACACCCAAATCAAGATAGAAGCTTCCTTTGGAGAGGGAGACTTAATAATCCAATTTGGTAACAAAGGAAGTTCCCCCCCCCAGGCATTGTATGACTGGAGCTTACGTGATAAAATATTTTTATTAATTCTTGTTGTTGGGTATTGGCATTTCCTTCTGAATTTTTTTTTTAACTCTTCAAAATTAAAACACACACAGAGCTCTCAGTGACCACTAAAGAATGGAAGAAAAATGGAGAAAATGGCTCTTGAAAAGTTTAACAGAGAACCAAGAAATGGAACAGTTAATGGAGTAAACCTGTGGGAGACAGAGTCAAGGGATAATTTTTCTTTTTGTTTTTCAGATATAAAAGGCTAAAGGATGCTCCTAAGACATTGGGAAAGATTCACTAGAGAAGCTAAGACTTCTTTTTTTAAATTGAAATATAGTTGATTTACAATGTTGTGTTAGTTTTAGGTGTACAGCAAAGTGATTCCGTTTTATATATATATGTATTGTGGAGTCATTAAAAGGTAGAGAGATGTTTTCTCCATTGAAAATAGAAAAAAACGATGATGCAAGTTTATACAGGACTGGTGGTGTGAAGACCATTAGTCTTCCCCAGTCCGGGTGGCTGTTTCTCCCGATAGATTTGGGAAAGTCAGCTGGAGTAGTGTCTTCTAATCACCACTGGAGGCCAGAAGTTGCCCAGTTCTGCTGTCATTATGACTGAAGGCCAGTCTTGGTAGGAGATATGAGTCTGCAAAGACACTGGGTTGATGTGTAGTATATTGTGGTGGGTAAAGAAGGAAGCTTCATACAAAGATAGTGCAGAACTTAAGCCGCATCCTACCCCAGGGGTCAGGTTTTATCCATGCGTGCAGGTGCTTTTTGGCTTCTTGTGTTGTAATTACTCCCATGTCCAAATCTGTTCCTTTGGCAAAAGATTCCTAAACGGAGAGTTTGGAACATTTGCAGCAACCATTGGTACAAGGAAAGTGCAACTTCCTTTCCCCTTTCTCAGAAACTTATTTCAAAAAGAATGTTAATGGAACACATAAGCAGCTTGGAAGTAGTGAATGGAGGCATGTCTTAGTTTTAAAATTTTTGATCCTAGACACCTACACCTGAGAGAGGAATACTAGGTGTCACCTAGTATATATTAAGAGGGCACCCATACCAAAACAGATAAAGCGATTCACATCTGATGACTTTAATTTTCGGTTTGAAATGTGAAGCTAGGTCATCAGCTGAGAGTGAGGAAGAGATGGTTTGAGAAGAGAATTAGCTTTGAGATAGTCGTTTTGGACCATGACAAAAAGAAATATTAGAGACACATGGAAGGACTCCTAGGCAACTCTCCTTTCAACTTAATGATCATGTAGGGAAAATAAAACTTGTTAGCACATGTGTGTGATTTTCCTCAGCCAGAGTCAGCTGCTCAGGTGCAGATCTTGAAGATATGGATCAAAATTTTCATCTAGGATGAGTAAAAGAGAGGAAGATAAAGACCAAGAAAATGACAGAATTTTTAAGAGATTAATAATAATGAGAATGAATCAAGCAATTCATGACCAAACAGCTGAAAAGTGGGAGATTCATTAGCAGTGAGAAAGTGATGGCGTCATTGGCTTGAATCCCTGATGAGGTTAAAAAAAAAAGCACAGGGATAAATGGGGGTTCTTAAAGGCAAGAATAATAGGAATTTATAGATGGAAATTAGGATGTTTACTGTTGGGCTTCCCTGGTGGCGCAGTGGTTGAGAGCCTGCCTGCCGATGCAGGGGATGCGGGTTCGTGCCCCGGTCCAGGAAGATCTCACATGCCACGGAGCGGCTGGGCCCGTGAGCCATGGCCACTGAGCCTGCGCGTCTGGAGCCTGTGCTCCGCAACGGGAGAGGCCACAACAGTGGGAGGCCCGCGTACCGCAAAAAAAAAAAAAAAAAAAAAAAAAAGATGTTTACTGTTATAATTTTGGAAGTTATCTAGTCTTAGATGATGATAAATTCTGGAATAAAACTTCTGACTCGTGTGCAAATAAATTACTGGAGTTGAAGAGATAAACTGAGAGACTGCTGGATGATTAATTCATGTAGATGCTGAGGTCCCTGACAAGAGGAATTGAGACAGAGAGACTGTGGTTCTAGAAGTAAAAAGAAATGAAGAAAAGGCAAGTTCCTTCATAGAAGACAGAAACCAGGGGGAAAGAAGAGGTCCTACCTTGATGATAAGAGCTTCAAAAGAGGAGGAGATATGTCCACACCCCCCAAGAGAAGGAAGGATGTAAACGATCTGAAACTAGCAAAGAGGAGCAAGTGGACACCTAACCAAACCCCTGGCCCTCAGATGAAAAGTGAACAAGACCACAAAATCCCACAATCCGCTTAATTTTGAAAGAGCCGCAAAGAAAGTAATGTCCTCATGGGCAGCCTTACTTTACTTCAGTCAAAGTAGTAGAAGGAATGTTCAGAAAAAGAGGTTCTGAGTATAAGAACACTGACAGAGAACAGTCCAGAAGTTGCAGAGTGCCCGATGGAAGATTTGGAGAGGGAAGAAAAGAGTGGAAAATTACATCAGATGAGGGGATGTATACAGGGCAGTAGGGGAGGAGGGCAAAGGTACTAATTGCTGCCTAGGGGCAAGGACTTCAACACAAACACAATCAAAATCCCAGTAAGTTATTGTGTGGATATTGACAAACTGTCTCTAAAGTTTATATGGAGAGGCAGAAGACCCAGCCTAACCAACACAAGATTGAAGGAGAAGAACAAAGTTGGAGGGCTGACACTACCCAAGTACTATAGCCTTATTATAAAGCTACAGTAATCAAGAGTGCGGTATTGGTGAAAGAATAAACGAACAGATAAATGGAACAAAATAGCCCAGAAATAGACGTTCACAACTATAGTCAACCGACCTTTGACAGAGGAGCAAAGGCAATTCAGTGGAGAAAAAACAGTCTCCAAATGACACTGGAACTGGACATCCACATGCAAAAAAGTGAATGTATACACAGATCTTACATCTTTCACAAAAATGTACTCAAAATGGATCATAGACTTGCATGTAAAATGTAAAACTATACAACTCCTAGAAGATAATATAGGAGAAAATCTAGATGACCTTGGCATTGGCAGTGACTTCCTAGATACAACAAAACCATGATAAGTAAAAGAAGAGAATGGTAAGTTGGATCTGATCTGCAAAAAACACTGTTAATAGAATGAAAAGACAAGCTACAGGCTGGAAGAAAACTGATCTAAACATTACACATATTCATATGAGAGGTAACCACAACTGGTTAACCACACCGGGTGATAGATACATACCTAAACAAAGTATGTTAAAATGTTTGGAGCTTGGCGGGAAACAAGACCTACAGCAACAACAAAAAGATAGCATGCAAATGCAAAGAAAAAAGGAGCAGCAGTTTCAACACTAATATTAGGAATCATGAAAAATAAATCTCCACTTTATAATTATTAATGGGACAATCAGAAATTATGACTTCATGTTTGCGTATGTTAAGCAATAAAGGGTAATAATGTATTAAGCAAAAATATGATAAAAATACAACATGAATGGGAATATTTAACACTTTTTTCATTGTTTACAGATTAAATAGATCAATCATGCATAGATATAGAGTAGGGGTTGGAAAATATTTTCTGTAAAGGGCCAGATAGTAAATACTTTAGACTTTGTGGCTATATGGTCTCTACTGAAACTGCTCAGCTCTCCTGCTGTTGTATGAAGGCACCCATAGACAATGTGTAAACAAATTGGCATGACTGTGATCTAAGAAACTATTTATAACACAGCTGCCAGCTGCATTTGGCCAGCGGCAGTACTTTGCCAACCCCTGGTATAAACTATCTGAATAACAATAAAAATACCCATCTCAAGTATGCCTATTTGTTTTTATACACATGTGCACCCACATATAACTCTATACCCTTTACATCGAGACTGCATCCTCTTTCCAAACACTATCATTCACCTACCGCATTTTAAAGAACAATAATTGTTTAGAAAGGATCAGATTTGTTCAGCACAATTTAATAACCACACAAATAGCAAAAGTATAAATTTTAAAAAGCAACCAATTATTTTTAAAAAGCTTTCTCTTGACCACTCTTGAACCAAGCAAGTTCATGTATCTAGTGCAGGATATCTAGTAAATAATGTCAATGATATCACTGTAGTTCAAATTGTAGAGATCGTATCAGCACTGAATATCTAAGCTATGAGATAAAGCTAAGAATGTTCTAGGGAAAAAAAAAAAAACAAGAAAAAAATGAAGCTTTAAATGGTTTCATTTTTAATCATGAAAGAGTAAAACTGGAATAATTTCACTGAGTTCATTACTATATACAAATAACTTGCCTGGGCAGATCCTACATAATAGCTGCAGAATAAGCAAACCAAGGAAGCAGCACCATGACAAAATTATTTTAGTTTGTGTGAAGAAATCTATTTCTGCAGGAGTCTGCTGTGTTTCTCATGACTGCGTGCTAAAAAGTGCAGGACTTCACCTCATTACAACAGAACTCCCGTCCTGAGACACCTGCTGAGGGATTCAATGACGATTTATGTATGTACTGAGGGGAATCATGGAAGCTATCAACATGATCAACATAGATTTCTATTTGTAAAGGTGAGCAGACAAGCAAAAACCACCAGATACATGAAGAAAATTGGCCACTCTAAAGAAGATTACCTAACTGAGAAATCATAGTAAATACTGTCTAATAAACAAGAATTTGAGATACAGGGAAATCACAATGCGAGATAGACAGATAGACAGACAGACACACAGACAAATGGATTTGAGGTGCTAATAAAGTATTAATAAAACTGGCTTCTTTTGGCAAAGGAGAAATTAAAAAGTATATCAAAAATTAAAATTAAAAAAATTAAGTAGTGAATATCATAATGGACAGAATTGCATACTGAATTAATGAAAAGAGAGCCAAAATTCTCCCCAAATTCAAAGAACAAAGATAGAGAAATAAAACTTATGGGAGATATAACCAGAAAAAAAAAATTGAAAACAACTCTGAATTCTGGGGGAAGGGGGAGGATTGTGAGTCAAAAATTTTATTGTAAACTAAATTATTATTATTAAGGAAAAAAAGTTTAAAGACATGTAAAACCTCAGAAGAATATATTCACAAATCTTTCTGAAAAATTTTATTTCATGTTAGTACCTGAGTAGAAAAATCAATAATATATGTAGCTGTAGTCTAGTTTAGCAGTCTTGGGGAAGACTGCAAGGACGGAGGGGAAAGGGAAAGTAAGATTCCTCTATCCCATCAACCTGATAGCTCCATGGGATTGAGGTCACGCTCAGGGTGACTAGCTTAAGGCAGTAACTGGCAGAAGGGAAGGGTAGCACCTCATGGAGCTGAAAAGAGAATGAAGAACTGTTCCAAAAATGGAAGCAAATACAAAGAGCTCGAGAGAGATAGCAAAATCATAACATTAGTTTATTCCAATGAAAGAGAGGCACGCTTTTATAAAGAAGAGAGGGAGAACCAGACACTTTAAAGATGATGGATGGATGAATTGATGGGTGAGTGGGTGAATGGATAATCCAATAGATATGCATACATGAACATCAACAGAAAACATTCTGGATCCAAAAATTAGGTATGATTTATGGGGATTTTCCTTTTAAGTCTTTCTATTGTTGTAAAGTGGTATAATAAGCACCTATTTCTTTCATTATAAGAGAAAAAATCTTTATAGATTTAAAATAGAACACTAATACTTTATCTAACTTAGCATATTTAAAAAATTACATTAAAAGTCCTCCCCATCATTAACTTGAAAAGAAAATCTATATAAAACCTACAGCTAAATCACACTTAATGGTGAGAAACTAGAAGGTTTCCCACTAAGATAAGGAACAAGGAAAGAATGTCTCTTCTCACCACTCTTTTTCAACATTATACCAAATGTCCTAGCTAATACAATGAGACAGGGAAAGGAAATGAGAGGTACACAGACTGGGTAGGAAGAAATAAAACTGTCTTTGTTCACAAACGGCATGACTCTATATAGAAAATCCAAAAGAATCAGCAAAAAAAAAACCCTCCTGAAATAAGCAATTATAAAAAGGTTGCAGGATACAAGGTTAGTATACGAAAGTTAATTGCTTTCCTATACACCAGCAATGAGCAAGTGGAATTTGAAATTAAAAACACAATACCATTTACACTAACACACCAAAAAATGAAATATTTAGGTAAACCCAAACATAACAAAATATGTACAACAAATATTTGAAGTAAACTACAAGTCTCTGATTAAAGGAATCAAAGAAGAACTGAATGAATGGAGAGATGTTCCATTTTCATGGATAGGAAGACAATATGCTTAAGATAGTATTTTTTTTTTTCTAACTTAATCTATAGACTCAACACAAACCCAGTCAAAAACTCAGTAAGTTATTTTGTGGATATTGACAAACTGACTCTAAAGTTTATATGTAAGCACACACACACAAAAAAAAACCCAAAAAACAAAATCAAAACAGAATAGCCAGCACAATATTGAAGAACAAAGTTGAAGGACTGACACTACCCCATTTCAAGCCTATTTCAAAGCTACAACAATCAAGAGTGTGGTATTGGTGAAAGAATAGACAAATTAATGGAACAGAATAGAGTTCAGAAATAGACATACATAAATACAGTTAGCTGATCTCTGACAAAGGAGCAGAGGCAATACAATACAGCAAGATAATCTTTTCAATAAGTGGTGCTGGAACAAGTTGATATCCACGTGCAAAAAAAAAAAATCTAAAGACAGAACTTTATACCTTTCATAAAAATTAACTCAAAATGGATCACAGACCTAAACAAAAAACATAAAACTATAAAACTCCTAGAATACAACACTAGAGAAAATCTAGATGGCCTTGGATATGAAAATGACTTTTTAGATACAACACAAAAGGCATAATCCAGGAAGAAAATGATTGATAATATGGACTTCCCTGAAATTAAAATCTTCTGCGATGCAAAAGTACTGTCAAAAGAATGAGAAGACAAGCCACAGGACAGGGAGAAAATATTTCCAAAAGACATCTGATAAAAAGTGCTGTCTAAATTACACAAAGACCTCTTAAAACTCAACAATATGAAAGCAAACAGCCCAATTAAAAACGGTCCAATGATCTTAAACACCTCATCAGAAAAGACACACAGATGACAAATAAGCATATAAAAAGATGCCCCATATCATTTGTCATCAGGGAAATGCAAATTAAAACAATGAGATAGCACTACATACCTATTAAAACGGCCAAAATCTGAAACACTGACAATGTCAAATGTGGGCAAAGACCTGTAGCAGCAGGAACCCTCTCTCATTGCTGGTGGGAATGCAAAATGGTACAGCCACTTTGGAAGACAGTTTTTCAGTTTTTTTACAAAACTAAACTTACTCTTACCATACAATCCAACAATTGGTCTCCCTGGTATTTACCCAAATGGATTGAAAACTTAAGTCCACCAAAAACCTGCACACTAATGTTTATAGCAGCTTTATTCATAATTGTCAAAACTTGGAAGCAACCAAGGTGTCTTTCAGTCATTTAATGGATAAACTGTGGTACACCAGACAATGAAGTATTATTTGATACTCAAAAGAAATGAACAATCAAGCTATGAAAAAACACGGAGGAAACTTAGATGCTTATTACTAAATGAAAGAAGCCAATCCGAAAAGGATACTGTATCATTCCAACTATATGACCTTCTGGAAAATAAAACAAAACAGAGACAATAAAAGGATCAGAGACTGTCAGAGGTTGGAGGGGGGTGGAGTGGGGAGAGGAATGTACAGGTGGAACACTGAGGACTTTTAGGGCAGTGAAATTACCTTGTATGATATTATAATGGTGAATAAATGTTATATTATTTGTCCAACCCACAGAATGTACAAAAGCAATAGTGAACCCTGATGTAAACTAGGAAATCTGGTTGATTATGATGTGTCATGTAGTTTCATCAAAGGTACTACTCTGATGGGGGATACTGATGATGGGCGAGCCTGTGCGTTTGTAGGGACAGGAGGTATACGAGAAATCTCTGTACCTTTCACTCAATTTTGCTGGGAACTTATTAAAACTGCTTTAAAAAATAGTCGATTAAAAAGAAATCTTCCCCATCAGATAACTCAGTCAGGACTTGAAAAAGAGTTAATCACACAAAATTACGGTTAAAAAAATAAAGCTCTTGTTTACGTTCCAGTTCAAAATAGTTATATGGCCAGACCAGTATGTACCAAATCCCTAAATGCAAAGCATCTTTATTGGGAAGAATCTTCCTTCCCTTCATGTCCATCCTCCAACTACTTATTTCACTTTTATTTATTTATTTAATTTTTGGAGAGAACTGACAAGCAAAACTCTACTCATCACTCTGAAGATTTACTTCAAAGGCTTACAGCAATTTACCCCATGCCAACTCAAGCAAACAATTACTCCAAAATTGGGAGAAAATCCATTTTTTCTGAATGTGAAACTTTTTCTCTATTTACAAGTTTAAATAATTAGTAAAGCAACTCAGAATTGAATTAATCAAAGTATAATAAAGTGAGTATTCTCTGATTTCAGGGTACACTTAATTTTTTTTCATAATTTTAAATATATAAATAAAGTACCACAATTACAAAGAGAATGAAAGCAGAATCAGTCTCAATTATAGTGAAAGGTATTATTTTTGTAATTTGTTTAATATAATAAACACCATATTGCTTAGAAAATTGTGCTCAGGACACCCAACTGAAGGTCAGATCAATGTCAGTGGAAAGGAGTTTCATCTTATTTTCACTTTCCTTCTTCCTAATGATAGTAACTCACATGCGCAGTCTTCAAAATGAACACCTGTCTCCCTCACAGCCCTCCCACCGCTGCTCTGTAGGGACATTCTGCATGACAGGCTCTCTTAACACAGCATGAGGTACCTGGTCCATTTGCAAGGCAATGTATAATTTTCAAAGTTTGGATGGAGGATAAGTAGTATACTGGAAATAAGACATGTCACTGAAAACAGAAATATAAAAGAATAGAGCCTAACATAACCAATGTAATAGTCTCCACAAGCTGAGAATACAAATGAAGTCATGGTATTTTTATTTTTCCCTACAAATCACTGGAACCCCATTTCCTTATTAGCAGGAAATCCAGTACTCTCCTCTAAATATTAATATGTGTACCCCATCCCTTAAATTATTCAAGAACCCCAGTTTCATGCTTCACCCAGAGCTGAATCCTCTGTTAATGCCAAGCATGGAATAAACTGGACTCCAACTAGTCTGTTATTGTAATAGATTCCTACGGTCACACCGTATCTTTACTGAAGTTTACCCTACACAATCTGATTGGTGATGTTCATCTACTCTAATAATGATATTTCTGCTTGTTGAATCCCAGGTTCATGACGAAAGAATGACTCCACTTTTCTGAACGTGGGATTCGGTTGATAGCACTTAGCAATCTTAGCATACGTGTCTGAGAAGGAAAGCAGCCCAGAAGCCTCAAATAAAGAATCTAGACTTACTATGCCTCCCCCACCCCATTATCAACTCTCCAAAAACACTGGGTCACCTTCTTTATGAATTTTCTAAAAAAAAATAAGAAAAGCCTCATTAAATCCTATTCCTGGAAAATTAAAGATATTTTTTCTCCATCCAACTTTGTCAGGGCGCCTATACTCAATAATGCGAAGATGATTTGTTATTCCAAGAAAGTATCCTTAGGAATTTCAGGGTGACTCTCCACTCTGGCTCATACTAAGAAGAAAAGCGTTTTGCTGCCACAGAAAGGAAACTAAAATGTTGATCACCTCCAGGGAAACCCTTTGGTAAAGCAGCTGGTTACACTAAGAATAGAAACTTTGTTTTTCCTGTCTTCTGAAAAGATAGTAATTTATCAAAATGGTACTCTCTACTTATTGTTGTGTGCTATGCTCTCACTCACCACTTATTTTAACCATCTGCTATATCACTATATAATAGAGGGGGAAAACTGACACTTACTGATGCATCTATTTAATGCCATTTAATTACATGATCTCATTTGAGCCTCCCTAACAGTAGTACTGTGATGTACCTTTATGGATAAACAATGACTCATCAAACTGAGTTGCCTGCCTCAAAACTCCAGCTGTATGGCTTGTGGGCAGGACTTGAACCAGACCTACTCGAGGCTATCACCCCAAACCGTATAATTACCGCAAGTTAAGAGGAAAGAAAAATGAATCTCAAAGATATCAAATAATAGACCTATACTACGATCTCACAGCTGACAAGAATCCAACCTAAGAGTCAAACCCTCCAAATGCTGGGCCTGTTTTTCACAGCATTTTTTCTCCTTTCAAAGAATAAGAACAAAGTCATACTGCATTAGTGGCCACAGCTGGCTCTAAGACACTTCCTTTCTGTCAGCATCAGAATGAAGAGAGGCAGACGCTACTGAAGGTCATCAATCATCTGGAAGAAACCCTGAATGGGGCCCATTAGCCATAAAAACAAGATGTTTTGGGACACCTTTCAGAAATTCTCTTTCAGTGACCTTCACAATACAATGACGACCTTGTCTCTGTTATCAAAGGACTGTCAGCAAGCACTTAAGGAACTCACCTGCCTGCTAAAATGCCACACAGACCAATGGAAAATTTCCCTCAATCAGGAGCAGAATGTCAGGGGCTCCTCCTGATTCCACAAGATCGGGAGACAGCCTAGCACAGCTCGGGGGCCGCTGCCTGTCCGTCTGACCTTTGTCAGCATCGACGTGACCAGCCATGGTAAGAATTTAACAAGGAAACCACTAAGGTCCTTCCCCTCTCCATTGCCTTTGAGAATATTTAACATTTTCACTTGTAGCTACAAAAGCAAACCTTTATTTTAAGGGCAAGTCATTTCTCCATAGGAGACTCAGAGAAAGTTGAAAGCCTTCAGTCAACTAAACAATGTTGGAAGCAACCATTATCGGATATTATCCCATATGCTTTATATAAATTATTGCATTTAAGCCTATGGAAAAGCACAGGTGAGGATCCTGGGTTTCTGCGCATGTAAATAGTTTAAAAGGCTTGTCCTAGCATCAGCTGCTAGTTAGTTGGGGGCGAGCTCTCTTTCTATGGTACCAAGTTCCATCCCAGAAAACCTCCTACAGAGAGTTTAAGAACAAAACACAGACAAGTAGGCAGGGAGTGTCAGGGAACCTGATGTAACCTAGCAGGACCCTATGAGGTCTTCCCAGAAAACACCCCCACCCATGTCCTCCGCCTGCCTTTTGCCTGCAGAAAATCTTTAGTCAAAGAATAAACTTAATAAGAGAAATGAGAAAATGCAAAAAGAAAGTAAAACAGTCGAGCAAGACAAAATAATAATACTTTAGCCACTAAACAAAGTCAGGACCTTTAGTTCCTCCTCAAGGGCTACAGATAATATTCTGAGCCATGTCCTTCGAGCTGTTTTGCAGCTACTGAACCCCCACTCCCCACCCCCGAGGTGGGAGAAGTTAACTGTGTGCTGCCCACAAGCACGCAGACCCCAGACCAGTTGGAACCAGAACGTTAATGGTGTTGACTCCTGATGACCTCACCACCAACCAATCAGAAGACTGTCCACAAGCTGATCACACACCCCACAATTGCCCTCCCTCACCCTGTCTTTATAAACCTTTCCCTGAAAGCTTTCGGGGAGTTCAGGTCTTTTAAGCACCAGCTGCCCTGGCCTCCTTCCTTGACGCCTGCAATAAAGCTATTCTTTTCCACTTCACCCAAAACTCTTGGGATTCAAATTGATGCCAATGTACAGAGGCCGGGTTTCGGCAACACTGAGAAGTGTAGGATATCCCATTCAGCCCCTAAGGAAGTGCAGTCCTACACCCACACCCGCCTCCGCTGTCCTCTTCCCCTTTCTAAAACCACCGTGGACACAGGTCTGGTGAGTTGCGAGGCAGACGGGCAGGGGCCTCAGCATCGGTGCCCTCATTCAGCCAACAGCAAGCTGGTGACTCCAAGCAACTGCTTACCCTCTCTGGGCCTCAATTTACACATCTATAAAGGGGGGGCTTTGAACACGATATCTGCAAGACTCCATAGTTCTAATACCCTCTGAGTTTATCATCCTCAGATGGTTATAACAACACTATAGGTTGACATAAAATATTAAATTGCCTTATTCAATGATTAATGAATGGAAGTGAATTAGCGGTGATGTGTTATTTTCTCAATAACCTTTGAGCCAATTCACTGAGAATTAGAGAAGTGTCAAACTCAGAATACAGACTTTTACACCACAAATTGTTCCTGCTTTGGGGAGGGCAAAGGTAAATATCAACTAATATTTTTATAATGTTCTACAGTTTATATAATCCACATATATTCTGTTATTAAATCTCCCCCAGTCTTTGAACTAGACATTAACGTTCCCAGTTAACATTATTAAGACCCAGAAAGTATAAATGAGTTTGCCCAGAGGGGACAGGGCTAGTAGGTGGCAAAGCCAGGACCAAAATCCTTGCCTTGCCAATTCCAAACCTCATGTTCTTTACACATGCACACATTTTCTTTAGAATAACAATCAGTAGAATCCATTTTCACCCAATGAATTAAAATTCAACATTTACCCTCAAAGACATCACTAGATCTATTCGGAATATGACGTTTCTGAATAGTCTGAAGTTAATTATGTTATGGGTCCCTAAAGTTCCAGCTTTTCATTTTATAAAAGCAAACATGAGGGCTTCCCTGGTGGCGCAGTGGTTGAGAATCTGCCTGCCAATGCAGGGGACACGGGTTCAATCCCTGGTCTGGGGAGATCCCACACGCCGCGGAGCAACTAGGCCCGTGAGCCACAACTACTGAGCCTGTGCGTCTGGAGCCTGAGCTCTGCAAGAGAGGCCGTGATAGTGAGAGGCCCGCGCACCGCGATGAAGAGTGACCCCCGCTTGCCGCAACTGGAAAAAGCCCTCACACAGAAAGGAAGACCCAACACAGCCAAAAATAAATAAAATAAATTAATTGAAAATCACAGCCGAATTTAAAAAAAAAAAAACTTTTTTTAAAAAAGAAAAGCAAAAATGAGAAGGAAAAAATATTGGAATGTTTCTACTTTTTGCCACTGAAAAGTGAATCATTTTTTTGAACTAAAGGTTCACTGTGTACCCAAATGCAGGTCTGACTCAGTTCTGAACTGTCGAAACATGTTTTCCTGCCCAGAGCTAAAACTGTTTCTAATATACTTTTCAAACACTGTGACCAAACCGACAAAGTTTTCAAGTTCCTCTGTTGTTTAAATGAAGCAAAATTATTTCTTGAAAAACAAAAAAGCATTAAAATGCCACTAGCCCATTTCTTCCCCGGGAAGGAGAATTAGCCCCTGGGGAGCTTTAAACGGGTATCATTTCCTATAGCGCTAAGCTAGTTTCCTAATAGTGCTAAGACTACTTCCTATAGTCTTAGTTACAGTTTTCCCAACCTGTCGAGGTGATCTCTGTGGGAGGGTCAGAGACTGCAGGGGCCCTGGAGCTGGCTGGAGATGCCGGCTATGTGGAGTGACAGCCCAGCAGAAGGAGCGGGCTAAAACCTGGAGTTGTGAATGGGGTAAAGCAGAAGCAGATGGGGGCAAGCCTTACGTGTTCCTCAATTTCCTGATAACGTCCTGTGAGTTGGAGAGACAGGGAAGGAGAAGCCGGAAGTGAACTCCAGGCTGGGCCTTGGGAGCGCAGCTATTCGGAAGGTCCTGTTGTCCCCACTGCAAACCACGCCCCGAACCACAACCATGTCTGTGACGATCAAGGCAACCAGCTTCTAGTCCTGGCTGGTGACATTAAACTCTGACGTTAAGCAAGGAGCGAAACTGAGCAGGACCCTGTGGAGCCCTCTTGGGTACAAAAGCCCCTCCATGTCCCCCCTTCTTGTTTGTTGAAAAAAGCTGTCCTTTCCTTGACCTTCCTGAGTGCAAACAGCAGACTCAAGCAGTTACTAATTAGGGAAGTGGGGGAATGCAGAAACAAAAGCAGTGGAGAGAAAAGTAATGACAGCTTAAACAACAGTTCAGTGATAAAACAGAGTCCTCAGGGCATATACGTAACAATCTGAATTGTTAAAATGTTACTATTCTTCCCTGTTGGTTAATTAAGAGCAACCGCACTGGACTCACTAAGCTAAAATGGGAACCTGTTTCCAAACTAAATACCAAAAACCAGGTTGAATCCCTTCCTTGGTCAAAGCCCTTTTCACAGCTGATCAAGGAAGATCTCTCAACGCAGTATGGCTTGGTAGGCTTGGTGCCTGTCCAAAACCTGCCAATGTAAGGAAGATTTCTCTCTTGAGAAAGAGAGGCAGAGAGAGGGAGGGCGGGGAGAGAGAGGGTCATCACTATTCATCTGTACTATATATAAATTTATACATTTACTTATAAATGTATGTCGATAACTATTTATTTACGTGTCACATCCATTCCATGAAAGGCTTGAAGCCAAGAGAATGAAAAGTTCATTCAGGGTCTTCCCTGGTGGCGCAGTGGTTGAGAGTCCGCCTGCCGATGCAGGGGACACGGGTTCGTGCCCCGGTCTGGGAAGATCCCACGTGCCGTGGAGCTGCTGGGCCCGTGAGCCATGGCCGCTGAGCCTGTGCGTCCGGAGCCTGTGCTCCGCAACGGGAGAAGCCACAACGGTGAGAGGCCCGCGTACCGCAAAAAAAAAAAAAAAAAAAAAAAAAAAAAAAGCCCTCGTGCCTCTTTGCGCTCAGGGCTGACCTATCCCTTACACACAGTGGCCACGGTACACAGGGTCCGCAATACATTTAGGGGAGCATGAAAATGATTTAATTTGATTTAACATCAGAAAAGTTAATGTAATGAGTCTGGATTATATTCATCTTTATACCATCACATTAAAAGAGAGAGAGAGACGGAGACAGAGAGAGAAGATGGGGGAGGGGAAGAGGGAGGGGAGAAGAGAGAAATTGATGGAAGAAGACTAAAACGTTTAGGGTCCACAAAAGTCATAATGCAGCCCAGCCCCCAACTTCCCCCACTCCTTTCCCTGGTTATCTCCTACCCATCATTTAAGGCTCAACTGGGGGGTCAACTTCTTGAGTAAGACTTCTTTGAAACAGGAGAGAGAAAGCAAGAGAGACTGAAAAACTAGTAATCAGTCATTAGAAGAAGCCCAAGCTTAAGTCAGAATCTCCTGCATCAGTACCATGATGAGAGAATGGGAAGCTTCTGTCCTTGTAAGGCTGTCAGGTGAGAAAAATGCAAGATGAGCAACACTATATCCAGGCAGGAGTCAAACCCAAATTACTTTACAAACATAATGAGGAAGGAGAGAAATCTATGGAATCTCATTTCCTCCTCCTGGTTACAGAGAACGCTTATTTATCGATCACTTCTAATAACTGATTAGCTAATAAGAGGCTGCTTTTATAGCTGTAGGCAACAGTGGGTCCACTGTCACTAGGAAACAGCTTTTTTGGGAGGGAAAAAGGAGCCAGCAAGGAGAATGAGGTGGTGGGAACATCTTTCAATCAAGAGAATCACTTGAAGAAACAAACACTTCCTATTTTGCTATGAAAATGCTTTTGACTTTTCAAGAATTCAGACTGATCTCTTTGCAACTCCTCCACGTTAAAAACATTTTCCTAGAAGTGCAAAAGTAGCCCTACTTATCATTGTAAGTTCAGAACAGATTAATTACTTCTACACTCAAATTTCATTCTCTCATCCTCTCTTTCACTTTTTTTTTTTTTACTGGAAAAGAAAAAAAGACATAACGGAATATATATTTAAGGAATATATATATTCATCAATTCAGGTACCTATCAACTGATAATATTCATGGAATTCTTTAATGAATAAATAAGATTCACTTGTAATTATTACTTTTGTTTACTACAGGAGCTTAGAAATAGCTTCTACTAACTCTTCCCTCTCCTATGCAAATGTTATGCTACTAATTTGTTCAAAAAAAGAAAAAAGTGAGTCTTCCTAAGTGTAATCTGCATGGGTTTTGACTAAGTGGAGTAGAAATACAGATGGTTTCATAGTATTTGTGATTACTTTCAAGGTAAGCATTCAAAGATTTCAAATGGCATCTTGATAAATGGCCCATGTCTGCTGAACTGATTACTAGTGGTTAGGAATTCTAAATAATGTAACCACAAATAAGTGGTTAAAGATATTTTAAACAGCCAAGTTTCATTGTATTGCTATAATTTTCTATGGTTGTAAACTCCAGTAACTTGTCTATCTTCTCCTAATTCTCTACTCAGGCTGAAAAGGAGGCTGAGAGCTACTCATTCAGATGGTTGTCACTAGTTGTAAAGAGGTGGTTATTACTCATTATCTCAGCAAATGTTTATTGAATTTTTGCTATTTCAGGACCAGTTCGCTATATCAAACACCTATCAGTACCTGGAACATACTAGATAATGTCACTGTTAATTTTTTATGGGATAAAGAAATGAGCCATAAAACATCGACATGAAGCCAAGAAGTCACTTTCTCCTACCTAAATCAAGAAGTTTTATAAATTTCTTTTCATCAAAATGGAACTGAGGGCTTCCCTGGTGGTGGCAGTGGTTAAGAATCTGCCTGCCAATGCAGGGGACACGGGTTCGATCCCTGCTCCGGGAAGATCCCACATGCTGCGGAGCAACTAAGCCCGTGTGCCACAACTACTGAGCCCGCGTGCCACAACTGCTGAGCCTGCGTGCCACAACTACTGAAGCCCGCACACCTAGAGACCTTGCTCCACAACAAGAGAAGCCACCAACGTGAGAAGCCTGCGCACCACAATGAAGAGTAGCCCCCGCTCGCAGCAACTAGAGAAAGCCCATGTACAGCAACGAAGACCCAACGCAGCCAAAAATAAAAACAAATAAATAAATGTATTAAAAAAAATGGAACTGAAAGGTTGGCTCTTTACAGCCACCACATAACATCCCCACAGAAAGAGAAAGAGCTACGCCCAGTTATTTTCTGTATTTGCAAGAATGTGAAGAAGGGTGATGAAATCAAATAGCTATAGCAGTCAATATGCAGTTAAAGAAAACTCTATTTTTGTCTCTTTTTTATTCCAGCTTTATTGAGATATAATTGACATAACATTGTGTAAGTTTAAGGTATACAATGTGATAATATGACATATATATTGTGAAATTATCACAATAAAGTTAGTTAATGCATCTATCACTTCTCATAATCACCATTTTTTGTGTGTGGTGTGAACACTTAAGATCTACTCTAATTTTCTTTCTAATTTTCAGTATATAATATATAATACAGTATATAATACAGTATTATAGACTATAGTCATTATGCTATACATTAGATTCCCCAGAACTTATTCGTCTTACAGCTGGGAGTTTGTACCTTTTACCAACATCTTCCTCATTTTTCCTGCCTCTCAGCCCTTGACAACTACCATTCTACAATGTTTCTATGAGCTTGTATTTTTCAGACTCCACATATAAGTAAGCTGCTATAGGAAAACTCTATTTCAAAGTTTGAGTCTTGGATGAACGCAGTCAAAAGGTACAAACTTTCAGTTACAAGATAAATAAGTACTAGGGATGTAATGTACTACATGTGAAATATAATTAACATTGCTGTATGTTATATATGCACCTTCTAAAGAGAGTAGATCCTAAGGGTTCTCATCACAAGGAAAACATGTTATTTTTCCCTATTTCTTTAATTTTGTGTCTATATGAGATGATGTTCACTCAACTTACTGTGATCATTTCACGATGTATGTAAGTCAAATCAGTATGTGGTACACCTTAAACATTACAGTGCTGTACGTCAATTATATCTCAATAAACCTGCCAGAAAAAATTCTGCTAACAAAAGTAAAATGAATACATAAAAATAATAACGTTTGAGCCTTTGCAGTTGAAGGACAAAAGCTTTTACAGTCCATACTGATATCATGAACAAGGGCCAACATGGGCTGATGTAGGGACACAGAAATAGACCAGTCAACCATGGAGTCCAAATGACAACAGAAGAACATTCGAATCAGAACAGAGGAAGACTCACCAACTGTGCTCAGCTAAATGTTTCGCCAAAACTCTAATTTGGACACATCAGAGACATTCTTCTGTATTGTGGAATATCATATGTCTGTGCTAACAGGCTAAACAGAGCTCATTTCTGAGCATGAGCTCCTTCCACACTAATCTCTAATTGACCTTAAAGCCTTCAGTATAAAAAAAAAAATACACATACTGTAGGATCACCAGCTCTTGTTGGTCCAAAATGAGTTCACCAGTAAGAAATCCCTCTTAAAAAACTGAAGAAGAATAAGGCCTCCTTGCTTGCTCTGTTTGGAACAGCCCTAAAAATACATGTCATCACCTAGAGGGGTGGGATAGGGAGGGAGACACAAGAGGGAGGGGATATGGGGATATAAGTATACGTATAGCTGATTCACTTTGTTATACAGCAGAAACTAACACACCATTGTAAAGCAATTATACTCCAATAAAGATGTTAAATATATATGTCATGAGTTTAAACACTGAATATTAAAGGAGGAAAACTTTCAGGCATGCTGTTCTTCGTTTTGTTTTTTTACATGTGACTCATTGAGGAATGCATTATAGCTACCTGGTCTGCTTTTTCTTTTTCTTCACTTTTTTTTCTTCAATAAGTCTACTATACTTCAGAAGTGACTTGTCCCACCCCAAATCCAACAGTGCTTACAACAGGCTACAAACTTTACTTGGTAAATGCTTTGTTTCTTATAAGTTTGTTTTATAAGGTCAAGTTCTAACACCCTTTTACTCCTCACCAACAAACTGGTTCAGCTGGTTTTAGAAAACATTTTGATCCCCATAGCTTAATTTCTGCTGGAATTACACTCCATCAGATTGCAGCTTAATTCATTTCATTAAAGGTTACTACTAGTTTAAACTGTTTCACTGGAGCCATGCTTTAGAAATGTTTTTAAATCATCTGGGTTTTTTTTTTTTAAAAAATCAAGGTTTTGTGTAATTGCAAAAAACTAGGTAGGGTTACATTTACTTTTTGTACACAGTTGTTCGATTCTCATGGCTATTTCTAAAAGAAGTACCATTCAACAGAGCTCTCAAATCAATGCAACTCACTCCAGGGAATGCTTTGTGTTCACACTCTATCTTTTGCATCCAGTTAATAAGAACAGCTCCATATTCCTCCAGTAATCACACTACTATTGAACAATTACATCGACAGTACTGTAGGTCTAATTGGGTAGTTTCAATTTCAAACTGAATATTACAATTTTCACTAAGAACTAACAGAGACGAAAAGAACGATAGTGACAAAATATGAATCTATGGTGTTTAACTAAAACAGCATCGTTTTAGTTATTACTTCCCCTGGGTCTATCAAACAAGGGAAGCCCGTGCTAGAACAAGTGAAGCAGAAGAAGGCACCGTGAATTGGTGAGAAGAATACTCCCCAAACTCAGCTTTGCCTCCCTTGCTGTGCATTCTGGTGTAAAGGACAGAACTCTCTGAGCCTTACCTGCGTGATGGCTTTGCTCCAGGTGATGCTCCAGACTTCTTCTGCTTGTAGCATTTTATGCAACTCACTGACATTTTACAATTTTTATCTTTAAAATGAAGTCCATTTCAGGAAATTTAGATGTCCCAGGGAGGAACCATGGTAGTCACATACGTATGCATTGCTAGGCATAAACAGTATGCCGCGTTTTGTATTCTGAAGTTGTGACTTAAGAACGTGATGGAAATTTAGACTAGATTAGGTTTATCAAATAATATATATCAGCTTTTTATGTCAAGCCTGTCTCTGAAAATACTAGGGCTCCACGCAGTTGTTTGATAGCACACTCTCTACCTGCCTGCAGGATCAAGCTTCCAGAATACCTGTCTACAGTGGGGAGACCAGTGAGCTCCATTAGTGCAGCCCTGAAAACAGGAAAGGCCCTCCGACCTCCATCAGCTGGATACCGACAGCTGCAAGAACTACCTTCCCTCATGGCACCATGGGTAGTTTATAATCTTCCCTGGGGCAGTTCCTTCCACTCGACTCTGTTCCAAGGGTTTTGCAATTGGAAATCACGCACATGTTGCTCCTCAAGTCTCTAGGGTGGCCTTAACCACGGCCTTAAGGTCTCCCTCTTCTTACTCCTGGTTACTGCTGCTGAATGCGGCTTGCCTTGTCTTTAGCCCACTCCTCTCCCAGGTGATTTTTCTGAGAGCCCATGTCCTGACTAGACTCATTTACCCATTGCCAGGTCTGGGCTCCCCAAACCCTCCCTTTCCAGCGCTGTATGATCTGTAAATAGTCGCCCTCCCTTTCTCTCCTTTGCCCAAAGCTGCATGTAACAGATTAAATTCGTATCATCTCTTCCCCTGTGTCATTCCTTTAATCCTTTCATTGGTCTCCTTTGCCTTTGTGGTATTTATTTCTACCATCATCAACTTCCTTTTCTTTGTATGGGAAATGGCAACAAAAGCCAGATTCAGGCGAGGCAGAAGTAGCCTCACACGTAAGTGCAGAGAAAGAGACCCAAGTATAGGGTTGGCCAAAAAGTTCTTCTGCGTTTTTCCGTAACGTCTTACAGAAAGTCAGGAAACCTAGGATACGGTCTGAGTTACCAACTTCCTGTGTGACCCTAGACAAGTCAGATGGGTACCAGCAGCAAAGGTTCCCTTAAAACCTCCATATGTCTTTGAAGAAGCATGGCATAGAATTTGCATTCACTGGAGAGCTTCACATAACAAGCGGGGGAGTGCAAATGCATGAAAATCAATCTTGAGAACTTTTTCCAGCGATAATTATTTATCTGCAATATTTAATTTTCCTTTCAGAAATAACCTCATCCTAGAGTTCCCATATCAGAGTTTGCTTGTTTAGGTAGCTTCATCATTAATGTACATTTTGGTATCCTATCAGTGTGTTACTTCCTCAAGGAATGGAATCAAAGGCACCCCACCAAACGTGGAATCATTCTCACCATCAAACGGAAAGAGGGAAACAAAAAACCAGTCAGCTTCAGAAACAAGCAAATAAAAACAAACCCCAAAGAAAAATGAGAGGAGGAAACCATGCTGCCTTATTGAGAATTCAAGGCTGTTAACCAAAGCCTTCACACCTGCCTCTAATCTCGGCCTCCCCCGCAAGCCCTGCGTTCCCCAGGCATCACAGGAGGGCAAATTAGATCATATATGTGAAGTACTTGTAGGAGAGGGGCTACATAAATTCTCAGTGTTATCACTTTCTATTCTTCCCATGCCTTTGACCTTAGCTCAGTGAAAGTAATTTACAACTGGTTTGTAAGGGCACCTGACAGCAGTTCCACCCACCTCACAGGTAAAGAGGCCTGAGGCAGGAAGCACTTGGCAGTCACACTCGACTGCAGGACCCCCTCCAAGGCTTGAGTAAACCTAATTATAAGGCAGTAGCAGCTGTGACATGCCACGTGGTGGCAGATGGTGAGCTACTGCCAGATACGTTGGGAGGCAAAATCAATCAGACCGCTGCTTCCCACTTTACCAGACATCCTCCCCTCACCTGCCCAAGTGCACCAAGCGAAAGGAGGCACCTTTGCCGGAGTTTAGAGGTCCTGCCCTGTATATAGCAGGATCCATTGGAAAGTGCGGCTGCAATTTTCTTTTTTTCCCATTCACTGGTTTCAGGGACTTAAGGGAAAACAGATGAGAACAATTCCCCTGAGAAAGCTGGTAAAATAAATCACAATTAAGAAAAATAAACCAGGTATATTAATTCCCTTAGTTTGTGTCATCATTTGAACCCAGGCATACAAGTCATATATGTCCATCTTCCTTACTACCCACATCCAGTTACAATTTTCTATCAGTTATGATGGAAGATGGATATTCTCCTGAATATCCTCCAATTCACCCTTTTATTTATTCCCTACTGTTGTTGCTGTCATTAGTACCCCAGGAGCCTGTTTCCTGCAGCTTTTCAGAAAACTTCTGTGTAGTAGGATTTCTTTCGGTGCGTCCCTCCAATCAATCCCTTGTGCACTTTAGGAACCAGAGAAATTCTAAAAGGTGCAGTTCAGCAAACAAGTTAGGGTTACAGCTGTGAAGAGGAGGGAAAAGCCAGAGAGCTTTCTGCTGTCAGAGGCCTGAGAACGGGAGTCAGCTTTGGCCTCAGGGCAAGGAAGGAGGCCTTAAGCATTAATCACCAACCAGATACCTGCCTAGAAGGTGTCCCTGGCCCCCAGGTGTGTCTCATAAGACACATGCACACCCAGGATCTAATCCAAAAGACATTTGCAGCCTCACCCTTTATTTCTCCCACAGAATCACCCAATACTCTCAACAAAATTTAAAGCTTACTGTCTTCAAGCCTTTTTTTTTTTTTGAGGTACGCGGGCCTCTCACTGCTGTGGCCTCTCCCGTTGCGGAGCACAGGCTCCGGACGCGCAGGCTCAGCGGCCATGGCTCACGGGCCCAGCCGCTCCGCGGCATGTGGGATCTTCCCGGACCGGGGCATGAACCCGTGTCCCCTGCATCGGCAGGCGGACTCTCAACCACTTCGCCACCAGGGAAGCCTTTTTTTTTTTTTAAACCAAACATTTGCTTCTCCATCTCCATGCCAACTGCCTTCCTCCCCTTTGAACTCCCAAACCATAACCCCCAACATCCTCTTTTGTCTTTAGCTGAGGACGTTATTTAAGGTGAGGGTTGGAAAGTTACTCAGTTTTCCTGGGTCTCCCCCATGTACACATGTTATTAAAGCTTTGCTCAATTTTCTCCTGTTAATCTGTCTCATGTCAATTTAATTCTCAGGCCAGGCAGAAGAACCTAGAAGGGGAGAGGAAAACTCCTTCCTCCCCAACAATATGATGTAATGTTGGGATCATGTCTTGGGGAGATACGCCAAATATCTTCAATATGCCGAAGCGATAAACCAAAATCCTCATGCCCTCCCCACGCCTTTCACTGCATGCCACCAAAAGAGTTTATTTGAATATACGCTGATTCAAGTCAGGCAATGCCAAACCAAAAGTGGTTAGGAGTTCTTCATCAGCAGGAGCTAGGGGCAAGGTTTTTACGGAGAAGACATGAACGCAAAGCAGATAAATGATTTGATTGGTTATAGTTTAAGTAGCTGTATTATTTGGGAAAGCCTAGTTGCTATTTGTGATTGCTTGTTCTTAAGTTTCTTTATCATGATCGAGAGGATGGACTCTGGCTTAGGTTTGGGTTTACATAATCTTCCAAGACGTTAGAGCCACGCCAACATAATGGGTCCTTGTTTAAAGACTAACAGCGCCTGCATCCAACATTCAATCTAGAGGTATCTTTCCCTTTACCTCATTTAATGGATTCACTGCAATAGGGTCCTTTACAATTTGCCAGAATTTGAGAGATCAGGGAAATTAAAATTTCCTACAGTCAATATTTAAGCTGGATGGCTTTAGTTGGTTTTACCGTCCAATCAGATCTTTGGATCCCCCTATATATAATATCTACAACGTGTGGAAGGTATCACTGTAGTGGATATGAAACACTTAATACAAAATTTTTAAACAGTGACAATCTCAATCTTTACATAAGACAACCAAGCTTCAGGAAAATGAAATCACTTACCCAGTTTTGCACAACCAATCAGTAGCAAAATCAGAAATCAAACCCAGACTGTTCCCAGCCCAAACCATGTTTCTTCCCTTGCCTTCTGCCATCTTCCTACAACCAATGTCAATGCCAGCCTTTATTCTTCACTCTTTCAAAATCACAATCACTAACATGATTCATTTCAACTGAATTGTTTTTTAAAAACGCAGTTTCCATGGAAAAACTTCCCTCCCGCCCACTCCAGGATTTATAACCCAGCTTTCAAGACCAGAGCACATTTTTCTTCTTAGGCAAATTAATTACAAGCTGTGATTGAAAGCACCTGAACATTTACTGCTCCAATCTGCTTAGCAGGAGTGTGCTATGTGGAAGACTAGACCAAGTTAAGAGTACAAAGGTTTTGAACCGTTTGTGCATTAGTCGACTTCATTAAAAAGATGGAGAAATTAGTGCTTAGGCACGTTTCTAGGTACTTTCCAGGTCTGAATGTATCTTATTCACTTAACACATATTTTGAGCGAAATGAACATATTTTCACTGACAGTATCAGTGAAATCTACCTTCCCCTTTCTATTTCCATTGCTGTGCACTTATTTCAGGGCCCATCTTTTGCATGGGCAACGGCATTTATCAATCATTGACTCACGTAGCACCCACTATCGAAAGCCCGCTTCCTGGGAGGCATTTTCACACACGCTCTCCCATTTTGGTTCTTCAGACCACTCTGAACGATATTCCCTGCTCCCACCTCCAGAATTAAGTACATTCAAGCCAGAAAGTAACTTACCCGGCGTCACTCGACCTGGTAGAAGCAAAGCCAGATTTGAAAACGAACGTTCTCCCGTTTTTCCTTCAACTGTTGCAGCAGGGGAACGCGCAGCTCCTGACTGAGGGAAGAATCCACGCAGCGTCAGCTGCGAGTCGTGGTCAGTAGCCGGGCGGTGGGTGGAGCTTCCAGTGAAAGATAGGATAGGCCCGGAGAGATTCCGCGATAGCGTGGGTTTCAAGGAGCCTCCCACCGGGAATATCTTAGAAATGCATGCTCTTAGGCCCCACTCGGACAGAATCTGAAACTCAGGGAGCAGATCTGGGCATGCCCTCAAGGTCACTTGGACGACTGTAAAACTGGAGAAGCACTGAACTACAGGATCCTGTCCTAGGGTCTCTCAGATCCCCTTTCCCCCAGGAATCAGACAATGTAGTGCTCAAGTAGCTGTTTAAAGAAGAAAGTCTGAGACCATGACCTGACATGGCAAGAAAGGAAAGTAGAGGAAAGGATCTGTCACTATAACATTGAGTATATTCAATGCTGGTGAATTTCTGGATTTCCTCCATAACAAATGTGGTTATAGAATTCAGTCAGATTTAAGAACCGAAACTTTATTGGTAAGAGGGAATGAATTTATTCTGTCTAGCCTAGGAAATAGAATGAAGGCTAAGGGATAAAACGTAGGCTTTATATAAGAAAGACTTTAAAAAGTGAGGCAACTGATATATAATAAAATCATTGAAACTAACATGTATTTATCACCTACTGTGTGTCAAGCTCTTAAACTAGATGATGCATAGAAATTAATGCCTCGATGGAGCAGAGAAAGGCATGCATTTGCCTAATTTTAAAGTAGGTGTCAGACTCTGGCATCCAATTAAAAAAAACAACAACAACTAGATTTGAACAAGCAGAGAAATTTGCAAAGAATATGAACTATATCACATTTGGGGCACAGAAATATATGTGCATGTCTTCAGTCTCAAAGAAAGTCATGGTATTGAACCACGGGGCTGATGTGCATGGCCTTAGAGAAGACATGAACTATGGAGCAGAAATAACCTGACCCCATTAGCCAAGCTCAGCCTGCAGACCTGAGAGCTGAAGGGAAGTAATGCTTCTGGTTGTACAACAGATTTCATCTTGCTCCGGGGCAGCAGCTGCTCCTCCTAGAGAAGAACATGATTGCTCTGAGACTAAGGAGAACTAAAATCCTCAGGGATGAAGCAAAACTCTTCACGGGGCCCCCAAATGGTAGAACAATGGAGTGAAATGGGGATGGTCCACCTAGAAGAGCAGTTTGAAAGCATCCAGGGATCAAAGACTTAGATTCCAACAAGTAACAGTGGTGGACGGCAGCTCCAGGGCAAAGTCCAGAACTAGACTTGGCAAGGAAAGTCTGGAGCCGGGAGCCACAGCAGGAGAGAGGAGACCCCGAGGGGTGACAATCAACAGCCCAGGAGCGTCATCCTGGCAGAGTCAGTGGCAAGAACAGATGCCCAAGTGTCATCAGGGATTTACACTTGACCAGGATCCCCGGGTGGGCCAAAGGCTGGTCCCTCCAGCCAGCCTGATGGCATCTATAGGGGTTTCTGCCCAAACCAATTGACAACAAACACGGATGGGGAAGGCTATTGACATTGTACCACAGCGGAGGTGGCACTGCAGAGATCCCCATAAGAACCTGGTCACATGGGAAACAGCCCCAGGATTCCCAGAGGGACTTCAGAAAGAAGGAGGGTGCTTCTGAATGAGGAAGGGCAAGAGCCTTTTTTACCCTACAACGTTGTAAGGCTGAAGTCTCTCTAATTCTTAAAATTCTCCCATATATTATGTGTTGTTAGTCACTTTTCCACATTAAGGAAAGAAAAAAAAAATTAAAGGCAAAGTTTAGACAGCTCTATTACTGTCTACAGCCACATAGCAGTTAGGACTTAACCCAAAATTCAAATTAAGTTTATTCAGTCTTTTCTCTGTTCAAGTGTTTCTCAAAATGTGGCCACTTGAACGCCTGCAACCGAAGCGAATGACCTCCAGCATCTCTAGAGCTTGAGACCCAGTAACCAGAACTTGCATCACCCTCTCTGAGCTACTCTGTGTTATGCACAGTATGTTTCTGAGGACCACTCATCTATCCCATGTTGCTTCTGTAACTTGAACAACAAAACCGGGAGCCTTCAGAAGCATGTGTGCCTTGGAGAAGATGCATCCAGCCTGAGATGAATGCCCACACTCCTCAGATGTCTGGGGGTGGACCACAGCAGGAGAGGCGGGTGGAAGGAGGTAGCTTGATTTGCTGATCTCTGAAGGCCCAGCCACCTGTTTCTTTGATTTTTATGAGCCAAACCTCTCCAGTAGCTATGATGGGTTGAACTGTGGGTCCCTAAATGGTATGTTGGTTTCTAACCAGCAGAACCTCAGAGAGTAACGTTATTTGGAAATAAGGTCATCGCAGGAGTAATTCGTAAGATGAGGTCATACTGGAGTAGAGTGGCCCTTAATCCAATGTGACCCCTGTCCTTATAAGAAGAGGGAAGACCATAGAAGGCAAACACGCAAGGAGAACATCCTGTGAGGACAGAAGCAGAGACTGCTGTGATGCACCTGCAGGCCAAGGCCCCTGAGGATGGCTGGCCACCATCAGAAGCTGGGAAGAGGCAAGGAAGGGTTCTACCCGGAGTCACCTAGCGAGCAGGCCCTGCTGACTGTTTGACTTTGGTCTTCTAGCCTCCAGAACTTTGAGAGAATCAATTTCTGTTGCTTTCAGCCACCCAGTTTGTGGCAATTTCTTAGAACAACTCTAAGGAATGAATACGACGGCTAGTGATGGGGGAATTTAGCGCTTCCTTGCCTCCTTCTCTGGAACTTGAACTATTCTTCTTTCTTCATAAAGAGAGCCTGGGTTTGAAGTCTCCAGGACTGAATACATGCTATCAAATCAAAACAACGTCTCTCTCCACAGAATGTTGATGAAAGCTCTTTGAATCCTCCGGCTCCGCCCTCCTCCACTGTCACCCTATGAATCTCTTCTGGGAATTATCTATCCCTCTCTGCTACCTTTACTGTGAAGACAGCTTCCAAGGCCCATACACCCCTGCTGCAATCCCGCTCCAGGGCTGCTGCAGCCTACATTCCAAACTGCATGGAAACAAGCAATTCCTGGTACAGGAAGTGTTATCAGTCTTCCGGGGGGTGGGGGAATATATATATAATGACATTTTAAAAACACTGCCTCTGAGTAGTTGCTGCCAGTTGGAAGGGCCAAATATCAAGGCCAGAAGTCGTTTGCTGTTGAAATGTTTGTGTTGCCTAACAGGACCCAAATATTTGTAAATCAGGGACTGAAGCTAATACCGATCGCGGGAATAAAAAGGCAAAAGGCCAAATTCCCACTTCCGTCAGCTCAGAATAAATGTCAGTTTTTCTAAAGGCATATTTAAAGCCTGAATCCCAGGATGAATCAGACCAAGTGTTCTTATTTAGATGATAGTGAAATCAGGCCTTCGAGAATTGTTAGTCAGCAAAAGTCAATTTTGTGAAAGCCATGTTCTGGGAGAGGAAATGAAGAGATGTGAAACCAGAATTAGACCTGCCAGAGACCCAAAACGGTAAGGTACAGAGGAGCGAGATTCATGCTGTGCTCTTCTGGCCGGATGCAAATACAGGGAAGCTGGCGTAAGCAGAGTGAAAGGATTCACTCACTCTGCTAAGTTCTATGAGCTGCTTCCAACTCTAAGATCAGCAGCAAACCACAGTCTTATGGTGGTTTCCCTTGGTTACCAGACTGCTTCCACTCCACTGAACGACCTTGCTTTTTCTCTTGGCTACAGCCCCTCCTCCAGGAAGGCTTCTGGCTCAGCTGCACGGCAGTCAGCGCCTCACTCCAGGTCTCAGAAGCTGCAGCCCATCAGGTCTTGACTACTGTCTGGGTCCTTGGGTGCAGAGGTAACTTTCCAACAGAGCTTCTGGAAGATGGGGGCTGTAACTTCTCTTCCTGAAGCTTCTTCAGTATGAGGATGGTTTCCAAACAGGCTTTGGAGGAAGAGACACAGCTGTACATCTTGTCCTTGTCAGTCACGCAGTATGGGAACAGAAGAAAGTTGTGGCCAGAAATCAGCTCTGTTGCCTTCCTCTAACTCTATCTCATCTAACCTCATCGCTGCACAAATTCCTGACCTTGACAATTGGACCGTTAGTCAATCATTCCCTCCTCAATTTCTGCCCCTGGGAATTCACCCCACAGGCTGCTGGCTTCCCCTTGTCCCTGAAAGTCACCATATTAGATATCTAAAAGGTGGTTCAAGTCTAGCTGCTTTTCACAGCATCCTTTGGGGGCCATTCTCAAATATCCCATTGCACCAAACAGCGGGAGGGTAGTCTGCCCTTGGCTTCCCTGTTCCCTTGCCATGCTTATAGGTAGCTCCAACAGCTTGCTGCTTCTGGGCTAGAAGCAGGCAACTGATTCTATGGTCACCAGGCCATCTGTATTCACCTCCCATAAGAATGACCTCAGAGCACTAAACTCTGATGGGCTGCCCTCCAGTGACGTGTGAATTTTGTAGCTCAGTAACATCTACCTGGGGAGGGTGGTCCCAGTTCCTTTCTTGCTGACCCCCTAAAACTCTCTGGATCATTCTCTTGGAGAACCCTTCCCTGGGCAAGAAAAGGAAAAAGTCTCAGGTGTGACTACCACTGAAAAGTTTTCTTGTCCTCTAACCAATTCCCTCGGAATTTCTAGTCTCCTATTTGCACAGGTTGTTTGGGGATGGGAGGATGGGGGATTGCAAGACTGTTCTGGCAACATCCTCAGGAGCACTGGGAGAGCAAACTGGCAACAACTTGGTGCTCTATTTAGAATGTCACCGTACTTACTCTTTCAGGTTTTGGGCTTCAACCAAAATTCCAAGACAAAAGGAAAAGCCTCATTCAATATCTTATTTTAACAGCTTTGAAAATTACAAAGGACTCTTGTCATTGTCATTGTTGTTGATTTTAGCTCTTCAAGAACTCTAGTTCTCAGAATATAGAGTTGAGCTATCAACCATGGGGTAGTGAACACGAAATGCTGACCTAAGTTCTGTGTAGGAGCTATACATGGAAATGATAAGATAAAGTTCTGCATTAGACATGGGTGATGGGGAAAGCTTAGGGAAGAGACGTAAGTATGTCTGTATGTGTGAGGTTGGTCAAGGGGACTACTTCATGTTCTACTCCCGGGGTCAAAACTTTGGGAGGAAAGGATGGTAGAAAACCTCAAATAATTTTGGAGGATCTCAAAGCTGAGAAGATATATCTCTTGCCTTGGTGTGTGTCATATTTAGGGTATCCCTGTGCTTTGCAAGGAGCCAAAGGGTGGAGCAGCAGCAGCTCCAAGGAGACCCAGAGAAAGCTCCTTGGGGTCTTCTGCAGCCCTGTCACAGGGGAGCATTCAAAGGTGTCTGAAAGAGCTAGCAAATACAAAGAACCCTCCAGCTGGGACAAGAAGGAGACAGTGTGTACAATTGGAGGCCATGGTGAGTCGGCAAGCAGATGATACAGACCCAGCAGGGATGGGGTTCTGACCAAGACCTGGAAGGAGGAAATGCACCCCAGTGGTGGCTGATAAGAATACACAATGGGCTGGGGCACTATGCCCACCTCCCTCCACACCCCAGCCCCACCTGAGCCAGTAGCTAACATAGACAGCTGCACCCTGATACCACCCCCGGGAAGAGAAGGAAAGGAGAGCTACTGGGAGAAATGGAATTAATGTAGTAGTTACCTAAATGAGGTTGGATTTTAAATTAAAATGACTGACGTACCTTAATTTGCAAGATTTAAATTTTTGTATCAGAAGAACATAGGTGGCTCACGAACTAAGAGGAATTCGGATATTGACAAACATAAAGGTGTGCTTTGTCTACTCCAGCTTGTACAACTAGGCATCCCCCTTCACACCCGAAGTTAAAGTTAGGTACGTTGAAAACTGGGGTGGGCGGGGGCAAGGCAGGACTGCCTTAGCATCTAAATAGGGTTTGTGATGAAGCCAGATCTCTACCCTGATTTTAATCATTGCCTTACACCAGAAAAGATAATTTCTAGAACCACCAGGGTTGATCTGGAGCATTTAAAGAAGGAAGCATTTTTGCCAACACACTTCCTCTGGATGTGTTGAATCCTGCCCTGCCAACAGCCAGGTCCTGCCAACAAAGCCAAAACCTAAATCTCGAAATAATGTGTTCCTTTCCTTAGTCCTCATCTATGTGGACACGTACCCATGTGCATTAAAATTGGCATCAAAATACTTGGAAGATTTATAGCCCTCATTTGCAGCAACGGAGATATACTGTTTAGGTATGGAGGCAGCGTAACAAGTTAGTTAGCAAGAAGGCTCTAGGGTCAAATCTTGAGTCTATAATTTACAGATATGTAACCCTGAGCAAACTGCTTACACTTTGTATGCCTCAGTTCCTCCTCTTGTAAAGCAAGGAGGATTATAGTAGTCTTTTCGTAGTTGTCATAAATCTTAAGCCAATGTATCTACATACAAGAGTGAGTTCTCCGTCAGTTCAGATATTCAAGTTTAGGCTGGGCGGCCACATGGTGGGGATGTTGCATTGGACTGAATAACTGCTGAGATCTTTTCCAACCCTGATTATCCTTTGAAAAAGAAGGCTCACAGCCAAAGAAAAGAATCCGCTTTGAGATAAACCCAACTGACTCTCATCTGGAAAAGGAGGCCAAAGACAATCTATTTAAAACTAAGATAGAAATAGGCCGTGTCACCCTTGTTGACTCAGCAGCTGGAGAGTCGTGGTGAGTGCATTGGATTTAAATTCAGGAGACCTGGGCTACAGTCCCCAAACTGTTCTCAGCTGTGCGGTCTTGGGCCGGTCAAGTGATTGATACAGCTTGCAGTTTCTTCACTTGCAAAATGGGTGTAATTTTTTTTTTTTCTCAAAAAGTACTCACAAGGATTAAATGAGCCAACATGAAATTGCTTTGAAAATGGTAAATCATGGAATGAATACAGGTGTTATCATTTCCACAGCTGAAATTACACTATACATCATTAGTTCTGAAAATAACATATGTAACCTCAAACCCTGGCTGAGGCTAAGCTATTATTTTAAACATCATGATGGGTGTAGAAGCTGGGAAAACTGCCATTTCAAAAGTTTTTGCATGTTTTTTCTTCTACTCAAGAGTGGAGACTCCAATTTATCTTTAAGGCAGGTAGTGGCTTTGTTCTGAAAAAAAGAAAAATCAAAACAAAAAACACAGCACTGGGCCAGACATATTTATGCAAATATAAATCAGGTCTCACCTACTGTTTTTAGTGAGGTCAGCCTCAACTTGAATGCTGATGTCTCAGACCCAGTATTTCACTGTTTGTTCCCTAAATTAATCAGATGTATCTTCTATCAGAGTTTTTCTCTAGAAATTTTCACTCAAATATTTAATGACAGTAACTCTGTGCCAGGCAGGTTAGACTGTTGACAACTCATATATGTTCCTAATGGTGTCCACAGGCTATATTAGGAGCCAGAAAAAAAAAAAAGCAAAAATTACACAAATAACTTAGAAATACAAATGTCCTAAAGACAGTGAGGAAGTAAAAAGTGCTATGAGAATCTATAAGCAGAGGACCACTAAAGGTGGAAGTGGGGAGGTTTTCCTAGGAAAGGAATATTTAAGCTGAACTTTGAAAGATGAACAGGAGTTACCCCAGTGGGAGATGCCAGGTGAGGACAGAAAGTTCCAGGAAATGTTTCTTTGTAGTTTCTTTGAAGATAAATGTTTTTTTGTCCCCCCTCTGGGTAAATTTAGATTACTGTGTCTATATATAATTGCTTATTCTTAGCAATTTCTCTGTGTTCTTCTCTGGATAGATGTTATCAAGAGAAGCAAGGCAAAATGAAAAGGGCTCTGTAAGGGCAAGGATATGCAGCATATTTTCTGTCTTGTCTTGGAGGGGGTGATGTGCAAGGAACAAGACTGGGCTCAGTAGTGACTGGATATCAGATATTGGACGTTATGGAATGTGGTCTTGTTGGTTTGATTATCTTACTAGCTTCACTTGGCACCCAAAAGCAAGGTCACTCTCTGAGTGAGGCTGGATTTGCACCTTATTTAAGTGGATAATCCCACTGTATCATCCCATGCAGAGGTTCATCCTGGGACAGGAAATGAAGACTCACTTTTGCACCTTGAACTGAAGGGTGCCCTGGGCTTGAAACCAAACCTAAAAATAACCATGACCAGACATGGTTGCTATGTTCTCAGTGATGTGCTTTACTTCTTTCTTCTCCCATCTTTTAATACCTTCTTGCTAGAAGCCAAAGCCTGGTCTCAGCTGTGCTCTGCTGAATCAGTAGAACTTCTCCTCTATACTTGGGAAGGTGTGGCCAAGGAAAGAGTCCCCTTCTGGAGCCTAGAACAATGGCGGCAGCAGCGGCATCATGCACAGAAGACAATTATGTCCAGCAATTGTGTCAGAAATGTGGTGACAATGTTAAATTTTACGCTAGCACTACCGTCCTGTAAAACAGCCTTGGCTAAGAAACCTCCCACCCATTCTTTTGTGTTCTGGGAAACAGCTTACGGCAAAGAAACATCCTTCCCCAAATGACTCCACTAAGACTCACAGATATAAGATGCTTGTATACATATCACAAGACCAAACACAAACCTCTCAATTCTCACTCTTTGTCTCATAAATGATTGGCTATGACGCTTTCCGCCCCCATCAATTAGAACAAAATGCTTGTTAACCTGATTTTGATTAAGTTTCTTTCCTCCCCACTAGCCCCTGAATTCCGACCTTGTCCTGAGCCAGCACACAGCCTGTTCTTAAACCCAACCCCTCAAGAACAGGCTGATCTCAGAGTAAAACATTCTACAGTCTGCTATCTGATAGAGCCACCCTTTCATCCCACTTCCACACACCTGGTTTTATCTAGCCTTGTTGATTTCCCATAAAAGTAAAAACTCTTTTTGCCTAACCTTGATCATAAACCTTGCTGATCATGTGATCAGAGAGCTCTACTTATTGTAATAGTATATAACACTGACCACATAATCAGAGAAGTAATGCTTGAAATAATCCTTTCTAATAAAGTCTCTTTTTACTAAGCCTGGATTTGTTTTTTATTTGGCAGTGGTGAGAAGAAAATAAGTCCTGAGCAGAAAAACACGTGAGACCCCTTTCTGAACACACATGAGTTAGAATTCTGGGGAACCCTTAGAAAGAGTAAAAAGGATAGTATAAAGAAGGACAATTAGGCCAGAGTTATCACATTATCATCATTTTGGTATTAAATATGATATGTACTCTTATTTTGTGGACAGTTTTGGGGAACAGGGCAATTGGGCTACATATAAAATAATTTTTAATGGGAAAAACACCACAGGTAGTAGAATCCAGCTAGCTTAGAGCAAGCAATTCTTTCTCAGATACTGGAAATTGCTCCAGCATTAAAATCTAGCCTACTATAAAGAATATACAGTTAAAGGGAAAAAATCCTTATCTCCACAGGCAAAGATTCTGCCTTTGGCAGAACAAAGCTAGGAATAACTCTTCTTTCCCTTCCTGCCAGGAAATGCAGTCCCTAAATCTTTTCTCAAAGGTGACCCCCAACACCTCTGAGAAACTTAAAAGCTCAATACATTCTTTCTATCAGGACCACTTCCTATGTTCTGACCTTCTCTAGACATTGAGGTTCTGTCAATCTTCAATACAAGCAGAATTATTAATGCTTCAACTTTTATCTACACTTATCAGTTAAACACACAATCCTTTAGAGTAAGAGTGTTAGGAACAGGGGGAAAAGGCCAACATTTGAAGTCAGACAAACTAGGTTCAAATCCAGGCTTTGTCACACATTTGCTCCGTGAGCTTAAGAGCAGGTAATGGAGCTCAGTCTGCTCATCACTAAAATGAAAATAATGCTAGTTACCTTAGAGCATTTTATCAGGATTGATAATCACTGAAAACATTATGAAAAGTACTTGGTCTTGAATAGATGGTCACTAAATATTACCTCCTTCCCCTTTACTCATGCTGAGCACATCTTCAGCCAGCTCTTCCATGTTTCTATCTCAAATCCAATGCAATGATTAGTACCCATCCCTCCTTAAAGCTGATTATTTAACCAATCATAAAATTATTTTGGTTAGAGGCTATATAAAAAATAACAAAATTAAGCTCAAATGATATAGAAATATTTCTTCCTCTTTTTTTTCTTTCTATTTTCTTTATGAATTATAAGTTGGTTCCAATTCCTTCCCTTTCCATCAAGAAGTCAGGGTTGCTACGCTTGGCTAGGCCAGGGCCAAAGAGGCAGCCAGGGCTGGAGAGGCGACCCAGGCCAAAGAGATGATGGAGAGCAAGAGAGTGACCAGCAAAGGGGCAAGTCGACATCATGTGCCTCCTCATAAAAAGATGTTCAACATCACTAATTATTAGAGAAATGCAAATCAAAACTACAATGAGATATCACCTCACACCCGTCAGAATGGCCATCTTAAAAAAAATCTACAAACAATAAATGCTAGAGAGGGTGTGGAGAAAAGGGAACCCTCCTACACTGTTGGTAGGAATGTAAATTGATACAGCCACTATGGAGAACAGTATAGAGGTTCCTTATAAAACTAAAAATAGAACTACCATGTGATCCAGCAATCTCACTCCTGGGCATATGTCTGGAGAAAACCATAGTTCAAAAAGATCATTCACCCCAATGTTCATTGCAGCACTATTTACAATAGCCAAGACATGGAAGAAACCTAAATGTCCATTGACAGATAAATGGATAAAGAAGATGTGGTATGTATACACAAATGAATATTACTCAGCCATAAAAAAAAGAATGAAAGATTGTCATTTGCAGCAACATGGATGAACCTTGAGATTATCGTAGTAAGTGAAGTAAGTTAGACAGAGAAAGACAAATATTATATGATATCGCCATATGTGGAATCTAAAAAAATGATACAGATGAACTTATCTACAAAACAGAAAGACTCACAGACATAGAAAACAAACTTATGGTTACCAAAAGGGAAAAGGGGGTGAGGGAAGGATAAACTAGGAGTTTGAGATTAACATATACACACTACTATATATAAAATAGATAACCAACAAGGATCTACTGTATAGCACAGGGAACTGTGCTCAGTATTTTGTAATAACCTATAAGGGAAAAGCCTCTGAAAAGAAATATATAAAAATATATAAAACTGAAGCACTGTGCTGTACACCTGAAACTAACACGATATTGTAAATCAATTATACTTAAAAAAAATTCATGTGCTTCTTGATATGATGCACAAAGATACAGTATCATTTCTGGGATATTCTTGCCAAAAATGCATAACCTCCATCTAATTATAAGGAAATACCAGACAAATCCAAAAAGGAGGAACAGTCTACCAAACAATTTGTCTCTATTCTTCAAAATATTATCATGAAAGACAAGAAATGATTGAGGAACTAATCCAGAAAGTGTATCTTAATTCAGCCGTCTATCAGAAGACCATGTTAAGCAAAGATTTCTTAAATAGGACCCAAAAAGCATTAATAATAAAATGAAAATTTTATTATTAATAAATAAAAATTTATTTCATTTATAAATAAATAAAAATTTATTAGTTATTTATTTAATTAATTTATTTATTTAATAAATAAAAAATAAATTGTTTATCAAAATACATCAAGAAAGTGCATAGCCACTGTATTGATAAGGATAAGAGAGTCATAATATATATCCAACACAAAACTCATATCCAGAATATATAAAGAACTCCTACAAATCAATAACAAAAAGGAAGACAGTCCAATTTTATTAAATTGAGAATAATTTGAGTAAGTACTTCAAATTATTATAGAATAATTAGAAATATCCAAATGGCCAGAGCTCATTAGTTATCAGGGAAATGCAAATTAAAAGCACAACTATAGTATATCACTACACAGCCACAAGAATGGATAAATACAAAAGACTGATAATATTGAATGTTACTGAAGATGTAAAGCTTTGGAACTTGCACACGTTTCTGATGGGAGTGTAAATTTGTCGACCCCTTTTGGAAATACTTTTGCATTATCTAACAAAGCTATAGACATCCATCTCTACTACGACATAGCAATTCTATTTTTAGGAATATACCCAAGATCAATGAGTGCACACAACCACCAAAAGACACATACAAGAATGTTTATAGTAGCTTTATTCATATTCTCCAAAAATCATAAATAATCCAAATGTTCATCAACATAAAAAACAATAAATAAATTGTGGTATAATCATTTAAAATGAACAAAAAAAGAACTACTGATATACACAAAAACACAGGTTAAACACAAAGATATCACAATGAGTGAAAGAAGCCAGACACAAAAGATTACACACTGTTATTCCATTTATAAGAAGTTCAAGAATAAGCAAAACTGGTATATAAGAATAGAAGGTAGAATAATCCTTACCTCTAAGGGGAGCTTAACTTGGAGGGGGACTGTGGAACACTGCTGGGGTGATGAAGATGTGTGTTATCTTGATATGGAGAGTGGTAACAAGGGTATTCATATTTATAAAAATTCATTGAGCTGTACACTAAAAAATCAGTACACGTATCTCAACAGCAATTATATACGGTCATAGGCCACCTATTTTAAGGCCTACTGGTTAACTGGAAACCATTTGGGGTTTAGAAAAAGTCTCTGCTATGGCTTTGATCATACTTAATTCCCTCCATGTCCCTCCATACCTCCTCAAAAGGTCATATAAATAAAATCTAGTCCCCATAAAATGTAGAAAATTCAGTCACATCTGGTTGGCACGATCTATCATCTTTGTTGGATAATCTGCAATTATATGTGTCATGCATGACAACAAAGAAAATGAGAATGAGTTAGTTTATTGCTAACCTCAGAGTCAGAATATGTCTATTTAAAAAGGTAGCAGAAACAAAGCTGAACAGAGAACTCATAAAGCTTGGACTTCAGTAAAAATTGGTAATCTCAAGAGTCGGAGAATTCAATGCACCTTTTACCTTCAAGCTCTTTCCTGCTAATATCTCTAGTTAATTCTGCCCCAAACAGGGTGTGCATTAAGAGTCTCCAGCAACATTTGGGTTAGGAGTTACATGTGCTGCCCTGAACCTAACATCTGGAGGGCTTGGGATGAATCTTACATTTCCCATGCACCTCCTGGCCCTGTGCAACCCACTGGAATTGTACCTACTTCTCATCTAGGATGAGAGTCTGCTTGGTTGGAGCCCCGAAACCAGACCAGCATCTACCACTGCCTCCTCTTGGGAAAAAAGTTCCCTCCCCTATCTTCCTGTATACTAATGTCATGCTTTAAATTGATATATAATCCCCTGAAACAACAACTCTCCTCCTCCCTCACACATCTGGTAAGCCCTGTTTCCTGTTCTGCTGGTCTGATCGCAAAATAGGTTGGAGTTCTTTGGACAATAACCCTGACCTAAAAAAACTCACCCCTGGATAACATGTATTAGAACATTGTCAGGACCTGGCTTTTGAGGGTAGATTCCACAAGCAAGTTTTCTAAAGCCCAACCCACTCAGACACAGCCTCTTCCTATTCTTCATCACACTATTAATTGACATCCTAGTGTTCCTTGCAGCAATGTCCAATTTAGTTACCCCAATCATATACAAGACATCAGAAAATCTCAGAAGACCATCTTTTATCTCTCAGAATCCCTTGCACCTATTATTTGACTAGGCCAGATGTTTAGATAACAAAGGGCTAAAATCGTTGTTAGAATGGAAGGGATCCTAGAGAGGATGTGATATGCTTATGACGCCAGACTATCTACTGCCCGATAACCTGTAGCCTTGGGAGTTTTAGAATAAAGTCTAGAATGACATTCAACAGCTTCTTATGCTTGAGGTCAATGTTCTCTGACTGTTATTTGTTCTGTTTTAAGCTGTGGAGGGAGAGAGAAAGAGAAAGGGAGGAAGAAAGAAACCTGATCTCCCACATACTTGTTAATGGGAAAGAACTGCTGAACTGTGGATGGTTATTGAAAGGTGAAGTGTGCAAGAGTGTGAACAGGAAGGCATAGCATCTCAGAGTGGGGAGCAGTAAGGAACGGCTCTGTGTCCTTCAAGTCCCGCTTCCATTTTTGACCACATACCTTAGATTGCCAAACTCTGGTCTAGAATTAAGTAAGATGCATTATTACAGCTATAGTCTGTTAGCATAGGTACAACAGGGCAATGGCCCCCAAGGGTTATCAGATCCTGAATTGGCAATCCAGCACCAAATCTTATTGACCCTATTTTTCAGCTCAGGACCCTCTCTCTATGCCTCCTGTTTCTGTCCTCTTCAGAAACCTTATCACCTCTTACATGGAATATTGGCAACAGCCTCTTAATGTTCCTTCCTTCCAAGCTTTTCCCCACAATCTCATTCCATGTGGTAACCACGATCTGCCTAAAACTAAAATATGACCATGTCATTCTTCTCATTAACATCCTCCAGTGGCTTCCCATTGTGTCTAGGCTAACATCCAAGCTCTTCAGGCTTGAAAAGCCCTCTATGATCTGGCCCTTCCCAGCCATATGCCCATGTGGAAACTTTACTCACTAATCAGAGCCTGATATTAAGTAGGTATACTCGGCAAATATTTGTCGAATGAATAACAAATGAATGAATAAGTAAGTAAATATAGAGATGTCATTGATGCAAGGCCAGTTGAATACTTTAGATATGTTTTGAGTCAGTTATAGTTTGCAGCAGACACTTTGGAGAAGGAGGAACCCCCTCTGACTAGATGTGTGTTCCCTAGTCAGCATTCACAGAGTTGGGAGCTAAAGACTCTTCTACTGATATGTATGTTTCGATCCAAATGTTGGCTATATAGAAGCTTTAATAATAGAAAAACCTCAAGGCTAATTCTGTTGCTTAAGTTTCCCTTTGTTCATATCTACATCTGGACAGAGATAAATATGTTTTTTCCCCACGTAAACGTAAAAAATATGCCTTCTTCCCACATGGAGCAAATGTTCACCGCAACTGATTTCAAATCATAGCCATGGAGAAACTATACAGTAGTTCATTAATGTAGTTTCCATCTCTCCCTAACTCCCAATACTTCCTATAGACAGTAAGATTTATCTTCCCACAACATCAATCTCCCTACCTCCTCCCTCATCTTGCTTTCATATTCTCTCTCCCAGCTAACATGTAAGCATTTTACTAGGAACATGCTGGTATTTAACAGGAACCTTTCATTTTTAGCCTACATTGAACAATGGTGAAATTTTAGGGACCATGGTAAACTTCTGTAAGAAATCACTAGAGGCAGAATTGTTAGAAAAGGGAATTTTTGCCTCGCATTACCTTGATCTTTAGTTATTCTTAGAATGTTTAGTTGTTTATGTACAGAGAGTCTTCTCTGATAACTAAAAGCAGCAAACCCTTGTTTGAAAATATGAATGGCATTAACTTGGGCATCCCTGCACAATTTAGTTTTCCCCACTAGAATATGGGCCCAGTAATACAAATCCTATGTTCTTGGCTATTCAGATTTTCTCTGAATGTTGACATTTGTTTTGAAACCCATCTTTCTGAATGTATCCGGAGCTGCTATGTTTATGTATAATGGAGTGAAAGAGGTAATAAAGCCAAGATCGATAGCCTAGTAATAGATGTGATTCCATAGACATTAAAGGGTATGGGTAATTTAGGTCCCATAATATGGCCTAATGCCCTATCTTGTGTAGTTATTGATTTTTTTAATAATAGGACAGCCCCAGAAAACCTTTCAGGACTAAGTTTTCCCTGTTACATCCAGCAAAGAACAAAAACAGGTCTCTTTTACTATACATAGAGAATCCTAAAGATGCTACCAGAAAACTACTAGAGCTAATCAATGAATTTGGTAAAGTAGCAGGATACAAAATTAATGCACAGAAATCTCTGGCATTCCTATATACTAAGGATGAAATATCCAAAAGCGAAATCAAGAAAACACTCCCATTTACCATTGCAACAAAAAGAATAAAATATCTAGGAATAAACCTACCTAAGGAGACAAAAGACCTGTATGCAGAAAATTATAAGACACTGATGAAAGAAATTAAAGATGATACAAATAGATGGAGAGATATACCATGTTCTTGGATTGGAAGAATCAACATTGTGAAAATGACTCTACTACCCAAAGCAATCTACAGATTCAATGCAATCCCTATCAAACTACCACTGGCATTTTTCACAGAACTAGAACAAAAAATTTCGCAGTTTGTATGGAAACATAAAAGACCCCGAATAGCCAAAGCAATCTTGAGAACGAAAAATGGAGCTGGAGGAATCAGGCTCCCTGACTTCAGACTATACTACAAAGCTACAGTAATCAAGACAGTATGGTACTGACACAAAAACAGAAAGATAGATCAATGGAACAGGATAGAAAGCCCAGAGATAAACCCACGCACATATGGACACCTTATCTTTGATAAAGGAGGCAGGAATGTACAGTGGAGAAAGGACAGCCTCTTCAATAAGTGGTGCTGGGAAAACTGGACAGGTACATGTAAAAGTATGAGATTAGATCACTCCCTAACACCATACACAAAAATAAGCTCAAAATGGATTAAACACCTAAATGTAAGGCCAGAAACTATCAAACTCTTAGAGGAAAACACAGGCAGAACACTCTATGACATAAATCACAGCAAGATCCTTTCTGACCCACCTCCTAGAGTAATGGAAATAAAAACAAAAATAAACAAATGGGACCTAATGAAACTTCAGAGCTTTTGCACAGCAAAGGAAACCATAAACAAGACCAAAAGACAACCCTCAGAATGGGAGAACATATTTGCAAATGAAGCAACTGACAAAGGATTAATCTCCAAAATTTACAACCAGCTCATGCAGCTCAATAACAAAAAAACAAAAAACCCAATCCAAAAATGGGCAGAAGACCTGAATAGACATTTTTCCAAAGAAGATATACAGACTGCCAACAAACACATGAAAGAATGCTCAACATCACTAATCATTAGAGAAATGCAAATCAAAACTACAATGAGATACCATCTCACACCAGTCAGAATGGCCATCATCAAAAAATCTAGAAACAATAAATGCTGGAGATGGTGTGGAGAAAAGGGAACACTCTTGCACTGCTGATGGGAATGTGAATTGGTTCAGCCACTATGGAGAACGGTATGGAGGTTCCTTAAAAAACTACAAATAGAACTACCACATGACCCAGCAATCCCACTACTGGGCATATACCCTGAGAAAACCAACATTCAAAAAGAGTCATGTACCAAAATGTTCATTGCAGCTCTATTTACAATAGCCCGGAGATGGAAACAACCTAAGTGCCCATCATCGGATGAATGGATAAAGAAGATGTGGCACATATATACAATGGAATATTACTCAGCCATTAAAAGAAACGAAATTGAGCTATTTGTAATGAGGTGGATAGACCTAGAGTCTGTCATACAGAGTGAAGTAAGTCAGAAAGAAAAAGACAAATACCGTATGCTAACACATATATATGGAATTTAAGAAAAAAAATGTCATGAAGAACCTAGGGGTAAGACAGGAATAAAGACGCAGACCTACTGGAGAACGGACTTGAGGATATGGGGAGGGGGAAGGGTGAGCTGTGACAGGGCGAGAGAGAGTCATGGACATATACACACTAACAAACGTAGTAAGGTAGATAGCTAGTGGGAAGCAGCCGCATGGCACAGGGATATTGGCTCGGTGCTTTGTGACAGCCTGGAGGGGTGGGATAGGGATGGTGGGAGGGAGGGAAGACATATGGGAACATATGTATATGTATAACTGATTCACTTTGTTATAAAGCAGAAACTAACACACCATTGTAAAGCAATTATACCCCAATAAAGATGTTAAAAACAAACAAACAAAAAAACAGGTCTCTTTTATAGGAACCCAGCCTAGAGAAATGTCTTCTATTCTGAAAGCTAAAAGGACTCAGGCTTTTGAACTCCCTTGATAATGTTTCCTGCACCTCTTCCTTTTTCCACCTCCTCAAAAATAAAAACAACTTTAAAAACAATGTTAAGAGGGGTGTTTTACTACTTAGCAGCTAACAGTGAGGAAGCCCTAAAAAGCAATAGCCCATCACAGTTGACCACTCTAGCTGGGAATGATGTCCTGAAATGATTCATCACCTTTTAACACAAGCCCAAGACCTTGCTGGAATGACCCAGAGACTTCCAGGGGTTAAGAAAGCATGAAGACAGACTATGGCTTCAACATTCATATTGCCAAAGGGCAGTCTTTAAGACAAATACATACTTCCTCCACTTGGCTATTTCCAATGAGTTTTTGGAGGGTATGCCTCTCTGCTGAGAGTATGACCCTCATTTCAGAGTCCCAGGTCATATCCTTGTTCTGAAAGGATTTTACCTACCCTTGAAAAGCCTGCTTAGCTCTGTTCTCCCATAGCACTATGTCACACAACTCAAGCTTTTTGACTTCCATTTTAGAATGTTTAGATAAATAAGATGTTATGAGCTCAAGGTCAATGACTCAGTAATACGTAGCTCTTGCTGCTACATCCATGCTGGCCTTGTTCTGTGTTTCTCTAAGTGCACTCTTGTCCTATTTTTGTATGATTAAGTTTTTACTTTTTCCTAAACCATACAAAAAACATGAAACACAGGGAAACAACATAAATCCAGATTCTGACACTTCTTCTGGTTACATTCTGTGACCTTGGGCATGTTCTTTTAACCTTGATGAGCATAGTTTCCTCATCTGTAGTGAACCTTTCTCTGCCTAATCCAAAAGGTCAAAGCAGTGGTTCTCAAATATTTGTACTTAGGAACCCTTTAAAATCTTAACAACTATTGGTGACCACAAACAGCTTTTCTTTTTTCCTTTAAATGTGAATTTCACCTACTAATATTTAGCTAGAAGTCAAAACTAGAGAAATTTAAAAAAATATATTAATTCATTTAAACATAAGAGCTTCATTACATGTTAACATAAACAATATTTTTATGAAAATTACTATTTTTCAAAAAAAATTAATGAGTAAAGTGGCATTATTTTACATTTTGTAACGTCTTTTTTTTTTTTTTTTTTGCGGTGCGCGGGCCTCTCACTGCTGTGGCCTCTTCCGTTGCGGAGCTCAGGCTCCGGACGCGCAGGCTTAGCGGCCATGTCTCACGGGCCTAGCCGCTCCGTGACATGTGGGATCTTCCCGAACGGGGCACGAACCCGTGTCCCCTGCATCGGCAGGCGGACTCTCAACCACTGCGCCACCAGGGAAGCCCTGTAAAGTCTTTTTAATGTCTGGTTTAACAGAAGACAACTAATTCTCATCTCTGCTTCTACATTCGTTCTTCTTTTTTGGTTGAAATACACGAAGAAAACTTGGCCTCTCCAGACATATAGTTGGAAAAGAGTGGATTATCTGAATAACCTTTTCAGATAATTATGGACATTCTGCTTTGATACTACACTAAAACTGAAGAAGTAGTAGCTTCTTTAAGGTTAGTTGAAATACGGAATCTAAAACCACGTCAATGAACTTTTTATAATCTGGTGAATTAAAATCTACTTCTCTATTTGCTCCTGGGATGGATTTTTTATTCACATATCTTTTTGTTACATTGGTTATTTGGAAAATACCAGTTCACTGAGTTATGCAGATTTTTAAAATGTTGACCTATTTCAATACACAATACTTTAAAAATCACATTTATTAATATCACTACAGATTTCATTAGAGAAGTCTTTTAATATTGAAAAACTGTCAAACTCATGGTGGTATATACAAGTTTTACAAATTCTGATATTTATCTGAAAACTTGAATTTTATCGTTGGCCAAGAATGCAATCAATTGTTGTCCTTGATGTAACAAGCTCACTTCATTCATTTTGGAGAAAACAACTGCCAAATATTCAGAACTGAATACCATTCTCTCTCAGTTGTTTTTTCAAGTAAAAATGGTGTTCCATGAAAAAAGCGTCTAGTTTACCCAGCAGTTCAAGCAATTATACAAGTGCTTTTCCTTGAGCTGACCATTGTTCGCTGATAGGTAGCAGAAATATTTTTATGCCCACATTTCCCAAACTGCATGCTGAAGCACCCCTAAAGCACCACCAAGAACTCACAGGAATGCCAAAGGCTATTTTATATTTTCAAGGAAGACACCACAACATCTGTTGGACACTGGGGAAAAATGCACTTGCAACACGAAAGGAGAGTGGCATCCAATCTGATTCCAAGGTTTGAAAAATGGATGCAGTGACCAATAGGCACATCCCATTGGTAAGTATTTGTCATCTATAAATGACATAACAATATTATTGTTTATATGTATATAATTTTTCAAATGCCTACTAAATTGTTTGGACTTAACTACTTATAAATGGAACTGGTAGATTCTTTTTGTTTGCTTGTCTGTTTTGATCTAGGGGATATTATAAAATAAATCACTGAGATACTAATGCAGAAAGCTTAGAAACCCAAGCTTTAAGTGTACTTCTCATTTGATCACACAGAATATTAAACAGCTACATACTCAAAGGTTAGATATTTAATAAACACACTATTTTTACCGCTTCATCAAAGACAGTCTTAAGCAAAATTTTCTTTTTTTCCTGAGAGTGCATGGTGGTGAAAACTATAACAACTACTGAATAGTTTGGTGTCACTGCCTTGATTCTTGCTAAGATGACAATATTTTTACCCACAATTGCTTTTGCTCCACCAGTAAATGTCAACATGGAGAAAAAGGCAAATAATTTCTCAGTGTTGTTATACAAAAAGTTTTGATCTTACAAACCCATTGAAAATGGATCCCCAGGGACCATACTTTGAAAACCACTAGATTAAAGGAGTGATCAAATGTGATCAATGAGAAGATGCTTCGTATAACATAAAATGCTGGATACATTCTAGTCATTTCATGTTTCACCCTCTCCTATCTTGCTGCATAAGTCCTTGGCCTAGAAACCAGTGGCCCCATCCTGAGTTTATAAAGTTGTTCTTTGTTCTTAGTTCTGAGAATAAACCATCTCCTCTTGAACTCCAGACCCAGGCTCTTTGCAAGCTACTGAGAGTGGCCCTGGTTTTCTATATGCTCGTCACTGTCAGACTCTTGTCCATCAGATCCACTGAATGAGGCAGAAATCTTGATGGCAAATGAAAGAATATGGTGGCTAATATAAGCAAAACAGGAATTGATTGAAAAGGAACTAGGTAGCTCACAAAACCGAGCAGCAGACTGGCATGCCAGTTTCAAGCATGAAACAGGGAGGAAAAGCAGAGCTAAGATCATACCCCAAATAACATCTATTGGAATGCCGTTGCTGCTCCTCGACACTCACCTGCTCATGGCTGGATTCTTGACTCCACCACAGCTGCTGAAGATAACCTCTGACAGACTCTACACCTCTGTCATTCTCACCAGGTTCAACTTCCCGGGTGGAAGCAAGTGACTGACTGTAGGTTAGTGACGGACCCATGGCCTGTCAGGAGGAAGGGAGAGTAAATATGTTTCCTCTTTCAGCTTCTGACTCCCATCTAGTTAGAGCTTCAGCTGAGATAGAGAGGATGTTTGATGCTGAGCAATTAAATTGACACATGTCAATACTCTTCACTCCTTTAGTGAAAAGCGTCCAAACATACATTTCCTTCCAATCTGCAATTTAAAAAAAAATGCTTTTACCCCTGACAAAATTGCTCCACAAGGCAAGACATTTCAAAATTATCATCAGTTATTCCACCTACCTACAAGTTCAGCACATCCTGGCAATATCTATTTCTCCTATAGGTAGTTCTTTGGGATTTTACCATAATATCCTGTAACTACCACTGTCATATACTTTAACAAATAGTTGGAAGGTGTTGAAAGCAAAAGAATACGTTTGTTAAATTATACAGCTATGTAATTAACCCATAAAGGAAGGAAAGATAGGTAATGCGATAGTATTTAAATGTGCAAATGTCCACTATGTTGTAATTGATATTTATGACATTTCTCTTCATATACTTTCCCCTTATATTCTTCAAGTTCAGCCAGGACTATGGTTCTTCAGAGACAACCTGTGGTTTAGTGACTAAAATCTTTATGCCTAATGAGTCTGAATCCTTGGGGGTCCTAATCACATAGGACTGAAGTTGTTTACCGTTAACTTTAACACCAGTAATACTAGGAGTTGATCTGTGTTCCAGGGGATTCTCTATATGCCATTCATACTCTTTGTTACCCCCATGAGTTAGCGACAACTCCATTTTCCCTGGAGAGCAGGACTCAATCACCCTAGTCAATATCATAATCCCTGTTTTAGTTTGCTTTCTTAGTGATAGGAGGAGGCTGACGTAGACTATCAGGACCGATGGAACTGTTATTGGATCCCCTGGTGTGTGCATTCTTCCCTTGGCACTAAAATCTGTAAACCAGTAGAAACAAGTGTAAGCAAGGATGAAAAGCACAAAGTATGCAAGTAGTTAATTAGAAGGAATGATGACAGATGCCATTCCCAATTCTACCTCTCACTCACCTGCCCCATAATTCATAGTTATGGGAGAATTAGCACCACAAACACTGTGACTAGAAGGAAAGAAGGGGTTTTTCCAGCTCGCACCATAACTGATCTTTAATATCCCATCCTGCTATTATACAATGCCAGCTCTTTCAGGATGATGGGTTATAAAATGCTTTCATTCAATATCTTTTTTTAAACTATTCAGTGAGTATATTGAAAAAAATAAATATTGTATAATTCACCATGTATGAGAGACCATGATGGTATAAAAGGCATCCAGGAGGTCCTTGAATTATAGTATTGTTAGAAATATAAGGAATAGGGAATGCAAATGAAAAGACAGTTAAATGCTTCTTCCAGTGAGAACTACCTCTTCCATGACTGGGGTCAAATATAATCAATCTACTGCTAGGTAGCTGACTGGTCCTGCAAGAACATAATAGACTACCTTGGGCTCAGGATTGGTTGCTGAAATGAAAGATTGTGCACTTGGCAGTGGAAAAAGATAGGTCATTTTTCAAGAGGTAAACTTGTGGACACATAAAGAGCCTCAGTCCCTGCTGCTAGAGCCACTTAGTTGAACTTATTGGGAAACAAGTTGGGTGGTTAGAGAACAGGGCTGACCCACATCCATTCCATTTGAGTAGTAATTCCCTTTCCAGAATATTTTTCTTTCTGTTAGTTGGTTTGTTTTATTTTTGATCAGCAATCATATTGGACATAAATATTCTTACATTTTAAGCCTACTGGAAGAGCTTTGTCCATATATCTTCTGGCCAGATGATTAGCCACTGCCAAAGAATGGCTGTAGGTTATTACTTCAATCCATCTCTTCTCAAAGAAATGTGAATATTGAGCTATACTTCAAATGTTCTATTCAGTGGGGAGCATTTCCCTCTCCACTCTTCACTCTCTCCCCTGAGTAAGGCTGTAACAGTCCCCAGAGCCATGTGTAAACCAGACTTGATTTATTTTTGTCCTGAATTAACGACTTAGGGTTAACTTGCCAGAAGGCCATAAATGGGAGTTGGAGGGAGACACTCTGCAGATAAGTACAACACTGGAAATGTGAAACAGCTCATGCAACTTACTTACAAAATCAGAACTGCATGATCCCAGTCCTGTAAACACACTTCCGATTGATAATGGAGTGCTACTAGGAATGCTCAAGTGTACACCCAGGTGAATCAGGTAACCCCCAAGATGTGCCTAGTGAGCACAGTCACCTGGTGACCCATAACCAAGCATTTAGGCAAGGGGTTGGCAAACTTCTTTCATAAGGGGCCACATATCAGTAGTACATATTTTAGGTTTTATGGGCCATACCAGCGGTAGCCTCAACTCACGTCTGCTGTGGCAGTGTGAAAGCAGCCACAGGCAATAGGTAAACCAATGAGTGTGACTGTGTTCTAATAAAACTTTATTTACAGACATTGAGATTTGAATTTCATGTAATTTAAACATATCATAAAATATTATTCTGCTTTAAATTTTTTTTCAATCCTTTAAAAATTTAAAAATTATTCTCAGCTCCTGGGCCCTTCACAAACAGGTCAGATTTGTTTGGGAGGCTGAGGGGGTGGGGTGGGGAATTGTTTGTCTGAACCTAATTTAGGCTCTACCAAAACCCAATAGGAATCCAAGAACTACTTTGAAAAGGACAACAGTTACTTGTCCAAGAGGTCGTACATTTGCTTCAAAACTCTAGGAAATTTTGCTTCAGAAACTTGTCATACGATGCATACAGCATACTATTCTGCTGTTGACACTTGGAGAAATATTGGGCATGTAAGTTTAGAAGAGCAAAAGTTGTTGAGAGGGTTTGCTGCAGCTGGAATCAGCTGGAGGGCAATTACCTCCGATGAGCTGCTCTTAAAACCTGGCATTCTTTTGGTTCCCCCAGTAAATTGGTGGGCAAATCACAACCAAATTTATGCCTTGTTTCCAAAATCCAAAAGGCATCTGGAAAAGCAGATGTAGTTTATACAGTCATTTTCCCAAATCTTAAGTGTACAGGCTGATAATTTGCTACATTCGTGTACATCCATGTAAATACCATCCAGATCAAGATATACAATAGTTACATCTCCCCAGAAGGTGCCCTCAAGTCAACATCATCAACATAAAGTAGTTTTGTCTGTTCTTGAATTTTATTTAAATGGAAACCTATTTGGCTTCTTTCACTTGACATTAATGTTATATTGTGTTACTTAATGTTATATTAAGTATAACATGTTATATAACAATGTTATATTAATGTTATTAATGTTATTATTAATGACTCTTATATCCTATAACAGCCATCCACGTTAGTAAGTACGGCAATAGTTCATTATTTTTATTATTGTTGAGTAATATAATATTTCATTCCATGAATATAAAATGTTTAATAAATTAATGAAAAGTGATCGAGAAATAAATATTCTGATGACTTAAAAATCAACTGAATACAAAAGAAAGAAAAAATATCAGAAATGAAGTTAGCTCCAGACTTCCCTTCGTAAACATGAAACAAAGAAAACACATCTACAGAGCTTGTTAAGAAAAAAAAGTTTGTACACTAAAAATTCTATATTGCAAAAAAGAAATAGAACAAAATGCCACAGATATGCAAATACTCAGTCATTATACCTCTAAGAATCAGTTCACAAACTATTAAATGAAAATGAAGTTGGCTAACTGGATGCTGAATAAAAATATTAAATAATGGAAAATGTGGGGTTAAAAGATAAGAAACAGAAAGGACTGGTGGAAAGATAATATTGAAATGATTGAGCAGAGTTAATTATAAACAATTATTGGAAATATGGTTTAAAAGTATTGGTACCTAATATTAATAATATGGCTCTCAGATCCCAGGTTATATCAACAAAATTCTGCATAAGTGTGGAAAATGGGTGAAAAATGAAAGAGGGTAAAGGAAAAGTTAATTCCTCAACTAACATATGAAAACCAATTGATGTTATCACAAACTGGGTATAATAAGAGTACAATAAGCTCAATTAAAATGCCATGTAAAACAAAAGTTAATAGGATTCAAAACAGAGTAATTTTCCCAGACCAGTGTATTTGGTGGGCTTTCTGTCAGTACGTACAGTTCTATTTTCTTTTTCTCAATCCTTGCAGAGTTTTCCTAAATAAGGATATATTATAATTAATTTAAACAACTTCTATTGAAGGACAAGTGGATTGTTTCCAATGTCTGCTATTATAAATGATGCTGCAGTAAAAACCAAAAATATATATGACAATATTTTAAAATATATGTATTTTAAATTATTGTACATAATAACAACTGAACTTCCAAATAAAATTCACTCATTCAAACTATTACAAACAGTTGATAAGAAGTCACATTTTTCATACCTTTATCTAAACTTGATTTTTTTAAGCTTTTTTTCTTAGGAATCAGGTGAACAAAATATGATATCCCATGAATATTTCACTGTTATTTAACTTACATTTATTTTTTTTACCACAGGAATTGACTGTTTTTCATGTTTGTAGTTTTCTATCTTAGAATTGATGTTCATGATTTTTGTCCATGTTTCTATTAGTTTTTGTAAACACATCAACTTGTTTAAGTTTTTATTCCAGATATCAATCATTTCTTTGTTAAATATTTTTGTTCAGTTTTTCATTTGTATTTTAACTTTCATTATAATGTCTCTGTTGTATAAAAGCTTTTATGTTTTTATAACTTCACATAAGCATTTTCTTTTAGAGATAATGGACTTAGGTCCTACTTAGAAAAACCTTTTCCATTCCAAAATTATAAAAGTAATATTATATATGTTCTTTTTATAATTCCAAGGGATCTGTTTACTTGTTTATGTTCACATATAGTTCTTCAATCTATTGGATACTATTTAGCTTTTGGTATGAAGTAAAGATATATTTTTATGATTTTCTAAATGATAGCAAATATCTAGAAGTGATTTACCAAACAGGTCATCTTCCCCCACAGATTTGAAATGTCAGCTTTATCTTACATACATAATTATCTGTCATCTGTCTATTCTTATGTGTATAATAGTATATACATATATAATAAAAGAAGGCAACAGTATATATATTTAGTTTTAATTAGCCTAATTTTTGTTGCATTTAAAATATTGGAAGAGCAAATTCCTTTTCATTTTTTTCAAAAATTTTCTTTGCATTTATGATATGTTAATTTTTCAGATAATTTTTAAAACAGCTTATCAAACTATTAGAAATCCATTTTATTTTAATTGGGATTATATTAGAGTTTGTAGGATCATTTCAAGAAGACTCATTTAATATATTGAGTATTCTCATCCAGGAGCATATCATGTTTCTCCTTTTATATATTGTTCTTTGATCACCTAAGGTAAAGATTTATAAGTAATTTAAAACCCTTCTTTATTTCTTATTAGGTTTATTCCTAGGTATTTTACAGCTTTTGCTGCTATTATGCCTATAACCATCTTTCATTTATATTTTTGAATTGGATGTTTGGTATTAAAGAAGACTATTGATTTGTGTATATTGATTTGTTTATATTGATTTGATTTTGCCAAACAAGGAAACTAGATTATTAGTTCTAAAAGGTTTTGATTCTTTTGAATTTTTGGTGTAGAAAATCACATTGCCTGCAATTCACTGAAAGGTCTCAAATCCTTTCCATTACTTATACTTCCTATTTATTTTTCTTACCTGTATGTTAATTAGGTCCTCTAGTGCAATATTGAATAAATAGTAGCAGATATAGCAATCAAATTTTATTCTTAATTATGAATCCCTATAGTTTTATAATAGATGTTCTTTATCAGGTGAGGCAGTTTCTCTTATTTTCAGTTTGCCAATGGTTTAAAAAAATTTTTTTTTAAATCAGTGTTGAATTTTATGAAATGCCTGTTTTACATATATCATATATTCACTGCTTTCCCATTTTTGAAATAGAGAATTACATCAACAGTTTTCCTACTTCATATCATCTTGAATAAATCTACTTAATCATGGTACACTTTAAATATGTAATTCTTGATACTATTTTTGGACCTTTATATCTATCTTGAGTAAAATTTGCTTTTATTTTTCTATATGTGATTGACTTGATTTTTTAGAATAATAACCTTGCCAGCTTCATAGAATAAATGAAAAATCTCCACTGAAAAATAGATTCATGTCTCCTATGCTGGTTAACAATGAAAATAACTTAGAAGTTATCTGTTAATAAATAAGTTGATAAACATTGCTAGTGAAATAATTTGAGCCTAGTTTTCTTTGTGTGTCAAGTTTTTGCCTACCTTTATTTTTTCATTTTCTAAATTGTTATTGGTCTATTTAGTTTTTTACCTCTTCTTGAATTAAATTTTATAATGTATATTTTTCATGACAATATTACATTTTATTATGATTTTAAAAAGTATTTACATACATGGCACAAAATGTTCTATCACAAAATTGTAAAACACATTATGTTCCTGTGATTACATTCATTATTTCTTACTAACAATTTTCACTCTGTTTTCCTCTTTTTTTCCCTTTCATCCGACAGGCAAAAGAATTGTCTGTTTAAGGACTCTTTGAAAATGACCAGCCCTTGATTTTTATTTATAAGCCTAAATTTTATATGGAACTGTAATTGCAAGAGTGTAAAAGTTAATCTTACACCAGAGAATATAAAGTGGACCATCATTTCATTCTATTTTCTTTCCAATGCCCCTCTTCTCTCCAGTGAAAACTATGATTAACTTTTTGGATTAAAATCTTCTAGAAGTTTCTAAACTTTTAACTGTATTTAAAGAATGTGAATGGATTCATATAGCACATGTTTTATTGTGACCAAATTTTTGTTTAACACAAAATCTCAACTTTCAAGAAAACACAATCATTACAATTAGCAATAATCATGATAATACAATAATCATATGAAATTTTACAGCCTATATTAGTAATGGCTTTGTGTATGATCAATTGTTTATTACTCATTGATAATATGGATAATAGCCTGTAATCTATTGATATAAAATTCAAATACACATAAGACCATTGGTAATTCTATTCATTTACTTATATTTGCTGTACATGCAAACATTTTATAATGAAAATATTGCTTTTGTAATTATAGAAAAATTTTTTGCATTTATAATTTTGCACTTCAAATGTTTTTCTTTTATTAAGTTGTCCAACAAATATTTATTGAGTACTTACTTTGTCATAGGCATTATTCTAAGAACAGAGGATACAACAAAGTGGATTAAAAAATGCTTCTTATACACAGCCTAATAGTTCACACTCTACTCACTCTTCATTATTTTTCATATTCAAGTGAAAATTAACTTCATTAGCACTAAGCTTACTCTTTTTATAGTACCTACTTCCAATTACTTTAGATGTTGCTATTCATAAATAAAATTCTCTTAACTTTTTATCTGGTTTCTCTCCTGTCTGACTGGTCTTTTGGTATTAAAATAATTCTGCTTTTTTCCCAAGCCTAAAGCACAGCATAAATTAGGAAGGAAAACAATTTCACAACAACTATATAGAAGCCTACACAGCAGTAGGACCAGTGGACATCATAAAAAGCAATTATTTATGAAAAGGCATTTTAACTACCCAATGTATATGCTAAAGGATAAAATTCATCAAAGAGAGAGATGAGAATTTATAAAAGATTTTGCACTTTCCTATCTAGAGATCTTATGATGAGACCATTTAAAAAGTAAAACTGAAATATATCAAGTTCCCACTATCACATCAAAGGCCATTGTCTTTTTCATAATACTTTAGCTTATTTCATGGGTGTAAGGAATAGGTGAGAGATAATCAGACATATTTCTTGTTTTAGAAAACTGAGGTTGAAGACTTTCAATGTGCTCAGAAAAGGGCAAGAATCCTAAGAGACCAACTACATCTTCTGATTCCAAAGGCAGTCCTTTCTATTTCTACTTCACCATAGCTAGATCTTCTCTACTTCTGGTCTTTATTGTCCTTGAGTTTCAACAGGCTTTTTTTTTTTTTTTCCTGCAGTGGGGTTGTGGTGGTGCTTTTAAATTAATATCTGTGTTGACATTCCAAATGACAGATAAATCAGAGTAAATGTCATATTCCGGTTTGGCTATCATATCTGCTTAGCCTTATGTAGTATTTCAAGTATTGAGTAGTCTGAGTACAAACAATTCAGGAAAGAAAAAAAAATAAAGTTTTGTTTAGAAAAGTAAAGGAAGGGAGAAAAAGCATAATGAACTTTCAACTTGAGGCCTAGGGATTTGGAGACATAGGCCATACAGCTTCAAACAGATTTAGGCTGCTCACACCAATCCCCAGTCAATATGGACTTGCTCTGCATGACTAATGGGATGAGGAAAGCCACAAGAAATCCAAGGATTGTTTTCTTTCACGTAAATAATAGCCTTGGTGTTCTTCTTTCCAAACAGGAGGATACAGCATTTAAAAATATATAAAATGTAGTTCATCCAGATAAATAAAGAGCAATGTGAACCACGAATCACTGTACGCTAAGATCCCTTGGGAAGACCACTGGAATCTAGACCAAGAAATTCACAGGTTTTAATGTTAGTTTATGGTTTCCCACTCTTTGAGGAGCAATGTTGAGCTTTCCTTGCCGTCCTGTGTACAGCAACCATAATGAAGGGATTAGATCTTGCTTTCATTAAGACCTCAGAGATATTCATGATTAGGGAAACTACCATGATGTTATTATGTAGTGTGAGGACACCATGCAGAACAGTAATGCTTGTGGTGAAGACTGTGTATGTGTCCAACTTCCTTTTGAAGATTCTATAAATGACTTGAGACTGTCGTTAATCATTAAAAATTTGTAAAATTGGTCAGTGGAGGATCACTTAAATGTTCAGTTATATTTTATTATGGGGGAGGGAGGAGGATAAGTTGCGAACTTCATTATACTATCTGAACATAAGACACATTCTCAAGTCTCCATATTTTTGTTTTTGGCTCTCCTTTCCCTGGATAGGAGAATCTTAAACTAAAACTTAAAGATATTGAGAAAGTTAGCTATGCATATCGTGAGAAGAGCTTTCCAGGCAGAGGGAACAGCCAGTGCAAAGGCCTTGAAGTAGAAGCATGCTTGTTGTCCAAGAAGAGCAAACAGGCCACTGGGGCAGCAAATAGTGAACCAGGGTGAGAGTAACATGAGATAAGATGAGGTAAGAAAGGAAGTTGGAAGACTCATAGCATATGAGGCCTTATAGATGATATTAAGGACTTTGGCTTTTATTCTCAGAGATATCAAAAACTCCTGGAAGGCTTTGAATAGAGGGATGGCATGCTTAAATATATATTTTAAAAAGATCCTATGGTGACTGAGTTGAGAACACGGTGTAGAGCTAAAAGGGTGAAAAAATGAGACTACTATGTTTCTACTATGTTTTCAGGTAAGAAATGGTGGTGGTGGTTTAGATGAGAACAGTGGAGGTGGGGAGAGGTAGTTGAATTCTGAATACATTTTCGGGGAAGAATTTACTGATGGATTTTATTTTGGGTATGAAAGAAAGGGGAGTAAATCTGACTTCAAGGTTTTCATCATGACGTATAGAACAAGGAAGTTGCCAATAACTTAAGTGGAGAAGATTGTGAGTAGCTTTAAAGGGAGCAAGGTCAGAAGTTCAGCTTCAGTTAAGTATTTTTAATCTCTTTAAGACATTCAACTAGAGACATCAAGTGAGCAACTGAATAAACATGTAGGTAGCTCAAGAGAAGAGTCTGGGCTAGAGATATAAATCTGGAAGTTGTTTAGGTGGTAATGAAAGCCGAGAGAAAGGTGAAGAACACTAATGAGAGTAGATAAAAAAAGAAAAAAGAAAAAAAAACAAAGTGAGAAGCTCCAAGGACTAAGCCCTTGAGAATCAAAAAGACCTGAATTCAAATCATAGATCCCTAAATCTACAATCACATGAACTTTAGAAATTCATTACAGTTTCTTGATCTGTAAAACACAGCATGGTTGTAAGGATTTCTGACCACGCTCTTTTAGACACTAAGAATATGTGCCTCATGGTAAATGCTCATTAAGTAGAAGCTATTTGTTCTCTTATTACTATAATTATTAGTATGTGTGATTAAAAATAGCCAACAAAGTAGTTTCCAAGGCCTCCCCTGACAATGTAATTTATATTTGCAGAGGATCAGATTATAAAACCAATATGGCAAGAGCAGTCCATTTTTAAATATTCCTGCTAAGCCAGGAGAATGAGAAACAGGAGGAGACGAAATAGCCAACGTCTTTTGTGCTAAATTGGAAGTTTCTCAATCCTGACCTTTTACCTCTTGGTGAATATGACCCTGCTGACGACTCCCTTCTTCTGGAAATAGATCTTTCCTTAGACATCCTCAGATCAGAGTTTTATGAATTTCTACTTTCTTTCTTTAACTATCCTTTAAATTCTGATGTTCTCAGAATTCTATTCCAAGTCCTCTTCATTTCACCTTAGTTTAGATTACTCTTCAAATCTTACTCTTCAAATCTAGATGAATCCAAAATTCTTATTCTTGGTTACTTATACGTAACCAAGATTTATCTCATGATGTTTGGAATCACATGTTTGACCACCTACTACTTACTGGACATGCCCCTTCTTACCCAGGATGTTGGTGTGTTTTATTTCTGCTACCTGGAGCACGATTCCTTGCTCTTTTTATCTGCTGAATATGACCTGTCATTGAGCCTGGAAGCCACTTACTCCCAGCACCCTCCTGACACCTCAGCTATACTCTCATGTGTGCATGTGCCCACCAACACATCCTATTCAGGATCAGGGGTCATTCCCACTTTTAGTATTCACATATAGCTGACAGAGGTTTTGAATGAGGAAAAGAGAAACTTTGCATTCTCTACAATTAATACATGAACTGTGGAAGAAAAGAATAGTTCATTGTGGACCAAAGGGGATCTGAAACAAATAGAAAGATGGTATAGAAACACCCAAAACCAAACAAGGAAGGAAGCAAACATAAACAATATCTAGACCACAAGAATTTTTAACCCAGTTAATATTAGAGAATCATTTATAAGCACTCTATTGAGGAAAAATTGGTCATTAAACATTGCAAGCATATAGTTATATCTGTTTGTACCTGTGTGTGCATGTCCACACATATAACTTAGTGGGCTATATTTAATTTCTGCTGTAATTTGGACACTGATTTTCAAAATAAATCTTTCATTGTCTTTCTAAACTCTTTAATTAAAACAATACATCTAGGTATGTTTTTTACATCCTCAAAGTGAAGTATGCAGATAAAGCTTATGGGGCCCTTATGAGACAGAGTATAAAAGCAGTTACCTCTAAAAGGTCTTATTCATAATTTCATAGATAAGTATAGATATAGATGATACAGATGTAGATATAGATGTATGTGTGTATGTATATCATCCTTTACCTAACACCAGTTCTAGGGTTATTTGGTCTTTAAGTTCAAAGGATAAAATCTTTTGAGGTCCTGCTAAAATGAAAGAACACTGAATTTTATTACCCTTACAGCCCAAGCTGAGTACTAATGTATAGACAACTTGAGTTTTACCACTACAAGAGTTCACAGGGTAATTAAAGGAATGTAAGCTTTTTTTTTTTTTTTTTTTTGCGGTACGCAGGCCTCTCACTGTTGTGGCCTCTTCCATTGCAGAGCACAGGCTCCGGACGCTCAGGCTCAGCGGCCATGGCTCACGGGCCCAGCCGCTCTGTGGCATGTGGGATCTTCCTGGACCGGGGCACGAACCCGTGTCCCCTGCATCGGCAGGCGGACTCTCAACCACTGCGCCACCAGGAAAGCCCAGGAATGTAAGCTTTTAATCACTGCCATCTGGTGCCAACTAAGGAAATCACATTTGCCAAAGCTTATCACTAACCAGAGAGATCATCTATTGTTTTCTCTTTCCAACACCTTCTCCCTTCTCCAAAGACAGAATGGATCTTCTGGGAACTGTCCCTTCCTCCATGGTATCCAATGTAAGCCCTACGCTAGCCACAATTGAATGATCCGAGGGTTGGCTCTTGACCCAAGCTGTTCTTCCAAATGTTGTGTCCAGAACATCAAGTCCCCACTTTCAGGGTTAAAATCATAACATGTTAATATTTCAAAGCTGTTGGTGACCAACTGAACAAAATAGAAGCCTAAATTTATTTGACCTTGTATAATTTATAATCTCTATCTAGGCTTTGATCTTCCAAGATAAATAAATTAGGGGTTGAAGAAGGCAACATCTAAGAATTCTTTTGGTTTAATATTCTATGAAACAAGGACACTCGTACCACTTACTATTTTTTTTTTAACTATTTTATTGGTTCTATTGAGGGGATAAATGAAAAAATCATCTGAATAAATAAATTTTGAAAGAGCTGTTGCTGTATCAATTTTATTATTTTAATTGTTCACCAGTTTTTGTTTTTAAAGGATTTTCTTCTTATAGGTTGCTTTATTTTGTTTTTCTTTTTATAAGTTTTTCTTTGAATGCATAACTATTTTATATTCACCTTTCCTAAACTATCAGTCAAATTGTTTAAGGTGCCCATTTGCCTATGTCTAAAAAGCTTTATTATCCCATAGTTTTAGTATTTTCGTTATTGCTACTTTAAAGATATTCTTCTGTTTTAGTTTTTTTTTAATTTTTATTTTCTATTGGAGCATAGTTGATTAACAATGTTGTGTTAGTTTCAGGTGTACAGCAAAGTGATTCAGTTATACATATACATTGTCTATTCTTTTTCAAATGACTTATTTTTTTAATTGAAGTATAGTTGATTTACAATGCTGTGTTAGTTTCAACTGTACAGCAAAGTTATTCATATAAATGTATATACATATATATACACATACATATATATTTTTTTCAGATTCTTTTCCATTACAGTTTATTACAAGATATTGATTATAGTTCCCTGTGCTATATAGTGGGTCCTTGTTATTTATCTATTTTATATATAGTAGTGTGTATCTGTTAATCCCAAACTCCTAATTTATCCTTCTCTCTCCTTTCCTTTTTGGTAACCATAGTTTGTTTTCTAGGTCTGTGAGTCTATTTCTGCTTTATAACTAAGTTCATTAGCGTCATATTTTAGACTTCATACCACAAACTTTAATTTTTCTCTAGAAAATGTCTACTCTGGGCTTTACTTATATGTACACCATGTTCACTGATGCAATAATCACATGGAGTTGAAAAGAATAAACACCTACTTCTAATCCAAAAAACCTTTGAGATATACCTCATTGGACATCAGACAGATTTATAAGCTTTTAAGTCAGAAAATGAAATAGGAACAGTTCTGAGAAACATAGAAAGGAAATAGGCAGCTATTATGATACCTCTCAGTCAGACTTTTAATGATCTAAAAATGTCAAGCCTACTGAAAATGACAAATATTTAATCACGAGTGATTTAAGATTTGGGATATGGTTGACCCTTGAAACACAGGGCTTTGAATTGTGTGGGTCAACTTATAGGCAAATTTCTTATAATAAGAAATAATACAGTGCTACATGATCTATATTTGGCTGAATCGATGGATGTGGAATGACAGATACAGAGACCAACTATAAGTTATACTTGGTGGGTGGAGCGTCAGTGCCCTTAACCCCTGTGTTGCTCAAGGGTAAACTGTATATGGTTGTATTGATATGTATATGTAATATATGGTTCTTTTCTGAAAATCTATATGAGGATTTCTCCTAATTATTATATAATTACTTATTTACTTTATAATTAATTATTATATAATTACTTATTTGTATAGTATTCACCAATAATGATCTCAAAGAATGTGGACTCCAATGATGAGTGTGAGACATTTTTTAAAAAAGAAAGAAGGAAAGGAAGGGAGAACAGAAAAGAGTTAAAGGAAGAAGGGAAAAAAGAAAAGAAAAAGAAGACAAATCACAGAGTAAAATTCTGGGATAGAAGCTGAGACAACTGAAAATAAGACAGTATGGAAATAAAAAAAGATGAGATGCAATGTGGAAACAGCAGAGATTTCCTGAATAGGGTTGCCTTGGCTCTAATTTCACTGGGCAATGCTACAGTTTACTCAGAATTTATAACATGCCTGATATTGTAACATTTATTTAGCTTATATTTTCAGTCTCCAAGATCTTCATAATGTACCCACTAGATAGGTTTACTGATTCAGTTTTTAAAAGGAGAGGATTCTAAAGGTTAGTGAGTTTTGTCCAAAACCATGAATAATGAGAGGGGCAGAATTTCAAGTAACTTCTGCTTATATTCTTTCAACTATTGTTTTTACAAGTACATGTAATGGTCCAAAGGCTTACAAATAGCTCCGTCATTCCTGAAAGGAAAAAATGTGGCCCTTCTGGATGGAAGATCTTCTATACAAGTGGTTCTCATATGTGGTTGGGGGTCAAGGACCATCAGCATCAAGTGGGAATTTGCTAGAAATACTAATTCACATTCTCCACCCACAAATCTACTAAATCAGAATTTAGGGGATGGATGCCAGGAAATCTGTTTTAATAAGACCTCAATGTAATTCCGATGCACACTCAAGTTGGAGAACAGCCGTTGAACGTTAGTAGTACACCAAGACCTTATATTTCAACTTTTTTTTTTTTTCCATTTAGAGTATGTCTTACATCTGTTCTTCCAATTCTGCCTCCAAACTACAAAATGTGTAATACTTTACTCAGAACCATTTTGATAATTTTTAAAAGTCACTATGTTCTACATATTATGATAAATTCCAACAGATGCAAAAGTAATTAAGTCTCTAGTTTTCAACAACTTAAAATCTAGTGAAGAAAACAAACACACAATTAACCTTAAGACAAGATAAACTGTGATAAATACTCAAACGGGAAAACAGAATAGATTCAAAATATAGGGCAGAGTAAGTAGTTCTAACTAGGGGTGATATGGAATGCCTTCCTGTCAAAGTGTGAATTTAGCATGGTCTTTAAATAATCAACAGGATCTGAGCAGAGCCATATTGAAGGAGCCAGGTTAAGAACAAGTAGAGAGCAAAGGTGGTTAGCACAGAAGAAATGATGTTGGAGTGGTCAACTCAATCTCCCTATATTCTACTCTGTGTTCTCTTTCATCCATGCCTCCTCTAACACTGTCACCCCTTATGGGAACAGTGGGAAGCGCTTTGGCTATCCAACAGTAAATAGATTCCCCTTTTTATTTCACTCCCTGCACCCTGAACTTTTCCTTCACTGCATGGATTACAACTGACACCTCTCTACTTTTAAAAATCCCTTTCCATGTCCTTCCGTGATAATGCAAATTCATTAGGACAAGGCTCACCAGGTCTATTTTGTCTATCTGTATATACCTAGCACACAGCACAGTACCTATTCTATAGCACGCATACAATGGATATTTGCTTCTTAAAAGCACAAGATGACAACGTGGGTTGAATCATTATCGTGAAGGGGAAAAAAATGGTCTTTGCAATCAGACAGACTAGGTTCAAATCATGGATCTTGCCTTTCCTAAATTGTGTGATCTTTGGCTCTTTTCTTAACTCCTCTGTTCTCAAGGTATTTCATTTTAAAATAGAGATAAACTTACTGTATTGGAATGTTATGAAAGTTAAATGAGAAAATGTACTTAAACTATGTGGCACATCAACAACATTTAATGAAATAATAACAGTATTTAATGCCACATAAAAAGCAAGATAAAAGAAGACAGATAAGATCTAATAAAGGTTATTGAATGTGGAGAGGGAAAAAAGACATTTAAGAGGATGAAGTGTACTATAAACCCTTACTGTCCCTATTCAAACAACAGTCATGATCCTCAGGTGATAGCTCAATGAGGGAGGGAGTAACAGAACAACATGAGGAAGCAGAAGGAAGAGTGAAGAGAGAGAGGAGACAGAGAGAGATAAAAAGAAGAGTGGAGGCTTCCCTGGTGGAGCAGTGGTTGAGAGTCTGCCTGCCAATGCAAGGGACACGAGTTTGTGCCCCGGTCTGGGAAGATCCCACGTGCCGCGGAGTGGCTGGGCCCGTGAGCCATGGCCTCTGAGCCTGCGCGTCCAGAGCCTGTGCTCCGCAATGGGAGAGGCCACAACAGTGAGAGGCCCGCATACCGCAAACAACAACAACAACAACAACAAAACAGTTGTAAAACAATCCTGCACTATACATTAGCAAACAAAATCCAGTAGTATACAACAATAACAATACACCAAAGCCAATATTATAGATATGCAAGGTTAGCTTAAAACTTGGAAATCAATGTAATACACTATATAAACAAAAAAAGAAAGAAAGAGAAATCATATGATTAATCAATGGCTACAGAGAAAGCATTAAATGGAATTCAACATCCACCACGATAAAAACCCTTAGCAAACTAGGAATAGAAGGGATTATTTTTATTCTAATAGAGTATCTACAAAAAGTGTACAGTTAACATTAGACTTATTGGTAAAATGGAACTGTTGCATTTATGGACTGGACATAATCTTGGTAAAATGTTGAATGCTTTCTTCCACAGACTGGCAAAGAGATAATCATGATTTCTATAACCATTTCTATTCAACATTCTACCAAAGGTCATAACCATTGCAATAAGTCAAGAAAAGGAAGTATAATTTACAAGGATTGAAAAAGGGAAAAATGGAACAATTGATATTCACAGATGACATGATTGTGTTTGTAGAAAATTCAAAACAATTTAAAGAAAAACCATGAAAATTAATAATTAAATTTAATAAAGTATCTGGCACAAGTCAAAAAATAATAATCAGGATGCCAATCTTTCCAAGATAACTTTCACATAGTTTTTGTCAAACAAATTAATATATTTGGATCTTACTTCTGAAACTTATTTTTAAGTCAATACTTCATAAGTTAGGGTACATTTTCTCACAAACATAGGTCAACAGTAAATGGAACTGTTGCATTTATGGACTGGACATAGTCTAAATGTTAACATAGTAGGGAATTCCTTTGTTTACCTACATTGGTATCATTCTATTGATCATTAATCATTTGGAGTCAGGTGGAGAAATCATACCTAGGGTATGCATAAATAAAACAGACTTTTAGCACTCTCCATTTTTTTCTAAATCCTAGTTGATGATATCTTAGTGGATTCCATTGTTTTTGGAACCTGAATCTGAACTATAGTGCCTCATCTTAAAACTCAGCCATGGTCTGATCTCTTAGCAGGAGTATGTCATGTTATAGAACAGGCAATGGCTTAGCAGTAGAACAACTGGTTTCTAGTCTTAGCAAATCCCTCATATGATTTTATGAAATTCACCTAAATTTCCCAAGCTTCAATTTCCTCATGGTTTCTAATGGGGGAAAGATATCTGAGGTCTCTGTTTAGAGGACATTACTTTTCACATAGCATGGATTCAACATATTTGAAAATATTCAATTCCAGACCACAAATATAAGTTCATCTCCTTGAAATCACAGTTAATCAGATTAGAAAAAAAATAAAACAGCAAATATTCTATTTTTAAATAGCACACAAATACTAAAATTCCTTTCAAAATCTAATCCTGATTCTTTTATTTATTCACTGGGTACCAATAATGTGCCATTTATAAGGATAAGACTCAGTCCTTGCCTGCAGAGAGTTCACAGTGAGAAATGAGAAAACATTTGAAGTACTTGATGAGCACTCTTTCTTGCATTCTTATCTACTCACGGTCATTGGAGGGACAGGGAATCCAGATTGTGAGTTCCTTAAAGTCATGGACTGCACCTTATCCTCAGTAACTCATTCCTGCTAATTCCAATCTTATTAGCCTTCTTTCATACCTCCAACATACCCATTTGTTTACTGCTTCAGACAGTTATCTTTTCTCTCTGAAATTCTGAGAATTTAAGTCACACAAAAAGTCAGAAGTAAATTACACAAAACTCTTCTGCATTCTTATTCTCAAATTCCTGCCTAAATATCACTTCCTCTGATAGTATTTCCTGGATTAGTTTATTCAAAATATTGCCCTCTCCCCACAATCATTCTTAATTCAACCATTCCTTTGTCTTCCTATGACACTGGTTCCTATTATGACATCAGTTACAATTCATTTATTAATTTGTGAACTTACTGTTTCAAAATAAACCGAATGAAATTAGAGGTCTTCCCTATTTCTCATTACATCTCAGATCTTAGCATACTTTATTGAATAAGTGTTTACCCCAATTTTTTTTAGTTTATTTGTTTTAATATCTGAATGAGGCAACAAGAGTTGATTACCATTTCACCCTAGTTTCATTTTAGATGGAGATTCATTTTCTATTTTACACTTTTTTTTTAATTAATGATTTTCAAGGAGGGAATTGTGGAAGAAAGTATTCCTTCCACCTTCTATTCTAGAAGATCATTGTGCATTTTGTTATAGGCTAGATTTCCATCCCTCTGAACTTTACCACTGATAAATAGAACTCAACTTTCAAGGCCCAGTAGGAAGCCCCAAATACCTTAACCAAAGGAACTCTTGTCCTTCTTTGAGCTTGTGCTCTCCAGTATCTTTGTTACTCCCTGGGTACCTGGCCTATAATGTCTTGGACAGTTCTCTAAATTCTGAAGTATGAGCTACACAGTAGCTTCCTACAATAACTTTGCCATAGTTTCATTAACCATTTTCATATTTTTTGGCTTTGGTTGCTAGCAAATATTTCATGATTACAAAAAGGCTGTGATGAACACCTTTGAACATGAAGCTTTTATTCATTTTCAGATTTTTACAAGTAGCGGAATCACTTGGTCAAAGCAGGCTACATGTTATCTGATGCACTGACTGACTCTAAAAACTTTATCATCCCTAACACTGGCTTTTTAACAACAGAAGAGGTATAATGATAATTCATCTTCAATTCTGGAAAAATGGTAAACTCCATTTGCAAAGAGCTTCGATGTTATGTGAGACCATGGCTTTGCTTCAAAGAGATAACCCTGTTAAACCCCATGCAGACAGCTTGAACATTAACCTTTCATCATGTCCTCCATGGAGGCTTGCTTTCCAGACCCAATTCGAATGGCCCTTTCTGCCCTGAAAATGAGTGTGACAGTGTTGCAGGCCATATAGAATTACACATTACATTTTGATACTTGTTTCTAAATTCATAAGACATCTACCTCCCAAGGAGGGACATCTCTTTTTACAAAGAAATCAGGCCTCTCCTTCCCATATGGTGCATGGATAATATGGTTCACACAGCAGTCCTTCATCTGGATTTGCACAATGGATTTAGTATCTCAGCATGAAATTCTTCCCTCTCCAAGTTAGTGATCTCCTTTTTAAGGGCCCAAGTGACCATGATTTGGAAGAGTGAAAGGATGTGTACTTGAGGATAAGCATCAGGATTTCTTTACCTTACATTTGACCTCTTCTTATTGATTCTATATTTTTCTCACTTGACACACCTACTACAGCTGAGATAGGCAGGTAACTATAAATTATTTTCTCATGCTTATTCCTCCTAAATATATTTAGAATTGGTTTCAAGGAGACACAGGAAAGTATGAGGTTCCTATCAATTTTTTACCTACCACACACTGCTGAAATTAGATCTTGAGTTTGTTCAAAGTCATTGGTAGTGAAAATAATGACTTAATTTTCCATTAATTCAAATTATATATGTGAAAAACAGGTGAGCTGCTCCACACTCTTTGGAAACAGAATACTTTTTCTTTGTGTAATCTTCAATTATGAATGATATTTCTCTAATCTTTCCAGGTTAAGATAGAGCCTACTTGTTACCTTCAAGTATATTTTCCAATAGTGCCTTGGTCTTATTTTCTTCTCAAAATTCTCCTATATTGGCTGACAGTGGGTATCATGAGGGGCACTTAACAAAATAAAAAAAAAATTCAAATGTAGGCTGTATATTCCTATCTCAGCTCTTTGTGTTTGCACTGTTTTGCTCCTAGGATGTCTGTCCCATTATTCATTCATTTATCCAATACATATTTATTAAGAATCCGCTCTGTGTCTAGAATTCTATATGAAGATTCAACCTACTCTTTAAGAGCCAGTTAAACTGTCACCTCTTCCATAAGTTTGTCCCAGTCTCTTTATTTGGAATTTAGTTTTCCTCATTTTATTGGCCAATAGTAGTTTGTTTACACAGTTGTAAGATTACATCTTATAACAATTATCACATAATTGATCGTGTTCATTCCTATCTCCTCCCACTTGACTTTAAATGTAGTTCGGAGGTTATGCAGACAGAATAAGCCTGTTTAAAACTTGAGGCTCCTTAAAAAACTACAAATAGAACTACCATATGATCCAGCAATCCCACTACTGGGCATCTACCCTGAGAAAACCATAATTCAAACAGAGTCATGTACCATAATGTTCATTGTAGCTCTATTTACAATAGCCAGGACATGGAAGCAGCCTAAGTGTCCATCGACAGATGAATGGATAAAGAAGATGTGGCACATATATACAATGAAATATTACTCAGCCATAAAAAGAAATGAAATTGAGTTATTTGTAGTGAGGTGGATGGACCTAGAGTCTGTCATACAGAGTGAAGTAAGTCAGAAAGAGAAAAACAAATACCGTATGCTGACACATATATATGGAATCTAAAAAAAAAAAAAAAATGGTTATGAAGACCCTAGGGGCAAGACGGGAATAAAGACACAGACCTACTAGAGCATGGACTTGAGGACATGGGGAGGGGGAAGGGTAAGCTGTGACAAAGTGAGAGAGAGGCATGGACATATATACACTATCAAACGTAAAATAGATAGCTAGTGGGAAGCAGCCACATAGCCCAGGGAAATCAGCTCGGTGCTTTGTGACCACCTAGAGGGGTGGGATAGGGAGGGTGGGAGGGGGGGAGACACAAGAGGGTAGAAATATGGAGACATATGTATATGTATAACTGATTCATTTTGTTATAAAGCAGAAACTAACACACCATTGTAAAACATTTTACTCCAATAAAGATGTTTAAAAAAAAAACAACTTGACCACTGCCTCTCCTGTCTGCTGCAGTATAAACCCCATTAGAACAGGGACCATATCTCTGATGTTCACTGATGTTTTACCAGGGCCTGTCCTAGTCTCTAGCACATAGGAGTCATAAAATAAAGTTTTGTCTAATGAATGTGTGAATGAATACACTCATGAATTGGAATTTTGGCATATACCAATATGGGGCAAGAGAAATATGGTGTATATTTTGAAGAATTTCCTTGGGTTTGCAAAGTGGAAGAAGAGGAATTTAGAATGTATCAGGAGAGACTTGATTGTTGCTGTTGTTATTATTTGTCAACATTGATAAACTTTTTTGCTAAATCCTTGGTGAACATATACTAGAAGATATCCCATTTTATATCAACTAGAGATTTTAGTATAGATTGATGTTTATGTTAATTTTATAATAAATGTCATGTAAATCAGAAATTTCTAAATTATTTCTAATTTTTTATGAAAATGACTATTGTATTAATTTATATAACTTTCTGACTCCTTGAATACCCTATGAACTCATTTTGAAGTAAGATCTATTTGAAATGATTTGGATTTTGAACCAATTTTCTTTTCTTATAATTGTGCATCTATCTCAGCCCCTTGCACAAAATGGCCTCAATAAATGTCACTTCCATTTACTTTCCTTTAATCTAGATGACTAAGACAGGAGAGATAGAGCTTTTTTTCGTAAATAAGGATCTAAAAGCTCCTTGAAGTGCTATGATTGCCCAAAGTCCATGCTCAGTGACTGGCAGGGCTCTGTCTAGCTCTTGTGCTTTTTCTTTCTTTTTTTTTTTGCGGTATGCGGGCCTCTCACTGTTGTGGCCTCTCCCGTTGCGGAGCACAGGCTCCGGATGCGCAGGCTCAGCGGCCATGGCTCACGGGCCCAGCCACTTCGCGGCACGTGGAATCTTTCCGGACCGGGGCAGGACCCCGTGTCCTCTGCATCGGCAGGCGAACTCTCAACCACTGTGCCACCAGGGAACCCCAGCTCTCGTGCTTTTGTTTCTTGCCAACTGTCTCTCAGTCTCAGCACAGGCCAAGAGCTGTTCTCTTTTCATCATTCCCTAATGTCGTACCTTATATTTATTTGGTTCCTCCTCTTTAATAACTTACACTTTGATTGGAATTCACATGCATAAAGATTTTGCTTTGGGCATTCAGGGAGCACATTGTACAATTCTGCCAGCATATTCCCCTCAGACAGCTTCTCTCAGAGGTGACCTGAAACCTTAGATAGTTGTGGACTGTTCTCACTTTCAGTTGATGACTATTATTCCGGGCATGCAATCAATGTAAATAGGAATGGGCAGTGCATGGGGAAAAAAGAAAGCTGTGTTTCCAGAGTTAAAATGCTAAAACTATTCTCTCAGTCTCAGGAGGGTGAAGGAGCAAAAGGGTTAGAGGAAACCCAGTCTCTATGTTTGTTATTGTCACATTTGCTCACTTTTCATTTGTAAATACTATAAATTAGCTCCCACTCCAAACTTTTTCTTGATAGCTTGCCTATACTGGACATGCTGGAAAGCTAAAATCTACATTTTCTAGACTCTCTTGCAGCTAAGCTTATATTTATGACTGTGGTTTTCTCAAGGAGCTATACCTACAGAAATCATGGAGGTAGAAATAATTGAGCCATGTAAGATGACAGCAGTACTCCAGCTGACCACAGCTTCTGTGGTCCAGGCCCTAGCATCCTTGGTGCCAAAAAGAGGTTATGGCAAAAATGATGTATCTGCATATATATGAAATCTAAAAAAAAAAAAAAAATGGTTCTGAAGAACCTAGGGGCAGGACAGGAATAAAGACACAGACATAGAGAATGGACTTGAGGACATGGGGAGGGGGAAGTGTAAGCTGGGATGAAGTGAGAGTGGCATGGACTTATATATACACTACCAAATGTAAAATAGATAGCTAGTGGGAAGCAGCCACATAGCACAGGGAGATCAGCTTGGCGCTTTGTGACCACCTAGAGGGGTGGGAGGGAGACTCAAGAGGGAAGAGATATGGAGATATATGTATATGTATAGCTGATTCACTTTGTTATAAAGCAGAAACTAACACACAATTGTAAAGCAATTATACTCCAATAAAGATGTTAAAAATAATAAAAATAAATAAAGACTTGTTCTACTGTCAAAAAAAAAAATGATGTGTCTGCTAAACAGTCCTGGGGTACGACTGACATTTCTCTGAATATATTGTTTCTGCCTATATTATGCTGATTATGTAGCATACAAGCCTACTTCCCTGGCCCTCCTGGAAATGTAATAATTAATACTCTTTGTTATTTCATTTGAAATGGATAGAGGGAATTTTGCTATCTATAATTAAGAACTCAATAATACACAGTTACATATGTTTCTGGTAAAAACTGTCATAGGAAAAATCTCTTTGCTAATGTTAGCTGAAACTTTATTTTTAAACAAATAACTTGTGATACACTCTTGCAGAAAGATGCTGGAGAATTTTGTGATTGAAAATTCCTTTGAAAATAACCGTCAGAGATATCATGGGCATTTGAAAATCATTTTTCAGTTTTTAAAATACTTTCTTGCACTTAATCTTTTTCCCTTTACTTATAAATATATTAAGTGCCAGTCCTATAAAGCTGCAGATGAAAATTTTGCAATGGAATGAGCTTAAATCAATTACTTAAAATTGTATATTAGCAAATGGGGAAGTTGGAGTTTATATGTTAGTCTTTTGACTCCAAATGTTTACTTAAATTCAGCAAATGAATTTTGATACTAGGTTTTTTTTTTTCTTTTGCAGTGGCATTGCACATTACAGTTTATCTTTATTATCTGCAAAAGAAAACTTATGGGGTAATTGTTCAAATAGTTTTTCTGAAGGTTATATCTTTACTGTTACATTTTCTCAATTCTGATTTATTACTATATTTATACATCTATTTCTCAGACATTTGTCTGTTGTAAAGAGGTGCTCTCTTTTTTAATAACAGCTTTATTGAGATATAATTTACATACCATACAATTCACCTACTTAAAGTTTATAATTCAATGGATTTTTAGTATTGATATATTCAGATGCAACCATCACCAAAATTGATTTCATAACATTTTCATCTTCCCCCCGAAATCACCCCCTCTCAAGGCAATCACTAATCTGCATTCTGTATCTATAGATTTGCTTATTCAAAACTGATCAACGGTTTTCAGTCCCTGTTATGTGTAAGCCATTATGTTAAGTGCCACATGGATACTCAGGTGTCTCAGATGAAAGCTTCAACCTCAAAGAGCTCTAATACAGAGGATGTAGATAGCACTCATACTCAGCTATACATAACTCAAAACAGAATGGGCTATTTTATGGGCACCACAGGAGGGAGAGATTTATTTCAACTAAGGTAACAGGGAGAGTTCCTAGAAGAAGTAGAATTTGAATTGAGCCTTGAAGTAGGATCAGTAGGAATAGAGATGCTTTCATGGATGTGTGACCTGCACAGTCACATAGGGCTCCATGCTCAAAAGGCTCCCACTTTTGGTTTAATGCTCTGCTGTCTTTAAATTTGTAATAATTTTTTTAACAAGGGCTTTTGTATTTTTATTCACACTGCAATAAACATACATAGCTGGTCCTGAGAAGGAATTCCATGGGCAGATGTACTGAAAGTAAATATAATATGAACTTTAATTATATTTATATATTAAAACCACCCATTATATAATTATGTATATAAACACATGTAAAATTTTAATATATTTTATATTAACTTATATTCACATGTTAAATATTAACTCATTTGCTAAATAAATATATAAAGAATACATAAAACAATTAGATGTAAAATATAATATCAAAAGCAGTAATCATGAGGGGAGGAGAGTATAAATACGGAGTATCTAAAATGCACTTGAAATTAAGAGATCAGCAACTTAAAACAAGCACACATATATATAGACCACTGTACAAAAACCTCATGGTAACCACAAATAAAATATAATAGATATACACACAAAAAAGAAAATGGAATCCAAACATAACACTAAAGATAGTCATCAAATCACAAGAGAACAAGAGAAGAAAGGAGAAAAAAAGACCTACAAAAACAAATCCAAGGGCTTCCCTGGTGGCGCAGTGGTTGAGAGTCCGCCTGCCGATGCAGGGGACGTGGGTTCGTGCCCCGGTCTGGGAAAATCCCACATGTCGCGGAGTGGCTGGGCCCGTGAGCCATGGCCGCTGAGCCTGCGCGTCCGGAGCCTGTGCTCCGCAACGGGAGAGGCCACAGCAGTGAGAGGCCCGCGTACCACAAAACAAACAAACAAACAAAAACAAATCCAAGACGATTTTCAAAATGGAAATAGCAACAATGAGGTATCACCTCACACCAGTCAGAATGGCCATCATTAAAGTCTACAAATAATAAATGCTGGAGAGGGTGTGGAGAAAAAGGAACCTTCCTACACTGTTGGTGGGAATGTAAATTGATGCACCCACTATGGAGAACAGTATGGAGGTTCTTTAAAAAACTAAAAATAGAGCTACCATATGATCCTGCAATCCCACTCTGGGCATATATCTGGAGAAAACTAATCGAAAAGATTCATGCACCCCAATGTTCACAGCAGCACTTTTACAATAGCCAAGATATGGAAGCAACCTAAATGTCCATCAACATATGAATGGATAAAGAAGATGTGATATACATACACAATGGAATACAAGTCAGCCATAGAAAATAATGAAATAACACCATTTTCAGTAACATGGATGGATTGAGATTATTATATTAAGTGAAGTAAGGCAAAGTCAAATATCACATGATATCACTTATATGTGGAATCTAAAAAAAATGATACAAAACAGAAAATAGACTGTTTACAAAACAGAAATAGACTCACAGACTTAGAGAATGAACTTATGGTTATCAAAGGGGATAATGGGGTGGAGTGGGAGAGATATATTAGGAGTTTAGGATTAATATATATGCACTACTATATATAAAATAGATAAACAACAAGGACCTACTGTATAGCACAAGGAACTATATTCAATATCTTGAAATAACCAATAATGGAAAAAGAATATATACATATATAATATATATGTATAATATAATATATATATAAGAATATATATAACTGAATCACTTTTCTGTACACCTGAAACTAGCACAGCATTATAAATCAACTATACTTCAATTAAAAAAAAAAGGTTTAAAAATATATAGATATATATGAACTGGGAAATAAACCCAGTTCTTAGCTTGTAATGAATAATAGTAATTTTGTACTATCTTCTCTCTTTTTACTTCTTTAAGTATAAAATAAAGCATATAAAGAGAAAATTGTTTTTTAAAAATATATAAATTTACAAAGTGGGAAGTGCAAACCTTTCCCCTCTTAATTTCGCCATGAGTGAACAGCACTTAAGTATTTGTGTATTTACTGCCTGACATTTTTATTTTTCTGGCTTTCAATTTCTCCTTTGCTTATTTGTCCAACAAGTTTATTTTTTAACTTTCTATTGAATTCAATTTTCTTATATTTTCCTGGCAAGTTATCAAATTCATTTAGATATTTATTTTATTGTCATGGAACCGTATATAACATTCCCTATTTAAAGAAAGTCCTTTGTATCTGGGTTGTATTTTCTTCTCATTCTTATGATTGTATATC